>NC_056741.1:718493984-718838418 GCF_019279795.1 Protopterus annectens | reverse complement strand
AGTCGGTATTTGAAGTCGTAGACTCAGGGGAGTCTAAGTGCTTCCTCTTGCAGGTCCTCTTACGCGGGGGCTCTCCTGAAGGATCAGGAGAAACCTCGGAAGAGGAAGTTCTTCCCAATGGGGAAACCTGAGGCGATGGATCTCTGGGTCCGGGAGCAAGAGAGTGGGAAGAGACATCTACAGGCACCGTGGAGGAAGGAGCTAAAGGAACCGACTGCTGACTAAGCTCGGGGGCTAGCATATTCCTCATCACCTCGAAGACTCCCCTCCCAGGGAGGACCGAGAGCCCCCACTCCGAAGAAACGGGGATCCCCGGCCCCACCAAAAAGGAAGGCTCCGAAGCAGATGTCGGCGCCGAGCTCACCAAGGCCGAAGCTCCGAGAGGGAGAACGGGGTCGGACAAGGGTCCGATGCCACTCGCCCCCTTGGAACCGACCAGGGAAGCCCGACGACCGGATCCCTCCAAGGACAGTCTCAAGGAGGAGATAGGAGTCGAAGACGATGGAGCTGAAAGGTGTGGTATCGGCTCCGAAGCAGCAACAATCACGGTACCAATAATCTCCGGCTCCGAGCTCTGTAGGAGAGTCGAAGGAGGAATTTCAGGAGGGTGTGGAATAGCGGTCATCTGCTGAGACGGGCTATGGAGCATCTGGGCCAGTGCCTGTGATTTTAGTAGTCTACTCACCACTCTCTCCAAGTCATGGTCTGAGAGCCTGGAAGACCTTGATGATCGGCTCCGATGGCTCCGCTCCGAAAGTAAGGGGGAGGCCGGAGCAGAGTGGATAGACTCCAGTGAAGGAGATCTAGATCTCTTCCTCGACGGAGCCATCGGAGCCGACGAACCTTCGGTTCCAGTTGGAGCCGACAGCTTGTCGGCTCCGAGCTGGGATAGAGACGTTTTGGCTCCAGCCGGAGCAGAGACATGCTTCGAAGCTAGGGTATCGGCTCTAGCCGGAGCAGACACAGGTGCCGAAGCCAGGGTATCGGTGCCGATCGGCGCCGGTACTGAACTTTCCAAGAAGGAAGGATCGGCTCCGGACGGAGCCGATGTCGACTCTGGTGGAGTCTGAACCAAGGCCACAGACTTGGACACCGAAGTCTGGGTCTTGGATGGCTTAGAGGGCTTCCCGGAGCCGACCTTAGCCGGGGAGCTCTCAGGCTTGAGAAGACCCCTTAGGATTAATTTATTTCTACGTTCCTGCAGGACTCTCTGGCTGAAAGAATGACAAATACACAGGAGTCCTGCAGGTGTACGGGTCCCAGGCAATAAATACAAGAAGTGTGACCATCTGTCAGAGACATCTTCTGACGACACGAGTCACACTTCTTAAAACCTGAGACCCTAGTGTCTTTTGACATGACTGAGTTTGGACACAAACACACACACACTCAGTCCTTAAATACAGTAATTAAAACAAAAACACAGACACACCTAACAAAAATCCTGACAGGAAATTGTTTGGGAGGGTAAGGCCTAAGGCCTGACTAACAGAAAAATATGAAAGGGATTGAGAAACTAACGGGAATAGAGTCTAAGTGAATCGGTGAACTAACTAACTAACTATAAAAGGGGAAAAAAATTGAAACTGGGATAGCTAAATCTCTTGAAAAGAGTAATGAAAATTCACTTACCAGGAGCTGGTAAAAAAGGTGACCTCATGAGCGAAGCGGCAAATGAGATCTGGGTAATTACCGCCTTGCATCATGGGATATAGGGCTGCCTCGAGCTGGTGAAAGTGATTCTCGAGCTTAGCAAGTGCAGAGTCGGAGCAGAGGATCGGCTCCAAACCCATCCAGCAAGAATGAAGGCGAGATTGACAACTTAACATATAATAATATGGATACAAACTACAACAATACTATGACAGTGACAATAGTCTTTCACCTAGCCTGTGTCATACAATCGAATCATCTTTGAACATTCAAAAAGTGCTGTTCAGCAGCAGCAGGGAGGCAGTGAAGCCTGCAAAAGCCCTTTTTGTGGTACATGGTTTTAATGTACAAAAACAAGATATTTCTATGAAGACCTCTTGTAATACAGTTCTGATTTGCTCTGTATTTATAGCTTATCACTGCTCGTCTTTGCTAACCCAACAAAAACATCATGTCTTCTCCTTATTCCCTAGTATTAGCATGAAAAAAGATGTTTATGTTCAGCACTGATTCATACATCCATTTCTGATGCCTGCTTTACCCAGTTAAGGATCACAGGAAGTTGGAGTCATCCATACAAGCAATTGTCATACAGTGGTATCCATTCATGGACAAACAGTCCACTACAGAATGTATGAACATTCACATGCAACACTTGGGGACAATTCTGACACCTGCTTTATCCAGTTAAGGATCACAGGGAGCTGGAGTCATCCATACAAGCAATTGTCATACGGTGGTATCCATTCATGGACAAACAGTCCACTACAGAATGTATGAACTTTCACATGCAACACTTGGGGACAATTAGACAAACTGCTAGTTCCCCTGCCCAAATTTGGGATGTGCAAGAGGCTACTGTGAAAACATACGTGGTCACAGACAAAAGAGCAACTCCACACAGAAGGGAAAAAAGTCAAGACCAAGCACTGTTAAGTGCAGCATTAGTGTTTTACCATATTCAACCGTGGTGTGTGTGTGTGTGTGTGTGTGTGTGTGTGTGTGTGTGTGTGTGTGTGTGTGCGCGCATTTGAGTGCTTGTATATGTGTGTGTATTCGCACATGTGAGTGCGTGTATGGCAGCTAAGATAAGCACCGCATTAGTGTGCTACCATATTCAACAGTGGGGTGTGTGTGTGTGTGTGTGTGTGTGTATTCCCATTTGAGTGCATGTATGTGTGTGCGTGTGTGAGTGTGTGTGCTCGTGCACGAGTGCGTAAAAAGCAGCAAAGATGAGTGCTGCATTAGTATGCTACCATATTCAACAGTGGTGTGTGTGTGTGTGTGCACATGTGTGTATGCACACGAGTGCATGTGTGAGCGAATGAGAGTGCTTATGCGTGTGCATGTGTGCGTGTGTATGTGCACCTGCATTGCCAAACAAGACAAAGGTGAAGATGTTCAGCTTTCATGTGTTTGCATATCACTTTCCAAGAAGGTATAAAAGGTCTGTGTCTGGTAGTGATGAGCTTCCTTATTGTAAAGTCACCATTACTTGGTGTAATTCATTCTTGAGTGAAGAGTCTGTGTGATATTTAGAGCTGCTCATTCTTATCTGAAGGGATTAATTCCCAGTAATAATTTGACAGGAAATATGCATCAGAATGATCTTAAAATAACATACTAGCAAGATTACATTTTCATAGATTATTCAGAGTGAAAACGATATTTTCATAAATATATCCTGTCAGAAATTTGAAATAACTGCAGAGCTCTGAAAAGTTCTGTTACCGCGATGCCATCTTGACTCCACCCTCCACCTTGTTTTCCTATATGGTTTCCATACTGTTATTCCATATTCAAGTTTGGGTCCAATGTAATTAAACAACGACCAGCATTTTTGGATTTCTAGACTTTTTGCATCTTTTTATACAGCCTATAGTTGTATAACTATCACTAACCAACTGGTTGATATGATTAGAAAACTCAAAGCTAGATCTACTAATATATCCAGGTCCTTAAATTAATCTACAGTTTCAATCACTGTGTGCTGTATTAAATATTCACCTTTCAATTTGTCTCCCAAATCTCATACGCATAGTTTTTAATGTATTCATCAGCATATTATTCTCCTGTGTTCAAATGGCCAATTTAGCCAAGTTCTTTTTCAGACATGCTCCATCTGTAACACATGTAATCAGTCTACCCAGTTTCAAGTCATCTGCATACAGACTGTAGGACACCTCAGATGAAAAAGATAGGTTTGAAAGATATTCTAATCAATTGTGGGCCTAGGACAGCCCATTAGGACTCCCCGACTGTAACCAAGAATTTCACCTGTCCAATTGTTGTATGATACTTGCAATGTTCTATCTGTAAGCCATGCAGCTATCCATCTTACCAAGAATGCATCAATACCTACTTCTTACTTATTGATCAAGGTGTATATGACTATGTCAAAGGCTGAAGCTAGATCTATATAAATTACATTACAGCACAATTTTTCATTCAAAGCTATTATACTGTTACAGAACATGTTACAGGTGTTAATAGATCTATTTTCAACATATGCATGCTGATATATTGTTTCAAGTACCACCCCTTCCAATTCTGACAATAACTTATCAAATATTACTTTCTCCATTATTTTTCCACAACATGAAAATGTACTTAAGGGTCTGTAAGACTCCCCTTTCCCATGAAGATGGGTTTAATAAGTGTAGGTCTCCAATCTAAGAATCTTCCCATATTTATACCACTTAGTAAATAATAGATATAATTTTACTCTAAGCTCTTGCTGAAGTGTTCTCATGTTATTACGAATTCCTCCTTATGCTTTTTTGGATCCAGTTTGTATAGCTCTTTTTCAATATAATCTAATTTGATTTCAGTATCTGATGTTACTAGGACAACTTTATCACACCCTTTGCCTAGCCAAACTGTTTTGCATAAGGTTTTATAAACATTAACTATAATCTGTTTAGTCTGAGAATAAATTTTAGAATCTACACACAGTTCAAAAATGTGTATGTCTATTCCTTCCACATCTTATGTATCTATAAAATGACTTCCTATTATGCTCAATATCTTTATATAATTTTCTTGATCTTGTCTCACACTAAGCTTAGTTTGGCCAGGTTGTTTATTTCAGTTTTCAAAGTTGTAGTTCAACCTCCTTTCCATTTTTTATATTTTTTGTCTCGCACCTTAATCAGGTTATCCTGTTCTCATGGAAATCTATATCCCTAACATTGTACGCCTAGATCCTATTGTTAAAATTTTTTTTAAACGTTTGAACTCAAATTTCTCTTTCAAAACTCTCCTCATTCCTTCTGCAGTTTTTCCACTGAATGCATCACTCCAATTTGTTTTATACAGCAAATGTTTTGCTTCCAAATAGTCTGTAATTAATCTTCTGTGCATTGGTTTAGATTACAGTTTAGCAGAATTATCTAGCAACAAATGAACCTTTATAACCCCATGATCAGTGCACATCAATAATGGTAAAACTTGACATGAATTAACAGTAATTTAATTACATTGTCTAGTATGTTCTTTTCCCTGGTAGTTTTTTTGCAATATGAAGAAACTGTTGTTCCTGAACATTCATTGTAAATAATTCCATAATGTTACTGAATCAATACTATTCCAGTCTGTTTCTGGTAAATTTAAGTTCCCAACCACTATTCTTCCCTCCTGTGTATCATGCAAGAAATTACGAATTTCTTCCACTTTGGTGGTGTCTCTACTCCAACAATTGTTTGTTCCAGGGCTGTCTTTATTGTCATAGTTACACAATCTGTAGTATTGGTTCTACCACTGCACATGTAATAATCACTGGTCTCATAACCATCTTAAATCCCTATCTTAATATCTCCACCTGTTTTTTTCTTTTTCTTAGAACATTTCTTACAGCAAAAACATTTATACCCTGACAAAACTGGATTTCAGTCACTGTTCTTTAACCATGTTTCACAAACAATAACATCAATCTTGTGAGGATGTAGCAATTTCCAAAAAAAAATATTAATGCTCCCAGCATTAACAACCAGAGAAGCATCAAATGTTGCCATCTGTGAACTGTTAAATTTTAGACATCGCAAAAACCCTGGATTGTGTATCAATTATTAAAAAATACCTATTGCAAAAATTCTCTTACCTTCTCTGATCTCGACAAATGCACATGATCCCGTCTGAACACGTGTGCCCAAAATTAGGCTGGGATGTTCTACACATTTTCATTTTTTTAAATGGGACATTTTTTTCATGTAGGTATTTACCAAAAAAATACTTTCATTCATGGTGACCTGACTCTCCTTACTATATGTGATTTGTGAAAAATGTGTCCCAACACCTGTATAAGGTATGCTAAGAGAGTTGTAAGCTCCCTAACAGTCATGATCTCATCCTTGGGGATGAGATCATTTGTACCAAAATGAATAAACAGATCCGTACTTCCTAACCTTAAGGTGTTCTAAGGTTATTTACACATCCTCTTTTTTTCTCCAGGCAAGCATAACACTATTCGAGATTCATTATCTTCTCTGCAATAGTATCAGTTCCTCTAATAATTTAATCTCCAATTACAAGAATATCTTTTCTGACCAAATCTGAAGAATCTTCAACTTCTAATTCAGTAATGTCTGCTCTATCAATTGTTACAAGGAATGATTTTCGCTACCATTTAGTCATTAATCTCACCGTTTTCATATGTAAGCATACAATTCTCATCCACCTGGCTTTGTACATCCACAGCTTGAGCCATGTTGTCAACATCTGTCTTTCTCATCTTTTTTCTTACAGTAATGTTCTTCAATCCTTCCACGTTCAACTTTGATTTCTTCCTTTTCAGTTGCCCCTTGACTTTTTTTCTACCTTCTCTTTTGGAAAAAATGCTGCCTTCGTCTGTAGGCTGAAGTTTTCTGATAGAAAAAGTTAGCATTCCCTGTAATGTGTTTGTTACATAAAGAAGTGAACTTTTTTAATATGTACACACTTTACATTTATCAGTTTCTTATTTTTCCACGTTATTTGTTGTGAACTTTTTCCTTTCCTTATTTCCTTTTAAATGCTCTGAATCCTCAGATTGCTTAACACTTGTATTCAGAATTCCAAAGTTGTCAAGGGCATTTTCTTGTTTCATATGGGCTGAGTGATCTTTACAGACAATAGACATATCCTAAACGTGTTCTATTTGATGTTTGCCTAAAAAGAAGTTATGTACTCACCATAACGTTCCATGTTGGTAGTCCATCTCACCCTTCATTTTTACATATGGGTTCGGAGTCGATCCTCTGCTCCGACTCGGCCGATTTTCAAGCTCGAAGACTTCTGGTTGGCTCGTGGCTAAGCAGGTATCCCATGCTGCACCAGTGCAATCCCCAGATCTTGTTTGCTGCTCACTAGCAATACAAAGAGATAGAAAGAAACCCTTGACTAACAAACCAATACTGGGTCGCCAACCAAGAAATTTATATTACCTCCAGATCTTCCAAGATGGGGGCAGGAGGGAGGGGTTGGTAAAAATGAAGGGTAAGATGGACTATCAACATGGAACTTTATGGTGAGTACATAATTTCTTTATGTTAGGTAGTCCAATTCCACCTTCATTTTTACATATGGGACAGCGTCCCTAGCGCCCGATTCTTGGGTGGCTCATTGGAAGATACTCCTGAGTACCGTGGAGCCAAAGGATGCTCTACCCCTAGAATCCAAATCCAACTTATGAGTAATAAAGGTCTGAGGAGTAGCCCACGTAGCTGCTGCGCAGATATGATCAATTGGTATCTTGGCTTGGAAGGCTGCAGAGGTAGAGAGAGACCCGGTAGAGTGAGCTTTGATCCTGTGGGGTAAGGGTCTGCCCTCCGAGCTGTAGATGAAGGCTAAGCAACTCGAAATCCAGTTAGAAAATGTCACCTTAGAAACTGGCAAACCCAATCTGGAATCAGAAAAGGAAACAAATTGGTCTGACTTCTGAAATTCTTTGGTCCGTTGCAAATAGAAATGCAGCTGTCTGTGAACATCCAACTGGTGAAAACGGTATTCTGCTGCACTGCTATGACTGGGAAAGAAGACTGGAAGTTCAATGGACTGGTTCAATGTGGCAGAAGAACAAACTTTGGGGACAAACGAAGGGATAGTACGTAAAGAAACCATGTCTTTATGAAAAACTAAATAAGGTGGTCTAATAGACAGGGCATGTAGCTCAGAAACAAGTCTGGCTGATGTAACAGCTACCAAAAACACAGTCTTCCAAGACAAATACTTTAAGGAAGCTGAATGAGACTGTTCAAAAGGAGGCGATGTTAGTTTGGACAACACAAAATTTAAGTCCCAAGAAGCCACAGGTTCCTGTAAAGATGGTCTCATCAAGGTGGCTCCTCTCAAGAAGGTTTTACATAACTTATGCGACATAAGGTTAACATTTGGAGATCCCAAATAAAAATGTGAAATAGCCGCCAATTGTACTTTGATGGTGGCTGCGGCAGATCCCTGCTGAAAAAGCTTCAAAAGGAATTCCAGAATTACGGGAGCAGTGTAAGGATCCACATTCATTTTTGTGCCCAAATAGAAAACCTTTTCCACTTACTGTCATACAGCCTTCTGGTTGATGGTTTGTATGAAGATAAAAGAATATGGGACACTGATGATGAAACATCATGAAGTCTGAATAGAGATGGAATTGGATCAGCCAAGCTGTCAATTTGATGGTGTGGAGAGAGGGGTGTAGCGAATTCGACATGTGGGTCAGTGGATCTGGCACTGGGTCCAGGATCCAAGGATCGTCCAGAAGAGGCTCGAGTAACGGAAACCAGACCTGACGAGGCCAGTAAGGGGCAATGAGGATCAACTTGCTTCCCAGTCGGTTGGCTTTCTGTATCACTTTGGGGATTAGAGGAAAAGGAGAGAAGGCCCGTGGGCCAATTGTGTACCAGAGCGTCTCTGGGTGCTTCCCCCAGAGGGGGAATTAGGGAAAAATAACTGCTGCACTTGGCACTGACTGGACTGGCAAAAAGGTCGCAACAAGGTTGTCCCCATTTTAGGAAAATCTGTTCTACTATTTCCCATTTCAGAGACTACTTGTGGGACAGCAGGATTGCCTGGCTCAGCTTGTCGGCTATCCCCGGAATGTGCGTTGCCACCAGAAAGCACTGGGAAGAAATCACCCATTCCCAAACTCGCATGGCTTCTCGACAGAGTGGGTAAGATAGTACAGTTGTGTACACCTACCATAAATGTAGATGTTCGAGTGTCTTCACTGTTGCAGTCATAACTGTAGGGTGCTCCTGCCGGCAGGCAGCCCGAGGTCGGCCAGAATCCCAAAGTCTGGGTCCGGCGTCGGTTGTACAAGTTAGTACCCTGACGTCAGTACGCTTTGGTACATAGCCCTCAGCCGATGCCATCTTCTCCAGCCTTTCTTGCCCTAGATGTCAGAAGTCCCCAACAAAACAAAAATGAATCCAACAAGGAAACACAAATACACCACAAAAAAGGAAAAGGGAGAAAAAAGAGGGGATAGGAGGGAGGGAAACCCCGACTGCAACAGTGAAGACACTCGAACATCTACATTTATGGTAGGTGTACACAACTGTACTATGTTCTTCGTGTTTCACTGTTGCAGTCATAACTGTAGGGTGGAATCCCAAAGCAGTGTAAAAGGGGAGGAGGCTTTAGATAGAAGAACAGCAGGCAAGAATACCCTGCAACACAGCAGAGGCAAAGCCTGCCCTGTTCTTAGAAAACAGAGGAGATTGTAGTGCTTGGAAAAAGTATGCACAGAACTCCAAGTGGCAGCTTCCAAGATATCCTTGGTAGGGACTCCTCTGAGGAAAGCTGTAGAAGTGGCAGCTGCTCTAGTAGAATGACTTCTAATGGTACCTGGAAACTGTTTCCCATGATGAGTGTAACAAAATCTGATTCCATAAGCAATCCATTTGGAAATAGTTTGTTTAGAAATAGGTTTTCCAAGAGAACTGGAGGCAAAAGAAACAAACAATTGATTAGACTTTCTGAACTCTTTAGTCTTGTCCAGGTAAAATCGTAACTGTCTGTGCACATCTAATGAATGCAAAATCCTTTCCCCTTTATTTTGAGGATTTGGAAAGAAAGTAGGAAGGTGAATTGTCTGATTTAAAGCCACTTTCGAAATCACCTTAGGCATTAAAGTAGGATTGGTCCTCAAGGATACTCTGTCCTGATGGAAAATAAGGTATGGTTCCACAGCCATGAGAGCTTGCAACTCTGAGACCCTTCTGGCAGAGGTCAATGCTAGTAAAAGAACAGTCTTCCAAGATAAAAACCTAATATCTGAAGATGCAGCAGGCTCAAAAGGAGGCAAAGTAAGTTTTTCTAAAACATAATTAAGATCCCAGGCAGGGACAGGAGGGGTCCTGGGAGGCCGCAAATTTTTAGCCCCTCTCAAGAATTGCTTCACCAAAGGATGAGAAAAAACAGGAGGATCAGAACTGAAATGAGCAGAAATAGCAGAAGCATGAATCTTAATGGAAGAAAAGGAAAGTCCTTTGGATAAAAGTTCCGAAAGGTAAAGCAAAATAGAAGAGAGATCAGGTACCAGAGGATCCGAGCCTCGGTCCTGCATCCAAATACAAAACCTCTTCCATTTAGAGGCATAGGATTTCCTAGTGCTAGGCCGTCTAGCTTCCAGAAGAACATCCAAAACTTGTTTGGGAAGACTAGAGGAAATCAAATTCCTTTGAAGAGCCAAGCTGCCAGGCAAAGGGTCTTGAGATTGGAATGTAGTAACTGACCCTGATGCTGGGACAGAAGCGAAGGGTTCAGAGGAAGAATCCAAGGAGGCCCCAAGAACAGGTGCTTTAAAGTTGGATACCAAAACTGTCGAGGCCAATTTGGAGCAATCAAGATGAGGAACTTGGGCTTGTCCTGTTTTATCTTCAGTAATACCCGAGGCAGTAGAGGAAGAGGAGGGAAGGCATATCCTGAAAGGCTTCTCCAGCTGAAGGACAGGGCATCCACTCTCCAAGCTGTTTTGTGGAAGGACCTGGTGCAAAAGCGAGGCAGCTGATGACTGAGATGGGATGCAAACAGATCTATCTGGGGACATCCCCAAACTGCAGTAATCCTGTTGAATAAGTTGGTGTCTGGCATCCATTCGTGAGGATCTGAAATATTTCTGCTCAGGCTGTCTGCTCAGAAATTCTGTTCCCCTGGAATGAATTGAGCCTGGAGATGTAGATTCAAATTTAGAGCGGTGTCCCATAAAGCCATAGCTAGTCTGCAAAGGGGGTACGAATGAGAACCCCCCTGCTTGTTGATGTACCACATGACCGTGGTGTTGTCTGTGCGAATTAGCAGAGGCCCTGGTTGCAAAAGGTTCTTGAAGGCTAGAAGGGCATTTTGAACTGCCAACATTTCCTTCAGATTGATGTGCCAGTGAAGATGGTCCTTTGTCCATGTTCCCTGCTGGCAATTGTCTAGAAAGTGTGCTCCCCAAGCATAATCCGAGGCGTCCGTGGCTAGGATTTGAGTAGGTTGAGGTAGACGAAAAGGCTTCCCTTCGTTTAAAGCGCATACCCTGGACCACCAGAGGAACTCCCTCTGAAGGCAGGGGATCAGAGGAATCAGAATATCCAGATCGTGGTAATGCTGTGACCATACACTTTTCAGATACCATTGAAGCTTTCTCATATGAAGCCTTGCGTTTGGAATCAACAGAATGCAGGAAGCCATGTAGCCCAGAGCCTGCAGGAATTTCCTTGCAGTGAGCTGAGATAGAGTTGCCAAGGTGCTGAAAGTAGAAGCCAGCTGAGTTTGTTTTTCTGGAGTGAGGAAGGCCCTTTGTAAGGTTGTATTTAAGAGGGCTCCCAAGAATACCATTTGTTGAGAAGGGATCAAATGTGACTTTTTTGTGTTCACTGAGAATCCCAGTAGGAGGAGAAGATGTTGAACAAAGTCCAGATGTTGAAGTAGAAGATCTTTGCTGTCTGCCTGAATAAGGCAGTCGTCCAAATAGGGGTAAATCTGGATCCCCTGAAGTCTGCAGTAAGCCACTACTGGTGCCAGGCACTTGGTAAAGACTCTGGGCGCAGTAGATAAACCAAAGGGCAGTACAGAGAATTGAAAGTGCCTCGAACCTGCCTTGAACCTGAGGAATTTCCTGCGTTCCTGCCTGATGGGAATGTGTAAGTAGGCTTCCTTTAAGTCCAATGTCACCATCCAGGTGTCCTGAGAGAGCATTGGAATTAGTTGCTGCAGAGTAAGCATCTTGAATTTTGGAATTTCCAAAAAGGTGTTTAACACAGAAAGGTCCAGAATAGGTCTCCATGAGTTTTGTTTTCTTGGAACCAGAAACAGTCTTGAATAAAAACCTTTTCCCATCTCTGAGAGTGGAACAGGCTCTATGGCTCTCATGGCCAGAAGAGCATCCACTTGATTTAAGGCCTCTGACCATTGATGTTTTGGCAGATCTGGCCAACTGTGAGCCCTTGGCAAAGTGTGAAAGTGGAATTTGTAACCCTTTAAAATCACATCCAATACCCATCTGTCCTGGGTAATGAGCCCAATTTCTGTAAAAAAGAGACAGTTTTCCTCCGAGAGGGGCATCCAGGTGAAGGGGTCCTGTAGCCCAACCGAGAGAGTCATTGAGTTTGCTTTCTTTGAGATTGGGATCTGTCTTCTCCCCTTCTAGGTGAGGAAGCAGTCCATTGTCTAGATCTGTAAGAGGCCTGACCTTGACCACGACCTCTGGAGCATCTATATCTTCCCCTTTGAGGCCTGTCAGACGTGGGAAAGGACCAATTTTTAGAGGGCCAATTCCTGGAAAATCTAGGAGGCTGAACTTGCAAGAAATCTTTCACAGTCTGCATAGACTTTGCCTTTTCTTCCATCTTTTTAATAACTTCCTCAGCCTTGGATCCAAAAAGAACATCATGTTGAACAGGGGCATCTAATAACTTAGCCTTAACCTGTTCAGGTAAACTTTGTTCACGAAGCCAAGCATGTCTCCTGATAACAGTACCAGAGGCTGCAGCCCTGCAAGAAGCATCCAAAGCATCAAAACCACAATGTAAACTATGTTTGTTCACTTGTTCAGTAGCATGCAAGACATCCTGAAGTTCCTTATCATCTGCACATGCAGGAAGGGAAGCAAGCTTTTGCTTTAAAACAGACAAAAGAAATTGCTGATACTTAAACATATGGAACTGGCAATTTAAAGCCCTTACAGACAGGGTAGCAGAAGTATATACCTTTTTTCCCCACCTGTCTAAAGCACGAGAATCCTTCTCAGAGGGAATAGGATTTTTAGAAGCAGCAACCTTAGCAGCCTTAGAGCCCTGAGAAATAGTTTCAGGATCTGCAGAAGGGTTTTTAAATCAGAATAAATGAGAGTCAGGAACCCTATAAAATCTATCAGGCTTAGAAGGAGCAGGAGGCATGGAATCAGGATTCAAATTAGCCTCAGAAAAAGCATCATCTACAATGTCCAAAACAGGAGGGATAGCTAAAGGCCTATGCTGAGGAAGAAGAAGAAATTCCCTAAGCCTCTTCTTGGAAGCAGAATACTCCTGTCCTTCCCAATGAAAATGTTCCCTCATCTCATGCAAGGTTTCCCCAAAAGAGAAATCCTCAGGCGGAGAGGCCGAGGGTAAAGAGTCCTCAGCATCCGAATCCTCATAAGGAGGAAAGGAATTGTCCTGATCTGAGGAAGAAACAGAAGATACAGAAGCCTGGTCAGAGGAATCCAGAGTAACATCCTGTCGAGGCCTTTTCTCAGGAGGGGGGTGAGAACCCCTAATCATTGTAAGCAAATCATCAGCCATCTTTAATAATTGCTTCTGTGTCCTGGGAGTAGATTCAGAAGCAGCTTGAGCAGGAACTTTAGACTTAACAGGAGTCTTTGTCTTTGCCTTTGAAATAGTGATGTGAGTAGGCCTGAAAACCCCCTCAGAAGCCAGTACCTGCACAGCGGTTCCGGACCCATCTGAAGGAGCGACGTCCGAAGGTCCTGCAGCAGTTAAAATAGTGGGCCTTGATGGCTCCCCATGGGAGTCCGTATCGCCATCGGTTCAGAAGTGGCGGACGACAGGCTGCAAAAGCGCCTCACTGGCGACAGCCGAACCGGACGCTGGCTCCAGCTGCAACGAGTCCTGTTTGGACCTCGGAGGCCTGTCTTTGTCTTTGCGCTTCTTTTGAATTCCGGTAGTGTCCGACGACATTCTATAATTGAAGCGTCTGCCAAAATAATTTAAAGCCCAATCGTACCTGCGCTTGATAGTACGAGAGTTGAACCTGGCACAGAACCGACAACAAGAAACGTCGTGGTCAGGGCCTAAGCAAGGTAGACAGTAAGAGTGGAAATCTTTGAGGTATTTGACATCGGAGGAACAAGAAAAAGATTCCCCAACGGGGTACTTAGCTTTGAGAAGAGAAGTAAGAACTTCGGACCGACAACAACAAAATACGCTGTTCGAAAATCGCCAACCAACGACTTGCGAGCTGCTTTCCACCGCACGGCAAGAAAGACTGGAGAAGATGGCGTCGGCTGAGGGCTATGTACCAAAGCGTACTGACGTCAGGGTACTAGCTTGTACAGCCGATGCCGGACCCAGACTTTGGGATTCTGGCCGACCTCGGGCTGCCTGCCGGCAGGAGCACCCTACAGTTATGACTGCAACAGTGAAACACGAAGAACATCTGGTACCGCCCTGTTTGTTGATATACCCACACAACCGACATGTTGTCTGACTGTATCGAAATCATCCCTAGAGGAAGAAGGTCCTGAAATGCTTGCAATGCCAGAAGCACCGCTCTCATCTCTAGCGATATGCAGATGAGCCTCGTGTTCTTGCCATGTGCCATGGACCGTCCTGCCCAGATAATGCCCCCCCCACCCGACCTGGGAGGCATCCATGATCACAGTGGCAACGGGTTGAGCAGGCACAAAGGGAGCTCCCGTGAACAGATTTGTTGGGGGCTATCCACCAATGAAGGTCCTTTTTGCATGATTCTGTCAGCAGAATAGGGTGATTCAGTGGTAGGTACTGGAACGACCACTGGGAGAATAGGAGCCATTTAAGGATTCTCATATGCAACCTGGCTAGAGGTATTAGCAGAATGGTGAAGGCCATCATTCCAAGAAGTTGAAGAATCCACTTTGCTTTGACCTTCCGAAGTGGGAGTAGTCGCTGAACTTGTGAGATGAGGTTTTGTGCTCTTTCGGCGGGAAGACGAACTGTCTACCTCTGCGCCCATAAAAATCATAGATTGTGAGGGCAGTAATGCAGACTTTTCCCAATTTATGGAGATACCTAGTTGAGCACAAAGCTGGATGGTGATGTCCCTGTTTTGGAGAAGTAGATGCCTGGTGGGGGCGGTCAGGAGCCAGTCGTCCAAATATGGAAACACCTGGAATCCCTGACATCTCAGGTGAACTGTCACTACTGCCTTGTAATTTGTGAACATCCTGGGGGCTGTGGTGAGACCAAAGGGCAGAGCACGAAACTGATGATGGCTGGCTCCCAGCCAGAAGCGCAGATACCTCCTTGACGCCTTGTC
Source organism: Protopterus annectens (assembly GCF_019279795.1). Taxonomy (NCBI): domain Eukaryota; kingdom Metazoa; phylum Chordata; order Ceratodontiformes; family Protopteridae; genus Protopterus; species Protopterus annectens. The sequence continues at coordinate 718,823,292 of NC_056741.1, read as the reverse complement.
CATTTTTATATGGTAGTAGGCATCTTGGAGTTCTAGAGAGCACATCCAATAGTCTTTTCCTAATAACGGGAGTATCGACTGCAGTGTTACCATCTGAAACTTGTCCTATTTCACGGATTTGCTTAATCTGCTGAGGTCCAATATTGGCCTCCAGTCTCCGGTTTGTTTTGGGACTAAAAAGAACTTGGAATAAGTTCCGGATCCTACCTGGTCGGCTGGCACGGGCTGGATGACTCTTTTTGAGAGCAACTTGTTGATCTCCACAGTTGCCTGATCCCTGTGATTGGGTGGAACATCTGGGATCTTTTTGGGAACAAACGATGGAAGGGAAAAGGGTATGATATATCCTCTGGTAACAACTCTTTGTACCCACTTGTCTTGGGTTAAATTTAGCCAGGCTTCTGGAAACAAAGAGATGCGACCCCCGACTGGCCCCAGAGAAACGCAGTCGGGCCCCACATCAGGAGCGCCAAGGCCGCCCTCAAAAGGAACCACGGCCTGCTGATATTGCGGACCGCCCCTGCCTCTAGGACGTCTACTATTTCCTCCTCCTCCTCTGCCTCTGAAGGAGGATTTACTCTGTGTCTGGAAAGGCCCTCTGGGACTTTTTGAACCACATCTTACCTCCCCCCTTTGACCTTTGGGGTATTTTCGAGAGGGGACGGTAAAATGGACTCCCACGGCAGAGAGGGTCTTTCCTTCCTGTTCACACCGAGTGAGTGTATCTTTCACCTTGGAACCAAACAAGGAGGAACCATCAAATGGGGCGTTGGTGAAGGTGGACTTGAACGGCTCCGCAAAATTACACAAGCGCATCCAGGAGTGGTGCCTAAGGGCAACTCCTGAACCCACTGTTTTGCTCGATCCATCAGCCGCATGAGATATGAGCCGTATGGACGAGTTAACTACGGAATTTAGGGTGGACAACTGAGCAGAAATCCTATCTGGGACTCCCTCAGGACAAGCACCCTGTATGGAATCTCCAAACTCCTTGAGGAGATCCCTCTGCAACCTCGGGAAATGGGTAACAGTTCAGGGATCGAAGTGTAAATGCCGCTGAGCTAAATACGTGCTTCCCAAATCTGTCCATCTGTCGAGACTCCTTGTTTGGCGGATGTACAGAGGAAGAAGTCTCCGCCAACTCCTCCTTCGTGGCTGCTGCCATCACCATGGCATCTACGGGAACACAAAAAAGCAAGGTAGACAGGTAAAGACCAAATAATCCAATACTACTTCCTCGAAATTCTTTTATTAGGTACAAATTTCAATACAAACGTGAACTCAATCAAGCGCTTTCGCCTGAAACACTGGCAGGCTTTTTCAAGATGCTCACTACAAAATAAAATCGTACTTAAATAATACATTCAATCAAGTTAAATTAGTACTTATTGGTATTAACTAACCAGTTGAATCCAAATGTAAAGGTTACTAAACCTATTAAACTATGCTTGCTCCCTCCTGCCTGCTATAATATTATAGAAACCTTATTACAGTATACATAAAACTTCTAACACTGTCAGTAGTACATTTCTTGACCTAAAACTTTAATATTTAATTACTAATATCATTTATACATACAAAATATAAAATATAAGATATAGAATATGGGGAACCTCAATAAATTACAGTATCATGGACAGCCCCAAAGTAATAATGATAAAAATTAAAATACGCATTAAACTACCATAAATATAATAGATGTTCACTACAAGTGTGCAATATATAAATATATAAAATGTAAAAATACGGGAACACCCTAAGACAAGAATTATTTTCCAGGAGGGGCAGACAGGAACATATTTGGTCTTCTAGGTACTAGCTCCACGGCATCGGGAGTATCCCACACCTTCCGACTAACCAGATCCATTAAATCGTCGAAAGGTGGAGACACCCAAGAGGCAGAGGGTTGAGACCCGAAAGCCTTCAGGTACACAGACTCCTCATCAGAGGGGTACACAGACTCATCAGAGGGGTTAACAGTGGGCCAGTCGCACCTCTGTTTAAGGATCTCTAGAATGTCCACAAAGGAGATATCAGAGGACAACTTAGAGGATCCCCTCTGACTCATCAAGGTCAGTGTCCGATGTCAGAGACTCATCCTGGGAGTCAATATACTTCTTCTTGCATACTCCCTTCCAGGGGGGGGCTCTTCAAAAGGACCTTCTGGAGATGTTCCAGAAGAGTGGGGGCCACCAGCCGGTGGCTCCTGAGGCTGTGGGTCTCTGCTGTCTCCGGAGAGAGTAGGGACTGAGACCGAAGTGGGAGCCCTGGGGGAAGAGTGCTTGTACCACTGGCAGGGGCTGTAGATTGCGACAGCACACTCTTCATCACCTCAAAAGCAGATCTCTCCAGCTCCGAAGACCATCCCCACTCCGAAGAGACAAAGGACGGTGCCGAAGCCAGAGCCATCAGCTCCGAGATAGATGCAGGGTCCGAGCTCACCCTGGCGGACTCACCGAGTGGAAGGCTCGGAACTGATGAAGATAGATTCAAAACCTCCCCCTCGGCGCAGACAGAAGAGCTTCGGTCCCTGGACACGACGGATGGAGCCGAACGTGTCGGAGCCGAACTCGGCTCCAATGCAACAGCAAGGGGAGCCAGAAAGTACAGTTTTGTACCTACCATAAATGTAGACGTCCGATAGGTATGCATCTGCAGTCATAACATATGGGTTGTCCTGCCTCAGGCAGCCCTTTGGTCGGCCGGATTCCAAAGTCTGGTTCTGGCCTCGGCTGATGTTGCACTTTCCCCGACGTCAGAGCTTCTGGGGTATAAAGGCATCAGCCAACGCCATTTTCCTCAGTGTTTCTTGCCCCAGATGCCAGGTGCCCTCTAGGAAGGCTAAATTTGGATAATGCTGAAAAGTTCCAAACAGTAGCAAATTATATACATATATATATATATATATATATATATATATATATATATATACAAACAAACAAATACACCATAATAGATTCCCCCAGTTAGCTGAAAGAGGGGTAAGCACCCTAGGAATACCACAAAGGGGAAGGAGGGTGGGTAATCCTGACTGCAGATGCATACCTATCGGACATCTACATTTATGGTAGGTACAAAACTGTACTATGTCCTTCAAGGATGCATCTGCAGTCATAACATATGGGTAGAATACCATAGCCAAACTGGGGGAGGAGGTACTAAGAGAAGGATGGTGTAGTTAAGATTCCCTGCAGAACTGCAGTTGCAAACCCTGCTCGGGATCTGGAGTATAAAGGTAGATTGTAATGCTTGCACGGAGCTCCAAGTAGCAGCTTCTAAAATGTCCTTGGTAGCCACCCCTCGTAGGAAAGCTGTAGTGGTGGCTGTGGCCCTTGTGGAATGAGGCCTGATATTTTCAGGAGCTGTCTTTCCATGGAAGGAGTAGCAAAAACTAATGAAATTTCCTATCCATTTGAAATTGTCTGTTTGGAAATTGCTCTTCCTTGCACCCCAGTTGCATATGTTACAAAAAGTTGGTCAGTTTTTCTGTTGGTTTTAGTTCTGTCCAGATAGTAGCGTAGCTGTCTGTGTATATCAAAGGTGTGCAAAAGTTTTTCTCCTTTGTTCTGTGGGTTAGGGAAGAAAGTAGGCAAATGAATAGCTTGGTTCAAGGATACCCTGGATACCACCTTTGGCATGAAAGTAGGATTGGTTCTCAGTGACACTCTATCCTGGTGGAAAATAAGGAAAGGCTGCACTGCCATTAATGCCTGTAACTCGGATACTCTTCTTGCTGAAGTGATTGCCAGAAGAAAAGCAGTTTTCCAAGATAGAAAAGTACAGTTTTGTACCTACCATAAATGTAGATGTTCGAGGATCCCCATTGCTGCAGTCCTTACTATTGGGTATAGTCCACGTCCAGTCGGCCCGAATACCAGAGTATAAGGCTGACGTCGGTGGCGCGATGGACTGGCGTCAGTACGTCAGGGTACTAATGCGCATGACCGACGTCATATCCTCAGTCTTTTCTTGCCCCAGATGTCAGAAGACCCTAAAAAGACAAGGCCCAAAACACCTGCACCAAAAATATGTACAATATATACAAGAATATATACAAAAATATAAGCATGTAACCTCACCTACACAACCACCCCAAACACAGGGAAGGAGGGAGGGTAAATTGGACTGCAGCAATGGGGATCCTCGAACATCTACATTTATGGTAGGTACAAAACTGTACTATGTTCTTCGTTCCCCATTGCTGCAGTCCTTACTATTGGGTAGAATCCCAAAGCAGAGGTAAGGGAGGCTGGCAAATCATAAGGAAGCAGGAGCTGACAACATGCCTTGCAAAACAGCTGTGGCAAAACCAGCCCTAGACTTAGAGTAGATAGGAAGGTGATAATGCTTAGAGAAAGTATGCACCGAACTCCAAGTAGCTGCTTCCAAAATATCCTTAGTTGCCACCCCCCTTAGAAATGCTGTTGAAGTGGCAGTAGCCCTAGTGGAATGAGGCCTAATCCCAGCTGGAATCTCCTTGCCATGATGGGAATAACAAAATGCAATGCAAAAGCCAATCCACCTAGAAATAGTTTGTTTTGACACAGGCTTGCCCTGTGAACTCAAAGCAAAAGAAACAAACAACTGCTGAGTCTGCCTGAAATCCTTAGTCCTGCTTAAATAATAGCATTGCCTGTGTACATCTAAAGTGTGCAAAATCTTTTCTCTTTATTTTGGGGGCTGCATAAAAAGTAGGCAAATGAATAGTTTGGTTTAAAGCCACACTAGAAACCACCTTAGGCATAAAGGAAGGATTAGTACGTAATGATACCCTATCCTTATGGAAAATCAAAAATGGCTCTACTGCCATATGGGCCTGCAACTCAGACACCCTTCTTGCAGAAGTAATAGCCAACAGAAAAGCAGTCTTCCATGACAAGTATTTCAATTCAGCAGTAGCTGAGGCTCAAAAGGTTGTAGAGTAAGTTTTTCCAACACAAAATTGAGATCCCAAGCAGGAGTAGGAGCTCTGTGGGGTCTTATATTCTTTGCCCCTCTAAGAAACTGCTTGAACAAAGGTGCGAAAACAATGGTGGGTCACAATCATAGTGAGCTGAAATTGCTGCAGCATGAATCTTAATGGAAGAGAAGGACAAACCTTTGTCCAGTAACTCAGTAAGATATTGAAGAGCCACACTCAAATTAGGCTCAGAAACCTGCAAATTCTTTGCTGTACTCCAAAATAAAAATCTCTTCCATTTTTCTGCGTACACTTTCCTTGTACTAGGTCTTCTAGCTTCCATAATCACATTTAAAACTTGTTGAGGAAGTTGAGACCTGCTGTGTTTCAACACAGAATATGCCAGGCTGTTAGATGAAGAGAGTGAAGCTTGACGTGGAGCAGATGACCATCCTTCTGAGATAACAGATGAGGAATCAGGAGGTAAAGGCCATGGAGGCTTCCTTACCAGACTCCGTGAGTAGTGAGATTTGGGTATGTTCTGGATGACATGTTGTGGGTGGAAGCTGGTAGCATGTAATAATGAGTTGAATTCAGGGAATTTTCTAAACATACTAGTTGACAAAGTATTGTCCTCATTTCTCATTATTAACACATCGAGAAATACTATCCTGGACAAATGATAGGTCAACTTAAATTTGATCCCCCATACATTATCATTAAGGTACTCAAGAAACTCCATAAGATAAGATTCATCAGCTTTCCACACCAACAGTCATCCAGATACGACGCCAAATATCCATCTCACACATATAGATATTATGATTGTAATCATAAATAATAATTTCTTCTATATATGCCATGAAAAGGTCTGCATATATGGGTGCAAAAGATGCACACATAGCAGTACCCTTTTCTGCCAGTAACATAGATTTTGAAAATAAAACGCGTTGCTGGTCAAAACATATTCAGTGAGGCAGACAAGAAATGTGTTAAATCCAGGTTGGTATAAACCTGATCTAGCCAACCAATAATCCAATGCTTGTAAACCTGCAGTGAGGAATGTTGGTATACAGGAAGTAATGTCCAAGGTGCATAATAGCCAATGTGGTTCAAGTTGGGAATTGTTGATAATATCTAGAAATTGGGTGGTGTCCTGGATTTCTTGCTCTGATAAGACCCAATAAAGGTTTTAAATAATGGGTTAAATATTCGGACAGTGGTTCCGTAAGGACCCATGTCGGGACACAATGGGTCGAATTCAGGTGGTTTTGTGGCATGTTTATGGATTTTGGGTAACAAATAAAGATATTGTTTTTAGGTGATGCTACCATTAATTGTTCTTTAAGATGTTGTGTAATGATACCTCATCAACAGCTTCAGTTAAAACTGAGCAATTTTACACTCGAAAGAAAGTGGGTGTGGGATCCAAAACATCTGCCTATAATATTGTGTTTCACCCAATTGTCTCATGGCCTCACTGTCATAGGCAATCTTATCAAGTACCACCACCGCTTCCACCTTATCCGCTTGAACAATCACAAGATCCTTATTGTCAATAAGTTGTTTCAAGCTAGACATTTCATCAACAGACAAATTATTATAAGAAATGGGAAAATCCTTAAGATTACAATGTATATCCCAAGGACATTTTTTTGAAATACCCCTACTAGATGTGACATGGGTGGATTAAAAGTCGACTTCTTAAACCTAAAGTTGTCACATACATCAACAGATGTATCCAGATCACTATTGTGAAAAACAAATTCAGGTTCAAAGTACGACAAAATAGTCACATCCTGGGCCAAAGACTGCTCAGAAACAAAAACCCAGGACAAAATTGAGTCCTTTATTCAGTATTTTAAGTTCATCATGAGTCAAATCAACAGATGAAATATTGTGGACATTCTGATGGCAACTTAACGTTGTGTCATAACTTTGAGGAGTGCCTCCAAGTTCTGTTTGGATGTTACATTTTTGTGTTTCCGCCCCTCGCCTGTATCTCGAATGGGAGGGTGTAAAGAATTATCCCTTTGCTTTAGGTGACCCCTCTCTGGGTATGTATCAACTTCCCTTCAGTATTAGAAGAAGTGTCCTCCCCAGAGGAGAAACCAAAATTTTTCTTAAGGATAGATTTTGGCCTTTTTCTTTTGGGAGTGGATGATCTATTATCGTACCTATTTTCATCTCTAGGTAATCTAAAAGAGACATTCTTCGATATATCAAAAGGTTTGCTTAGCTCCAAGGAAAGAAGGTGGATTATAAAACTTGGAGCTTTGTTTTCACCTGGCCTTAATGACCAATTATAACTAATTTTTATGCCTGGTTGTGATTGGCCTTTAGATATTGTCTAATCACTTATATATGCATGTATCCTGATACTCTGGTTTTGTATTATTTTTTGTATTTCACTGAAGAAGGCTCCTTGGAGCGCGGACCCTTGAATATTTGTGGTTTTTCCACTATGGACTCATAAGGTGATATCTTTTTCACCTTTATTCAATAAAAGAAATTTGATGTGACTGTGGCCTATTCTTGCTGGCTTATTTGTGTTGTCGAATACTTTTGCTTGGCCGTGCAAGGGTTCTGGGGAGGACACTTCTTCTAATACTGAAGGGGAAGTTGATACATACCCCAGAGAGGGGTCACCTAAAGCCAAAAGGGATAATTCTTTTTACACCTCCCATTCGAGATACAGACGAGGCGAAGTGAACACAAAAATGTAACATCCAAACAGAACTTGAGGCACTCCTCAAAGTTATGACACAACGTTAAGTTGCCATCAGAATGTCCACAATATTTCATCTGTTGATTTGACTCATGATGAACTTAAAATACTGAATAAAGGACTCAATTTTGTCCCTGGGTTTTTGTTTCGAGCAGTCTTTGGCCCAGGATGTGACTAATTTTGTCATGCTTTGAACCTGAATTTGTTTTTCAATAATAGTGATCGTGATACATCTGTTGATGTATGTGACAACTTTAGGTTTAAGAGTCCACTTTTAATCCACCCATGTCACATCTAGTAGGGTATTTCAAAAATGTCCTTCGGGATATACATTGTAATCTTAAGGATTTTCCCATTTCTTATAATAATTTGTCTGTTGATGAAATATCTAGCTTGAAACAACTTATTGACAATAAGGATCTTGTGATTGTTCAAGCGGATAAAGGTGGAGTGGTGGTACTTGATAAGATTGCCTATGACAGTGAGGCCATGAGACAATTGGGTGAAACACAACATTATAGGCAGATGTTTTGGATCCCACCCACTTTCAGTGTAAAATTGCTCAGTTTTTAACTGAAGCTGTTGATGAGGGTATCATTACACAACATCTTAAAGAACAATTAATGGTAGCATCACCTAAAACAATATCTTTATTTGTTACCCAAAATCCATAAACATGCCACAAAACCACCTGGACCCATTATTAATGGACATGGGTCCTTACGGAACCACTGTCCTAATATTTAACCCATTATTTAAAACCTTTATTGGGTCTTATCAGAGCAAATCCAGGACACCAACCAATTTCTAGATATTATCAACAATTCCCAACTTGAACCACATTGGCTATTATGCACCTTGGACATTACTTCCTGTATACCAACATTCCTCACTGGGCAGGTTTACAAGCATTGGATTATTGGTTGGCTAGATCAGGTTTATACCAACCTGGATTTAACACATTTTGTCTGCCTCACTGAATATGTTTTGACCAGCAACGCTTTTTTATTTTCAAAATCTATGTTACTGGCAGAAAAAATTACTGCTATGGGTGCATCTTTTGCACCCATATATGCAGACCTTTTTCATGGCATATATAGAAGAAATTATTATTTATGATTACAATCATAATATCTATATGTGTGAGATGGATATTTGTCGGTATCTGGATGACTGTTGGTTGGTGTGGAAAGCTGATGAATCTTATCTTATGGAGTTTCTTGAGTACCTTAATGATAATGTATGGGGGATCGGATTTAAGTTGACCTATCATTTGTCCAGGATAGTATTTCTCGAGGTGTTAATCATGAGAAATGAGGACAATACTTTGCCAACTAGTATGTTTAGAAAATTCCTTGATTTCAACTCATTGTTACATGCTACCAGCTTCCACCCACAACATGTCATCCAGAACATGCCCAAATCTCAGTTCTTAAGAGCCAGAAGAATCTGTTCTAGCCAAAATCATTCCTTGAGGCTCAGGAGGATTTGACACATAGATTTATCAGCAGGGGTTATCGTCCAGGCATGTGCATTTAGCAAAGATCTGTGTTCAATATTAACAGGAAGATTTATTATTATACAAGGTCATAATGGTATCCTAAGCCACAACCAATACGTCTGGTAACTACATATGTCACGTGAACACACAGGGTTTCAAAGATATTATAAACAGACATTGGAATGTCCTGAAAGCTGACCAGAAACTTAACTCTCTACTTCCTGAGACATGTTCGTTTTCATTTAGAAGGGACAGACTATTGGCTCTAAACTTAGCCATTATAAAAGAGTTGGTTCTGATCCTTCCCTCTCACACAGTTGTCCATTTCAGGCAAACCTATTGTTGGATGCATGCCCTGCGGTATTGCTCCTTTGTATCTGGGTCTTACGTGCTGTGAATTCAGCAGCAAAAAATCGTCAGATGTTTTGACATCAATTTTGGGCCAACTGTAATACTGAGTGGGTCATCTATTTGGTGACTTGCAATTGTTCTGCTTTCTATGTCGTGAGACTTCTAGAGCCTTCCGACTTAGAATTTGTGAGCATTTGAGTGACATCAAAACAAAGCGAACAAGTAATGCATTATACAAACATTGTTTAACACATGTTTCTGCTTCATTTAAGTTTGTTATTATTGATTGTGTTAAGGGGAAATGTAAAGACAAACATTTTTGGCAACAATTGCTTAGCTCCAAGGAAAGAAGGTGGATTATAAAACTTGGAGTTTTGTTTTCACCTGGCCTTAATGACCAATTATAACTAATTTTTATGCCTGGTTGTGATTGGCCTTTAGATATTGTCTAATCACTTATATATGCATGTATCCTGATACTCTGGTTTTGTATTATTTTTTGTATTTCACTGAAGAAGGCTCCTTGGAGCCGAAACCGGTTTGAATATTTGTGGTTTTTTCCACTATGGACTCATAAGGTGATATCTTTTTCACCTTATTCAATAAAGAAATTTGGATGTGACTGTGGCCTATTCTTGCTGGCTTATTTGTGTTGTAGAATACCATAGCCAAACTGGGGGAGGAGGTACTAAGAGAAGGATGGTGTAGTTAAGATTCCCTGCAGAACTGCAGTTGCAAACCCTGCTCGGGATCTGGAGTATAAAGGTAGATTGTAATGCTTGCACGGAGCTCCAAGTAGCAGCTTCTAAAATGTCCTTGGTAGCCACCCCTCGTAGGAAAGCTGTAGTGGTGGCTGTGGCCCTTGTGGAATGAGGCCTGATATTTTCAGGAGCTGTCTTTCCATGGAAGGAGTAGCAAAAACTAATGCAATTTCCTATCCATTTTGAAATTGTCCGTTTGGAAATTGCTCTTCCTTGCACCCCAGTTGCATATGTTACAAAAAGTTGGTCAGTTTTTCTGTTGGTTTTAGTTCTGTCCAGATAGTAGCGTAGCTGTCTGTGTATATCAAAGGTGTGCAAAAGTTTTTCTCCTTTGTTCTGTGGGTTAGGGAAGAAAGTAGGCAAATGAATAGCTTGGTTCAAGGATACCCTGGATACCACCTTTGGCATGAAAGTAGGATTGGTTCTCAGTGACACTCTATCCTGGTGGAAAATAAGGAAAGGCTGCACTGCCATTAATGCCTGTAACTCGGATACTCTTCTTGCTGAAGTGATTGCCAGAAGAAAAGCAGTTTTCCAAGATAGAAACTGTAGGTCTGCTGATGCTGCTGGTTCAGAAGGAGGAAGTGTCAATTTTTCCAGCACAAAATTGAGATCCCATGCAGGTAGAGGGGGTCTCCTTGGAGGTTTAACATTTTTGATCCCTCTCAAAAATTGTCTGAGCAGAGGGTGAGAGAAGATAGGTGGATCCATATTGTATTCTGCTGAAATTGCTGAAGCATGAATCTTAATGGAGGAATAAGACAGGCCATTGTGGAACAATTCTGCTAAGTACTCCAGGATGTGTGCTAGGTTTGCCACAGACATCTGTGCCCTTTGATGTGCTCCAAATGAGAAATCTCTTCCATTTAGCTGAGTATGTTTTCCTTGTGGAAGGTCTGCGAGCCTCCAGGATAATGTCCTTTACCCTCTGAGATAAAACAGTTTGGTTTGGTTTTAAGGAATTTTCCAGGCAGCTAGTTGCAATGTTTTCAAGTTTGGATGCAGGGTCTTGAAATTGTTCTGCGTTAGAAGAGGCCATAGGGGAAGAGGCCATGAGTTCGCCTGAGACATGCTTCTCAGTAGCGGATACCAGTGTTGTCTTGGCCAGTCCGGAGCTATTAGTATCACCTTTGGCTGTTCCTCCCTGATCTTCAGTAGAACCTTGTACATCAATGGGAGAGGTGGAAAGGCATATACTGTTAGGGCATTCCAGCTGAAAGAGAGAGAGTCCACCCTCCAGGCTTGTGGGTGATATGTCCTTGAGCAGAATTTCTTCAGTTGGTGGTTGAGTGGGGAGGCGAACAGATCTATCTCTGGCATTCCCCATTTCTTTGTTATGAGTTTGAAGGTGTCTGGATGCAGCATCCATTCGTGTGCATCCGTGGTAGTCCTGCTTAAGCTGTCTGCTAGTGAATTTTCTTTTCCTGGTACGAATTTGGCCTGTAGCTGGATATTGAGATTCAGGCATAGGTTCCACAGATTCATTGCCATCCGGCATAGAGGGTAGCAATGTGTGCCTCCTTGTTTGTTTATGTACCACATGACCGTGGTGTTGTCTGTCCTTATTAACAGATGTCCTTGCTGGAGGAATGGTTTGAATGCCTCGATTGCATGCCTCACTGCCAGCATTTCCTTTTGGTTTATGTGCATGCTTAGCTGCCCTTGAGGCCATAGGCCTTGGATGCATTTGTCCTCCATGTGTGCTCCCCATCCTCGGTCTGAGGCGTCAGTGGTGATGGTCTGCCCTGTTTTTGGTTTGCTGAAGGGCAACACTCCGTTGGACTGGCAGGCCTGAGCCCACCACAGGAATTCCTTTTGAAGGCATGGAATGATTGGTATCATGGTTTCTAGACTGTGACTGTGTTGAGACCATACATTCCATAGGTACCATTGCAATTTTCTCATATGCAGCCTGGCATATGGAATCAAGATTATGCAGGATGCCATGTAACCCAGGGCCTGCAGGACTTTCCTTGCAGTAAGCTGAGTTTGTCTTGTCAAAATCATGAAATAATCTGGAAGTTGTTTTTGTTTTTCTTCTGTGAGAAAAGCCATCTGAGTAATTGTGTCCAGATCCGCACCCAAAAAGGTTATCCTTTGGGATGGCACTAGTCTTGACTTTTGGATGTTGACTGTGAATCCCAAGGCCTGTAGCAGGTGTATGACATAGGCCAAGTCCTTTAACAATTTTTTCTTGTTGTCCGCTTGTATTAGGCAGTCGTCCAGGTACGGATAAATTTGAATTCCCTGAAGTCTGCAATGTGCAATTACTGATGCCAGGCATTTCGTGAATACTCTGGGCGCAGTAGATAAGCCAAAGGGCAATGCTGAGAATTGATAATGCTCTGATCCTGCAAGAAATCTGAGGTGTCTTCTGCAATCTGGTCGGATAGGGACGTGCAGGTATGCCTCCTTGAGATCTAGAGTCACCAGCCAAGACTCCTTGCCCAGCATGGGAAGAAGTTGCTGTAGGGTCAGCATTTTGAATTTTGGCACAATGAGGTAAGTGTTGAGCGTGGACAGGTCGAGAATAGGCCTCCATTGGTTTTCTTTTCTTGGTACCAGGAATAATCTGGAGTAAAATCCTTGGCCTTGTTCTGTAGATGATACCCTTTCTATAGCTTTCATCTGAAGTAGTTTGCCGATTTGTCTTAAAGCCTCTGTCTTCTGGTTTGGTGGAAGATTTGGCATTCCGCCCCTTTTTGGCAAAGTGTGGAAGTAAAACCTGTATCCTTTGTCTATTGTTTGCAATATCCATGTATCCTTTGTAATGCAATGCCAGTTTTTCGAGAATAAAGCCAGCTTTCCGCCCAAGGGAGCTTCCAGTTGATCCCTGGTAGGTGGAATCAGAGTCAAGTCATTGGGTCTGTCATGTGGTAGTGGTTGTAGTTGTAGCTGTGGCACCACCCCTCTGGTTGGCAGGCTGCCACTGACGGCCCCTGTAGGCACCCCTTGATTGACCTCTGCCTCTAGGGCGTCTGTTCCTGCCCCACTGTGCTCTGGAGGTGTCTGGAAAGGACCAATTCTTTGTAGGCCAGTTTCTGCTGAACCTCGGAGATTGGACCTGCAGGAATTCCTTTACTGTTTGCACAGATTTTGCTTTTTCTTCCACCTTCTTTAGAATCTCCTGTGCAGGGGAGCCAAATAAACTTTGTTTCTCCATTGGAGCATCGAGGAGTTTAGCCTTGACATGGTCCGGCAAAGATTGCTCCTTCAGCCAGGCATGCCTACGAATTACTGCCCCAGTCATAGCTGATCTAAATGAAGCCTCCAGTGCATCATAGCCACATTTTAAGAAATGATTACTGACCTGCTGAGAGTTGTGTACCAAATCCTGAAGGGATTTACGGTCTAAAGGTTCAGGAGAAGAAAGCTTCTTATTCAGCTGATCTAACAAAAATTCTTGGTACTGTATCATATGGAATTGACAGTTTAATGCCCTGGCAGAAAGAGTAGCAGATGTATATACCTTTTTTCCCCATCTCTCTAATGCTCTAGACTCTCTTTCAGAGGGTAGGGGATTCTTGGCAGTAGCAGCAGCAACCCCTTTAGGGCCCTGAGAAATAGTTTCTGGGTCTGCAGCATGGGTCTTATACAGGTGGAAGTGAGAATCCGGGACCCTGTAATATCTGTCAGGTTTGGCAGGGGCCGGGGGAAGAGAATCAGGTGCAGTACTGACATCATCAATTACAGTTAGAACAGGAGGTATGGCTAAGGGCCTATGCTGGGGCAAATGCAAAAAGGTCCTTAATCTTTTTCTAGAATCAGAGAAATCCTGACCCTGCCATTGAAAGTGCTCCCTCATGGAGTGTAAATTCTCCCCAAAGGAAAATTCTTCAGGTGGGGAGGCCGAAGGAATAGTATCTTCTGCATCTGAATCCTCATAAGGCGAGTAGGCCCCTTCCTGATGGTCTGACAAATCAGATCCATCCGTGGAGTAATCTGAGGAGAGAGGTTCAGAGGGATCAGTCCTGGGCCTTTTGTCTGGAGGAGGTTGGGAGGCCCTGTCTGGGTGAGGTTGGGAGGCCCTGTCTGGGTGAGGTTGGGAACCCCTAATTAAGGATATAAGGTCCTCTGCAAGACTGAGGATCTGAGAACTGGAGGAAGGCCTCTGGGAAGTAGATTTGGCAGGCAAAGTTTTTGAAAGTTTGGCAGCTTTTGCCCTGGAGAAGGCCTTAATAGACATAGAAGCTGGGGGCCTAGCTGCCCCACGTGCAGGAGTAGAAATGTCCAAAGGTATGGTGTCAGACAATTCTTGAGCACTAGCTTCGGTAGGGAGTTCTGAAGCCGACTCAGCCGGGACCTCTCTGGCCTCGGTGGTCGGAGGTATGGTTTCGGTAGTAGTAATAACCGTGGACTCGGTTTCAGCCGAAACCGAGACACTCGCGGTAGGCCTAGCCGTGGTTTCAGCCGAAACCACGGGCCGCGAGTGTCGGTCCTTTTCCTTGCGTTTTTTGACCATATGCGAAGTCGGAGTCTCAGACGGCATTTTATAAGCAAAAGCGGTTCCAAAAATTTCCAGAGAATATTTAAGGTCCAAATCCCTGCTAATATTTATTTGATGTTTATGTGCTTTGCAGCATCTGAAAGATCCCATTCACCTTGCGCTACAACTCCCCTAGACACTGTTCTCTATACAAAATCTGACGAATCCGTCTGAACTGAATTAACTGGGGTCTTGAGGGAGAAGGGCAATTTTGGATTGAGAAATCTGATCCCTTCACCATTAACTCGCATTTCACAAAATCTAGCACTGGTACCTAGAACATCATGGGAAGCAGGTGCTGGGTCCAACAATTTTATTTTTAAGTACCACTGAATCTTTCTCATGTAGAGCCTAGCCAGTAGTGTCATAAGGATCAATGATGCCAGGAGGCCTAGAATTTTGAGAAATTCTCTTGTGGAGTCAATTCCTGAAAGAGAGAAATCCCTGAAAATGTTCTAGTTGAAGGTCCAAACCTTTTTCTGTATCCATCATACAAACCTAGGAAGAAACTTCTTTGCAAGGTTGTGACACAGGACTTTCATAGGTTCAAATTGAAGTTGGAAACAACAGGCATGCAATAAGCATCCTTCATATGTAAAGTCATGAAACAGTGGTCCGGAAGAAGGGGGAAGGATGGTCTTGCAGGATATTTTGAATTTGGGTACTTTTACAAAGGTCCAGTGGGAAGAAACTCTCCGGCAATGAACTGTACGGCTTAAACAAGCAGCAGCAACAGTATGATAAACCGGTACAGAAACACGGCTGATATGCCATAAAACAAACAGCATATTAAAAACAAAGCCAAACTTCAATAAAATTGGTGAGTGCTTTCACAATAACAATATTGCTTCATCAAACCACAGTCATACAAACCAAAACTAAGTTAGTGACAATTATTCAATCATTCAATTTCTCAATCAAAAACATTCTCACATCACTTAACTCTAAAGCAAAGAGCACTCCTATACATAGGTACCGCATTTCACTAGTCAATGAACTACAACTTTAATGAAATTATGTTTAAAGCCTATTAAAATTATTTATCTCCTCAGGTTCCTTTTTTTTGAGAACTGGTTTCAATGAAACCTAGTCGTTAAGTTCATGTCCTTTATGTGCACTTAATCTAAAGATCCAACGTAACTCAACACATTCAGTTTCATTAATTATGTCCCCCATCCTGATGCATCACAGACAACCTCCAGTACCTGAAACAAGAAGCTACGTTCTTCTACCATATTATTAATGTGTTTAGCTATAGCACTATACTCTAACCCTTTACGTGTACAATAATGGTCTCTGATGCGTTCGTTAAGACACCTATTAGTTTTGACCACATAAAACGCAGAGCATATTTTGCAGTGGGCCAAAAACACTAATTTCCTTGTATTACAGTCTGCTGTCACTTTTATATTACAAGTTCTTCCATTATCAGGATGTATGAAAACTAATGACATCTATGTATTTAAGAAACGAACATGCATTGCATCTTACTGTCCTCTTTATATCATTACTGGCTTGAATTTAAAGGCCCTTCAGGTAGCATAGCCTCCGCTTAAGTTTTCTTGTTCTTGTAACAAAATTTGGGTCTAACATCCACTACTGCTGCAATCTTCTCATCCTTATGCAAACTGCACCAGTTTTGAAGGGAGAAGGATTATCTGGGCCAATGCTAACAGTACCCTCATTGAATTATTCGCAGCTCCCATTTGTCTAAGAATATTTGTGGCCAGGCTGCTGGGTTTAGCGAAAGCCTGGGGAAGATGAAATGGGAAGGAAGGACAAGAGGAAGAGACGGGACGCCCCGAGTCTTGGCATAGTTATTCTTTAGCAGGAAAAATCCTTTTTGGGAAAGGAACCTCTTATCTCGTTTGGAAGCATTACCCTCCTATTTCCTCTTGGTATCCTCTTGTTAGGCTGGGACTTTTGTTCTTTCTGCCCTTTGAAGTTGGATGCCTTATTAGGGAAGAACCTGGGGGTCTATATCATGCCAGCAAAATGGCATTATAGCGAATGCCCTCCACTTTGTAATGTTTTAAGTGGTATGTTGTGTTTTGTTGGTTCACTGATTTATTTCCATGGAGAAAAAAAAAAAAAAATCGGTGAACTGGGGTTTCAAGAGTTTGGTCTATATGCGTTGGCAAAATGGCATTCGCTGTAATGCCGCTTCACTGACATAATATAGACCCAAACCTGGGGATATGAAACACTCTGAATACCCTATGCATCAATTTACCTCTATCATCCCACTGTTTGAGAATCTGGGTAGTAGCAGAACCAAACACAAATTCACAATTTAAGGAAGTATTCAAAATCTCTCTTTAAATCCTCAGAATAATTCTGGTTACGTAAGCAAGCAAACCTACTTAATAAAACAGAATCAGCTACATTTCTATAAATAGTGTCTGCAACTTCCAAAACATTCCTCAAATCTTTTGGGGTATATTGGCAGTTGCCAGAAAAGTTATTAAAAAATGGAAATCAGATTTAGTTCTTATGTTCAAATAATTTTTAAATTTAACAAAAATACTATGTAAAACTGAAAAAATAAGTAATCAGAATAAGATCTATAAATCAAAGTTAAGACCTTTAGTTGTTGGGATAACCTTGAAATGTTGCTATTAAAATACCAAGTGTATTCCTATCATGGTATAATATGTGAAGTTGAATTTCTTCCTGTGCATATATTGTAAATATGTTAAATTAATAAAAAACTTCTTCAAAAACAAAAAAAAAAAAAGAAAAGAAAAGAAAAGAAACACACTCCTCAAAGCACGTTACGAAACCTGAGTCAAATTACAAACAAACTCATTAGAATAATACTTCTGTTCAAAATGCAAAGATACAGCAGTCACCTAAACTAAGAATGCTCCAAAATACATTTCCACATGAAGCTCTGATAATTTAAAATTCTACACTCTAAATTACTAGACTAAGGTCAACTTCTTTTCCCTGAGATTCTAACGACTTGTCAATTCCAGTGGTGTGGGGTCAGAAAAAGCCAAGGTAGTTGGCAGTTGGAAAAACTGCAGCTGGGTCAGCTGACAAAGGAGCAAAGATAGCTGCAAGATCACAGTTCACCTTGTATTATTTCATACCCTTTTTAGGATCTAGTTCACTAGCCAAAGTTGTTTTACAGGCATCTTCTAAAACTAGTAAAAGAGAAGGAACAGACAAAACAATTGGAATATAATCTTCAGTAAAATACAATCTGTGGCATAGCTACAGATTGTTTCCACACAAATACATCTCTAAACCTAGCTAGTCTGTGGAAAGATAAAAAACCTCCTTGGGTTTTTGAACTTGTTCACTTTCCAAAGAATCAAGACTGAACTGACCTGTGTGTTCACTACTCTCAGTAATCAGGGCCTCCATCAAAATTTGAGGCATCAGACTTGCCTCTATAGAGGGTAGCCCCACAGTCATTCTGAACAGTAGCACAGCATAGCCTCTGAGATTAGCCAACTGTAAAACGCTCTTAGCTGAGGAAAGCACATCAGCCCAGCAGATGGTATTGTCATGCAGTGACTTCTATTTCTTTGTACTATCGACTTACACCAGAGGACAAGGACAGAATATCTGGGGACAGTATTATGTCTGGCAAGGGATCTTTTACCTGGACCTCTCCTGCAACTAAAGGGTACCAGGTACTAGAACAGCCCAGAGGGTGTGGCTGACTTGCGTACCACAGAGGGCTGCAGACTCTCACCTAAAAGATAAGTGGTCTGGGTTAAGTCAGCAACAGATTTACAAACTGTAGGCTGATGTATGTTTTTTTGTGTTGACTTTTTCCTCTCTCCTAACAGAGGACAGCAATAGGAAATAAACTACGCTTGCACGCAGCAAATAGGGATAAACTGCATAAAGCAGAGCAGAAACATTTTAAATTGTACCAAGATTTGTTGTACAATCTGTAGCAGTGCATCACACATAGTAACAGTACCAAGTAAAATTCACTTGGCCAAAATACTGATTAAAATCAAACAGAAACATTTTAAAATAGCATAAATAAGCATTTACTTAGATATCCCAAAATCTCATGAGAAAATGTCATTTAATGACAAATTGTTATAGCGATGTTAAATCAGTAGTAAATATCATAAAAATGAGGGGGGTGACAACTGCAACATTTTCTTGTCAGAACTTCAAAGTGAAGCAGAACAGGCCTCTTTGGCACTCGGCCATGAAAGTCTATGTTCAAATGACCACAGAAGTTTGCTTCCCAGCAAGTCAAAAGCCCCATAACTGCTTAAAAGCAGTATTAAGTATACAACACAGTAAGAAAGTTAGAATTCCTGGAAGAATTAACAGCAGTAGTAAATAGCAACTATGTTAAAATAAAAAGCACGTATATATTCCGAAAGAAGAGAGAAGTACATAACAAAGAGAAAGCGAAGTTCCCAAAGATATCTCATCTGAAGCTGTAATCCACCAATGAAGGCTGCCAAAGAAATTCAACTGTGCAAGTCATTCAGCTGGCACAAAAGACTGAATAATGGACTATCTGTGGATTTTCCATAACAGGGGTTAAGCTCCTACACCCAGAAGGGCTTAGCCAATCCCCTTTCACAGTGTGTCAGAGAAGGGAACTCTGAGCTCTTGAAAGTTGCCACTGTGGGTGCTGAACCTATATGCCACTGAGGCAGTGTAAATGAAGAATGTGTTACTTTATCTGTGATAAAGAAGCACTTACCTGGAAGTGAAAACGAGAGCTGAAAAATCATATCTAAAGTGGATGGTGACAAACAAAATCTGGGGGTCTGTGAAGACTGTACATTATGGAAGAAGGGAGGAGCTTGAGCATTGGAGTTTGATTTGCAGTGGAAAAGCTGCAATCCCCACATTGGCGGTTTACCAATTAGTTGTGGGGAATGAAGTGGACAATATCAGATCCTTTTTCTACATTTTTTTTTTATCACCCCAGCTTTACCTCCCCTCCATTCAAATATTTCCTCTCACTATCTTGATTAAACTAGTTGTTAATACCCCAATGTACAGTACAGATGTGCAAGTTAACTTACTATACAAGCATATGTTTCAATACAGCACTGTTGTAGTAGCTTCAACTGCGTAGGGCACATCTTGCCTTCTCCTACCATACATCCCACCCTTAGCCCACGGATATATGCAGGTATAACACGGATGTGTGTGCCACAACTCGGAGCTTTCTTTCCCTAATTAGGGAAATTGAAGACATAAGTTGTAAAGTAATACTGTCATGTCAAAATAGCAAAAATAAATGGAGGGCTACCCCACCTGGCTATGTGATGTGCAGGAAAAAGGGGGGGTGAAGGGAGGGTGCCAGTACTGCAATATTAAGCTACCTGAACATCTTCCTTTAAGGTAAATTATGCAACTATACTATGATCATCACTAGATTACTGTTGTGATGGCCATAATTGCATGGACAACTGCCAAACCTCAGAAGGAAAGTCCGGTAGTCAGGGACATGGGGACACACAAACAGTAATCGAGCCTTTGACCATCACGTGTCAACAGCAGTGAGGAAATCATTCTATGTTGTGCAACTTGTACACAAAGGTATGGCATGTAAGACCAAGGCATTCATTGTTCCACTATATTTGGCATTCATCAGACCCATCATTGAGTACAATGCCCCCTTTGGAGTCTTAACAAGGCATATCCAACAACTGGAATGCCCACAGATGTTCCTCACTAAAAGAATACAGGGTGCAAGTAATATGTCCTATGCAGACCGCCTCAAGGCCCTATCCCTGTATTCTGTCTCCTACAGGCTGTTGAGGGATGATCTATGCCTGGCATACAAGACACTATCAGACCCCTCCCTGGTGGACCTCCAGCATATCCAAAGCCCACAGCGCTAGAATTACCCGTCCTAAAGAATTAAATCTTGACTGTGATAAAAACAGGACCTGCTGGAGAGGCAAGTATATATCCCAGAGACTACCCCTTCTCTGGAGAAAGCTCCCCATCCATGTGAGGCAGAGTTCCTCCTTAACCCGATTCCAGTGTAATTTGGACAACTGGATGAGGAACAGGAAACTCATCCCTAGTTTGGTCCTATGTCTCTAATGGACACAGGCAGCCTGAAAATGGTTCATTTCCACGCCCCTTCTTGTAAATGCTTTACCTCCCAAGCTTCTGCTTACACTTATGAAGGGTACCAGAACTTGTCAGAGATTTGTAATGCATAGCTAGGCTTAAAAAGGCTGTTGTGGTCATTAGCCTAGTAAATACATATGAACCTATTAAAGGGAAAGGGCCAGAGTCCAGAAGTCCCTGGAAAACAAGTCTAGTAAAACCCTGCCCTAGTTGTGGAAACCAAGTCAACCTTGTATTGCCTAGAATAGTGTGCACTCAGGACCAAGTAGCTGCCTCTGGAATAGATATAGAAATCACCCCTTTCCAGAAAGCCTCAGAAGTGGTAACAGCTCTGAAAAAATGAGTCTTAACATTCTAAAAGAAGCCTTTTGCATGGTTAAGGAACAAAACTGAATAGTCCGATATAGCCATCTAGAAATTGTTTGCTTAGATCTTGGATTACCTTTTTTCTTACTTTCTGATAAAGTAAATTTAGAAATACGTCTGGTCATAACGGAGGGGTTTGCTTCTTAGGCTCATACTGTCTTTATGAAAGATCAAAAAAAGACTGAGCATATAAGATTGTAATTCAGATACCAGCCTAATAGAAGTCGAAACAAGTAAGAATCTTCTATGTTTGAAATTTGAGAGAATAACTGGCTGCAGGTTGATATGTAGAGAAGAGCGAGAGAGAGAGAGAGAAAGACCTTCTCCAACACAATATGTTCTCTAAGAGGTCGGAAATTTAATATCCTTTTCAAAAACTGTTCAACTTGACACAGAGCAGAATGGGGAGGGAATAATCCAGTGGCAGACAGGTAGAAAAGGCTAAAAGGTGTTCCCTGACCGACATGCACACAAGGCCTGGAACTGAGCAATTCAACGAGGTACTGAAAAAACACAAGAGCACCAACTTGGAATGAGTCTTTTTCTCTGTTATAGCAGCAACTAGAAAATCTTTTCCATTTCCCTACGTATGATTTCCTAGTGGTAGGCTTTCTTGCCTCCTTTAACAACTGTTTCATGTCCTGGGGGGGCACTACCTAAAATGGATCAAATACATATTCATACAGTTACAGGTTCATAGGTTGATACTAGGCTATCGGCCCTAGGGCCTATACAAGCCTAGCCATAACAATTCCCTGGCTATTTCTTCCCACACTATTTACTTCCCTAGACCCCCTGTCTAGCAGGGCGACTGACGTGATCCCCGGGGTGAATTTCCTTTCTCCCATCCAATCATCAAGGTTCCCTTTGAAGAGGGCCAAAGAGGCGCTCTGCTTGACATGTATGGGCAGTCTATTCCAGAGTCTGGGGAGTCTCTGGGTCAGGAGCCTATCCCTCCAAAATGTTTTGTTTATTGTGATGACAAGATTTAGATCCCTGGAGCATGTGGCTCTGAGGGATTGGGATTTCTTTAAGTGTAGCATGTCCAACAGCTCTGGGTTTGACATGGCCTTGTATGTTAAGCAGAGATCGCCTCAGTGTAGACGATTTGCGACAAGAGTATAGCTGGAGTTTTTTAAGGCGGTCAGCATAGGGCATCTGCTTTAGGACTGTGATTCTTTTTGTGAGGTATTTCTGTGGCCTTTCCAGTTGTTGCAGATGTTTTGAGAGATGCATACCAAATGGGGCGTTGTATTCTATAATGGGTCTAATGAGGGATGAGTACAGTGGAACAATGACCTCCTTTTTTTCTGGATGAAAAGCACTTGTGATGAGGTGTGCCACATAGAAGGATTTCCTGACTGTTGTGGCGATGTGGTTATGAAGGTGAGACCACTGTCCACAAGTCTCTCATCACACTTTCGGTGTTTAGTGTACTGCCACCTATGTGATAATTCATGGGTACATGTTTTTTTCCCAAAGGGGATAACTATACATTTCTTGGCATTGAGCTTGAGCCCATGGCTCTGAAACCAAGCATCTGTTTCTGTAAGGCTCTTTTGTAGAGTATCCACATCATTTGGGGATTCAATAATGGCTCCCAGTTTGCAGTCATCTGTTAACTTTGTTAGCCAGAGTCCCTTAGTGTTGGCCTGTACTTCAGAGAAGTAGATGAGAAACAAGAGAGGTCCCAGGACTGAACCCTGAGGTACTCCACCTGTCTGGAGCTGGATTTGGAGTCAGCTACTTTTACAGTGTGGGTTCTTGTCAGTAAGCCAGTTGGCAACCCATCGAGTGACGTAGGGATTAATGCCCAGCTTAGTAAGTTTATCTATGATTCCAGAGTGGGGGATGGTGTCAAAGGCCTTGGCAAGGTCCAGATAGGCTGTGTGGACTGCCTTACCCTCGTCCATGGCTCTGGAGACTGATTCGAAGAAGTCAATAAGGTTCATGAGACAAGATCGGCCCTTGATGAACCCAAACTGGGTTGGGTCCAGTGTTTCAAGGTTGCCAATGTCTTTGTTTATAAGTTCCATGATAATACGTTATATGGCCTTGCAGATCAGGCTCGTTAGACTGATGGGGCGGTAGTTCCCAGGATCCAAGGTGGATCCCCCCTTGTGGAGTGGGATAACTGTAGCTGTGCGCCACTCAGTGGGCAAGAAGCCTGAGGTGAGGGTATGATTAAACATGACAGGTGAGGTGCCAGTTCATTTTGTAGTTCACTTTGGTGAAAATTTAAATGAACAAACTCCTGGAACAGTGTATTTTGCCTCCAGGAAACTGACCACTTGACCACCATGGCAAACTCTACCCTTTTCTCCACTGTAGTACGATCTGGGAGTTGGGGGGTGGGGGTTGGTGAAAGACCCCTTGCCCTGTGTGCTTAATTCTACTCTGAGGTACTTTTTGGGAATTGCCCCTAGTCATATGCATATGAAGGGAGAATCAAATGTTGTCTGGACCAAGTCTGAAAAAGCATCTTTGGCAAGTCTTCCTTTATCTTTAGTAAGACTTTAGACATTATAGGAAAGGAATGTTCCTCAATGGACATACTTACCTTCCCCCAAGTTTTAGCTGAAGCTGACTGCTGATAACAGCACCTATGAGATGGAGAGAGTCTGCATGTCTGCATAAGGGTACTAATGCAAGAATGCTCTGAGTTTTGTAAGGCCTATACATCCCTCTTGCATAGGCACGTATTCCAATGCTATGAGTGGATGCAAGGAAGGAACCTGAAGCTTTGCAGACTGACCAGACGTCCGATATCCTTGGCAAAATGTATCCCATACAGTTATGGCTACTGCAACAGTGATCTAATGAACATCTACCCTTAACCCCCGTAGCAACTCTGGAGGCTAAACTTATGACTTTGGAGTGGATTAAGGATTTTACCTATACTCTATTTCCATGGGGAGCTCATACCAAGTGCATTCACTTACACTTATTAGAATAATCCCCCTCTATCCATATAGTATCTTTCCTTTCCCAACAAGGCATCACCATAAATACTATACATTTCTAAATATTCTTTAGTTTTCTGGTTTACTGAACAGCATGCGACTATGTAGCCATCACATATGGCAGCCCACTTGAGCCCCCAATGCAATGCACCTTTTATAACTGGGGAGTTTCACATAAAATTTCATCTACCTCACCTTTTACCCATAAGACACTTACCATTACAAATTATTTTTAACACTGCATGATAGATCAAGTGCACTGCTGCTCAAATTTGTTGCAAATGCTAACTTGCAGGAATTAACTTCAGTTTTTTACATACACAGACACAAAATTATATAGTATTACTCCACAGCCCCCATTATGGAGTACTCTGCTACAAGTTAGTCTTTACTAACTACTCTTTCAGGCTGAAACTATGACATCTGACTACCAGAAATCTTAGACTAGCCTCATTTATTGGTACCAGCCCTATTCTGTACCTTATCTGCTTATTTAGCCATTCAGTAGTGTTGGTTCTCTTTCATACCCATTTTTCCAAAAATCTCATCTCCCTCTCCTCAAAGTCCTCTTTCAGTCCAATAACTCCTACTTTCTCGTATGTTCTAAACCAATTTGCCTGCCAGTATGTACATACAGCTCTGCAGTCTACCAAGTTCTCCCTTCCTGCCTTTATGCAATCTCCTCCAGTCCAAATATATTCCTGCTGCAGATAATTCTCTCTACCTTCCCCCAAGGCTGCCATCACTTTAGCCAATCCTACCACACTGCAAAATCTGGTCTGGTGTTTCCTCTACTCTTGCCACTTTTCATGATTTGCTCACTCCTCCTCACATGTTGACTATCACACGTGCGCATATACCCTTCTGGGTACCTTTCCATCTGTTTTACATTTCTAATTTATTTATTTTTCTGGTTGAGTGCACAGCCACACAATTATATAGCCATCACACACAGTAGCCAATGTATCCCCCCACTCCACTACAATGCACCTTTTATAACTTTTTCCTACAGAATAGCAACCCAACAGAAAATGCAAAACCTTATCTACACTGCTACAATGTGCTTGCGGGCTTCAATGCCAAAAAAGAAATGATCCGTCTCAAACCCATGGTTGAAGGATTGACTAAAGGCACAGATTTAACAGTCTGAGCCTCTAAGTAAATAAAGATGCAACTTTTTAGCATGTAACAATAGGTGTGGATAACTCAGCAATGTCACACCTTGAAGGAATGCAGTATTCCCCTAAACAAAATCACAAACTTTTGGTTTCACTCTGGGATTATAGAAGGATACATCACCAAAACAACAAAAAGATTTAAACACTTTCAAAATCAAATTATTTAGCCATTAAATTATTTACTTTAGCAGAGAATGCCAAATGGAACTAAGAAAAAACAAAATGCAACCCACAAAAGAACAGCAAAAATATATATTAAGAAAACTCACCCAACAAAAGAACTTCAGCTGAATGACTATTAAACAAACCAAGATTAAGGAATTATATTAAAGGGAAAGTTAATGAAAAAGTATCACCACAGAGTTAAAGTGGGCCTGGGCCCAAAAATGGAACACGTAGTAGACAAGAAAATGGAAGAAAATAAAATTATAAAAGCATGTGTCATTCACAAGCTGTATAATTAAATATAAAAAAGGACAGATGGTTGGGGTAATCTGAAAAAATTGCTGAAGAAGTTTAAGTAACAAAAAGGGACAGCAGTGTAAGGATTAATAGTATATGGGAGGTACTAAGCAGAAAAGTAGCAAGGTCACTGGGCCTCCCCCCTTTAAAAACGGCTCTTCTGTGTTCCTGCTACAACTCCTGTAAAAATCACCATATTACAGTTAAACCAATCACAAACCGAGTGCTCCAGCAATGACCACAAATACAATATTACCATTCATATATGAAGCTATGACATCCTCACCACTTTCCTGAGCTATGGTGGTATTCACACCCCATCTGCATATACTGATTACACCTAACAGCTTGCCCTATGGGCAGCTACTCCCTTCACCTCACGCAAATTGCAGCTCTGCTAAACAGTTCTGAAAAAACTGTGGCTTGCCGAGCAGTCCTAATGCTTGTGGTAGTTAGCCATATGAGCTACATAGGATTGACTCATTCCTATCAGATATTATCTTACAGAACGTAGGTATACAGGAACTTTTTGCAGTCCTTTAACCTGTAAGGCGTTGTTCCACTTCCTCACGAATGAATCTTAAAAATGCACTGCTGTTGTCTTTTAGGACTAGAAAGTTCAGCACATTTTTTTTTGTAATGTGTAAGTGGCTTTGTATTAATGTAGTACCTGACAGGATGCACAGTAGCAAGTCCTGCCTAAACCTCGCCCACCGTCCAACAATCGGTGAAGTCTTAATAAACTTAAGTAATATTCATACCGATGGTGGCATGAGTATTCCTCTATTCGTAGTTTACCCTTTTCCTCAAAGTAGTGCGATCTTGGAGTTGGTATATTTAATTTGTAGGGGGTGTGGGAGGCACAGCCTCACACATGAGGGGTGCTGGGGGGACTTTCCCCCCTACAAAAACGAAGGAAAAAATAATACTTGCAGTTGCAGTTATAGTGCTGTTTGTGTAGCACTCCTTACTCAAACATGTCATTGTTTATTCATAGCAGAGTCTCCACTGGCAACTACCAAGTTTCATTACAAAGAATTAATAAATTTAAAAAAGGATTAATCAATTCCATTTCCTGTATGCATGATCAACAGTCAACGTATGCATGATGTCTCACTTAAATATGCATGGCTGTCAATTATGCATGTTTTCCATACAATGACATGCCCCTTTCACATGTCAATCACTACAACTGTGCCCACACATCTGCGCAGAATGACATGCAAGATACTACACTAATACAAAGCCCTACAAGCAGTCTTCACCAGCTAAGGCCACAAACTTTGACAGGTAGCCAATACGTTTTCAAGCAGACTCCAGAAAATAAATTCTTAAATTAAAAACACAGTTCCTTCAATGTTCAGGTTAAAACAACAAGTGAGAAGGTCACTGAAAAAACAATCAGTAAAAACAAAATGAAAACTCCAGCAAAGCTAGAACTTGCACTGAGTAACCTCCCAAACCTCTTGTATCAGAGGCACATGGGATATATGCAAATGACCCTTATGAACATCTGAAATATGCATATCCACAGCTAGTGGGGTTTGGCTTTATTGGCCTGAAATTGCCCATTAAAATGACGAAACAAGTCATGGGCATTCAGAATCGCCAATTAGCTGAAACATCTGATGTTCATAAGGGTCATTTGCATATATCCCATGTGCCTCTGATACAAGAGGTTTGGGAGGTCACTCAGTGCAAGTTCTAGCTTTGCTGGAGTTTTCATTTTGTTTTTACTCAATGTTCAGGTTAAGAAAATTCATCCTTTAATTATCCACTTCATCCAATTCAGGGACACAGGGCACAAGTAAAACAGGAAGGCGACTCTCAGCAGTCAAGAGGAGCAAGGCAATGTAGTTAATCTCATATATGCATCAATCTAGCACAGACAGAGACAAACTCACTCACATACAAAAGAGGCTTGATTTAGAATGATTATTGTGAAGTGCAAGCCTGGTGAACACCTCGTGTTAAAAGTTTCCAATTCAGAGACAGTCTTACCATGGTGCTGCACCACAAAATACTAATAAAGCATTCCTAAGGAATGGCTTATGTTAAGTAGCTATGTCTCGTTTCCCCATCCCCCAAGAAAAACCTGCAGTAAGGAATTTACCCAGCCAAGGGATTGCAAACCTTCAGGAGTGGCCTTAGGTCAACTGGTGCCCTAGGCAAAAGGGTTACATGGCTCCCCTGAATACACCACTCTATGCCCCCATCTTGGTCTACCTACAGCAAATAAATACCAGAAAAGCACCCCTGTTAGTGCTGCGCCCTAGGCGGCCACCTAGTTAGCCTATGCCTAAGGCCGGCTATGCAAACCTTGCGTGACCATGTTAATGAACATGGCCAAATGCTAGTGTTCACTCATTGCTTGCTTCCAATGGGTGAGATCTTGCTAGAGGTTAAGTGTTGAGGAGTTTAGTGGCAGGCAGTGGTGAGGTGTGTTTGCATGTATGCGGCTGCACGATATGTCAATGTATGCAATGAAACGAGATGCCTCAGAAGCATGAATGCAGGTGTGTTTAGTTAGGGGATAAATAGTGTGTTGTGTGTACATATAGGGGCTGCCACATCCCCACACTCTCCTAGACTAACACACAAATCCTACAATGCTGGGGGTTAGGGAAAAGTACTGCTGTGTAAGTCAACTTAATCATAAAAAAGTAGATGTTCTATTAGATCCCTTTTGCAAAAGACTACACAATTTGGGTTATATCCCTCACTAGAACATGAACATCAGCCAGCTTTCAAAGCTTTACAGTACCTTTTACACACCCAAATTGCCAATGACGTCAGCAGAGTCACAGAAAATGGCACTCTGGATGCCTCAGCGGAGTCACATAAAATGGCATTCTGGGCTCCCAAAGCTTCACAGCCCTCTTTCCAAAAGGAAGTCTACAGCCCTGAAGGGAAAAATGCTACGGAAAAAAGAAGCACCAAACAAAAACTAATGCAACTGATACATAAGGGTACATGCAGTCACACTCTGGCAGTATATACAAAGAACCAAAAAAAGAGAGGCTGGAGGGAAGGACGGCTGGTACTGAAGCAGTGAATATTAAACATTTACTGCCATTGGTAAGTTTACTTACACAGCTGTACTATGTTTTAACATTAACATCAGTGTTGCAGTCGCCTAAGCTACTTGAGTAAACTACCACAGCCAAAAAACATAAGTCAGGATTTGGGAACTTGCATGGATAGTGGCCTAACTTTTCACAAATGTGTCTGTCTGCAAGACAGTCCTTCCACAACAGACTCCCTCTTATCTAGTCTCAATGGGACCAGACCTTAGGCTGGACAAATGAATGGTTGGCTAATCAGAAAGCATACAAAACAGCATTTATAGGTTATAAATCAGCTAGAATAACATGATTTGTGTTAGTATGCATTTTTCTAACGAATGTGAAGTCTAAAACTCAAATGTTTGTCATTATGTAGCCCAGAGGCGGCAGAAGTGTTGTTCTTTTCTGTTGTCTTTTGCTAGGGCTATGGCAAAAATCTGATTGCTGGTTAAAGAGAGGCAGGATAAGAGGAAGCCTACTGTATACTGCACAACTTATAAACAAAAGAATTGTGTCGAGATCTAGGGATGCCTTTGCCCTTCTTTACTCAGCCCTCATTAGGCTTGCTACTGAATATAATGCCAAACACCTGAACACCCACAGAAATACCTCACTAAAAGGATACAATGCCTAAACATGTCCTAAATGAACCAACTCAAAGCCCTCGCATTATGCTCTGTATCCTACAGACTGCTAACAGGTGACCTGTGTCTGGCATACAAGCATCCTCCCACCCAATACTGATGGATTTACTTCATATCAGAAAGTCAAATGTCATCAGAAATAATCTATGGATATAAACCTCTTTTACAACATCAACAGAACGGTTTTGTAGGGTCAGGTATATCTCGCAGAGGATACTACTACTCTGGAACAGATTCCCCACCCACATAAAATAAAGTTCATCAATGTCCACATTCAAGCACAACTTAGGTCTATGAATGAGAAATAGAAAATTTAATCCGGGACTGTCCCCCCCCGAACTACTAATGGACAGAGGCAGCTCCTAAATGCTTTATTCCATGCATATGTCCCATAAAATTATCTATGGCATGATCCCAGGTATTCTCATTAGGCATTATTATCAACCATGGAATGGTTAAGGTCAATCACTAACCAAATGGGATAGGTTAATTTCAGCACAAAAAAAGGAAACTGGCTAGACTTAAAATGGCCCTCAAGGGCGGCTGGCCCTATGAACCTATAAGGAGAAGGAAAGAATTTAAGAATCCGGCAGCCACTAGGTGATGGTTCTAACAAAGCCTTTTTCTGGACCTGGGAAAGGAATTCAGTTTGCAATGCTTTGTGAAAGGAACAAGCTGCTACCTCTAGAATACTTCTATAGTCTGTCCCTTTTCCAGAAAACCATAGAAGAAGTCAAAGCCCTGGTAGAATGGACTTTGACCCTGCCTGGACATGGCTGGTTATGGACAGTACAGCTGACAAATGGTATGAAACATCCATCTGGAAAATAACAGTTTTGAAACTGGTTGTCCTTTTTTCTAACCTTTATAGGAGGCAAGCAGCTCATTAGCTTTCATGAAGGGTTTAGTTCTGTTCCAAGTAGTATCTGAGCGACCTGTGGACATCCAGAGTGTGTGTCAGTCTTTCTTCCTTGTGTTTAATACCCAGAAAGAATACAGAGGACTTAGTAGTCAATCTTAAAGTAAACTATGAAATAACTGACGTTCTTAAAAGAACCCTGCCTTATGGACAATTAGGTAGGGCTGATTTACTGTAAAAGCTTGCAAGTCAAAACGCTCTTCTTGCAGAAGTCAGAGCAATCAGTGGTATAGTTTTTCTTCCATGTTAAGAACCTCAAATCACCCTGATGAGCTGGTTCAAATGGAAGAAGTCTCAATTTTTAAAGCACAGAGTTTAGATTTCTAAGGAGGTGCCACCTACTAGCTAAAACGGATTGATATGCAAAACCTCTTTCAAGAGCTACTTGGCTTGAGGACAAGTAGAAATTGGGGGGATTTAAGGGCAGACTAGCCGAAATGGGCAATATATTAATCTTGACAGAAGAATAAGAAAGACCAGAGGACAATTACTCTCACAAATATAGAACAAGAGGCAACTGGGTTTTCAAAGTCTCCTGTTTCTCAGAGTGGCGCCAACAAGAAAATCTTTTCCATTTGCACATATCTGATTTTCTAGTATTGCCCCTGTAACACTTGCTGTGTATACTCAGAAAAAAACATGCCTAAAATGTATCAAAACTCTTATCATCCAGGCAGTCAGCTAACATGATTTCAGAGCAAGCACTGCTTTTTGTGAGTAAATCCATTGGTAACTGTACTTGGCTAATTTCAAATGAAGGGAGGACCACTCCTGCCTGGTCCAAAAGGCCATCACCATTACTATATTTGGGGAGTCCTCCCGCATCTTAAGAACCACCTGTGGTATTAGTGGAAAGGAATATAGGAATATTCATGGCCATGGGAACAAGAAGGTACCAGTCTTCCAGGCCTGTTTGAAAGGAATTCTGGAGCAACATTTCTTTTAATTGTCAGTTTTGAAAGGAGGAAAAACAGATCTATTTAAGGTGCTCCTCACAGATGGATCAATTCCTGGAAGATCCAAGGTGTAGATTCTATTTATGAGGGTCTGTCTTGGTCCTAATCACCTGGTCTGCTACATTTTACTCTGACAGAGTGCATGAATTCACAAAGGAGAAAAGTTCTGGTGCTCCCTTGTTTATGTACATCATTATAGAGTTGTCTGCCAAAACTGCAGAGGTCCTAGAGACCAAATAGGATTTAAAGTCATTAAGGAGATTACTGCCAGCATCTCTAACATTTATGTGCGTTTAACTGCCTTTGGAGTTCCACAGACCTTGCACCACCTCTATCCCTTTTGAAACTGCGCCCCAAGCAAAGTCAGAGGCATCTGTTGTAACACACAGGAGGATGATGAAAGAAGAAGAAAGGGACGCCTTGACTGAGGCACCACTAGTTCACTCATCTAAGTAACTCCTTTCTGACAAATCAAAGAATTATAATTTGAAAAGATTAAGGGGGTGACCATGCTGAGTCCAGATTGATCTGAGGTATCACTGGATTCTTCTCATGTGAAGTCTGGCTAAGGGAATCATGTGACTCACATGGCCAAAGTGCTTGAATATGGCTGGGGAAGTTCAGGAAATTTTCTTTGTACAGTTTCAGAGAAGGGAGGTCTAGGACTGACCCCTAGGTTTTCTCTTTCTTTGGTATGAGAAAAATCTTTGAATAGAAACCCTGCCCATCTGATCTAAGAGCACTGGTTCAATGATGCCCCAAGTCAACATCTGCTCTATATTAGGATGAAGTGGGGACATCTGGTTTACAGGACAAACAGATCCCTTGAAAGAGGGGAAGGGATTCCCATTATCATCTATACCCCTTTGGAGAAGTCTCAGAACCCACTTGTCTGAAATAATCTAAGTCGCTGTGGAAGATGGAGGCCTAGACAGAAATATGAAGGATTGCCAGGGTGGAAGAGAGGTCCCTTGCTCTGTGGGAGCATGACCATTCTGAGAGGTAGTTTTTGGTAATTGCCCATGAAAAAGATGCACAAGAAGGGAGAATCTGTGTTGTCTGGGTCAAAATAAGCAAAAGGTTATTCAGACTTTTTAGTCTGTCCTAGGTTTTGGAACCCCCCCCTTTTTTTTCTTTAAACCTCCTTGCCACGGTTTCTCATCATTCTGCATATTAAAAGTTTGCAGAGACTGTTTAGTCTGTTTCCTAGAAAAGAATCGTAAAAAAGAAGAAAGTTTTTTCTTGAACTCTGAAAAGGAGGGCTGATAAAAGTGAGTTACTCCATGAATCAGTTTCTCTCTCTCTCATCAAATTGTTTATGGACCTAAACAGCAAAGGGATCAAACAACACATCTTTGTCTATAGGAGAATTCAGACACTCTGCTTTAATACATTATGGAAGATTCTGAGACAGCAGCCAAGCAAATGTTCTAATAACTGAACCATAAGCAGCTCTGAAACTGTATTAGCAGAATCGTAAGAGCAGTGATTGTCTGGTCACATGAGAAGCACACAAATATCGAAATTAAAGTTTTAAACTAAGATGAAGAAGGAAGGTTAACAGTTAACTTTCTTATGTTCTCAAAGGCAGACTAAAAAGTTTAACTCAAGCCTGGCAGTTCATAATTCTAAACATTAACGTAGCAGAAGAAACTATTTTCTTCCCACATCTGTCAAAAGCTTTCCCATCCTTGTCAGAAGGAATGGGATTAGCATTCACAGCATGTTAAGTAGCAGAAGACTTGCATAAATTATGTTATTGCTGTACCTGAATTGGGATTAAAGAACAAGAATGTGTGTGCCTGGGGTACTTTATACAATCTTTCACACATTTTAGGGGCAGGGAGATGACTGTCAGGCATACTACAATCTGTTAAGAAAACAGAGGAGGAACATCTGCAGGCAAATCATAATACTTTTGGCTGGGGCATATGTATTTCATTCTGTTCCAACTGAAATAAATCTCTCATTTTAACAGCATTAGAAAAAAAAAGAGAATTCTTCTTGAGTGAAATTTGAAGAAACACTTTACTTGTATCTATCTTAAGCTTGAGGAGAATTAATTAAAAAAAAAAAACATACTCCCCCTTCTCTGCTCATCTGACTGGGAGTTATTGTCAGACTGAGGGAAATATTTTTCTTTTTCTATTAAAAGGTGGTGAGGAAACCGCATTTCAGACATTAAAATCACACAGTAATCCCTCAGCAAACCTTCCCTGCCCCCAGTTAAAACGACAGAAGAAATACGTTTCTGGGTTTTCCTTCTGGGATACTCCCTGAACAGGACCAAGTGATAACAGGAGCACTATTTTGGGAATCAAACACCCTGCTCCAGCTAAGTGGTATAGCTTTACCCACTCTCCTGAGCAACAAAGTGTTTTTCCCTTGCCCTGTTATGGCAATCGTATAGTCACAAAGGACCGGTCCGGAGTCTGGAAACAGTAGAATGAAAGTGTAATGTCAGCCATTACTAACAGACTGCAATCATGTGTGATTTATGAAGGACGGGGAGAATAAGAGGACACATCAGGGACAAGTAAGAGGTGTGTGTGTGAGAGTGAGAGAGAGTGAATTGCGGGAGAGACAGTCAACACAATGGCAGCCCAACAGTAGTGACTACCACAGGAAAGTTCTGATTTACACTTTCAGTAGTCAGTCAGTGGCAATTCAGAGACATGCAAATTAGCTGACAATGAGGTATTTCCCTCCTTGGGGCAAATACATCTCTGAATCATATTTTTTTCTGAAATATTTTGTTATTGAAACAAGAGCAATGATTACAAAAAATGGAACTTTAAAACAATACAATGTAGAATTATTAATCATAGTTTTTGAGAATAAGTAAATTGTAACTATTTACAATATTTAAAGAGCCTGAGACCAACAAAATAATACTAAAACAAAGCAAACTTGATAATAGTCTAAATAATTAAGCAGACAACTATAACAATTCAATATGGCCAAAACCTTCATCCAAGGATTGTTCTGTAGTTTATTTGGATACATGTTTGCTTCTTTGACTTCTTTAATTGCAACTTCCTTTAGAAAAATAAAGTCTTCACATTTTGTTTCTGAAGGTGATTTCCAGTTCCTAGTAATATTTTTCCTGGTCACTGAAAGTATGGTCCAAGTTAAATAAGAAACGTCTTTCCTTTGTTTATTAGTTCCTAGAACATTATAAAGAACCATTTCTTTTAAGATAAATGTGTCACTCCATAACTCTTTAAAAAATTTTGTACATTTACCCAGAAATGTTGTACCACTTGACAATCAAAAAGCATATGTGACCAATTATCTTTAGATTGGTTATTACATCTCCAACATCCAGACAGCTTTTTTGTTTTGTTATTATAGCCACTCTAGCAGAAGTTATAAATGACCTAAATAACTATTTCCAAGTAAATATACTCCTTTTTTTAATTTCTCCAAATCTTTTGGGTTGCTAATACCATGATGGGAATAAGTCAAAGTAGGATTAAAGTTTATGAAATTAGTATTGTTTCACTCTGTAAGCCAAAACAGGTCTTCCCAGCACCCACAATATGCCCAGTAATGACGACTCCTGCAATTCATATGGAGTTGCATGTATTGGTAACATATCTAAATATGACTGTAGACTCTCTTTTATAAGACCCATTGTTCCTACTACTATTGGAACTAACTGAGTATCTTTCTCTTACATTGCTCTCGTTTCTGCTTGCAAATCCTGATATTTTATGACTTTGTCTCTCTCTCTGTATGCAAGACACTGTAGTCACTGGGTGTGGCAATTTCAATGATCAATAGTACTTTTGTTGGACCACTATATCCGGTTTTCTAGCATCCATCTTTTGAACTGCTTGTAATGGATGATCCCATATGATGTAGACTTCATTTTCTATGATGTTTTGTGGCTCATGTTTCCAGTGTTTTTCAGCCACTTCAATACCACAATGTTTGCACAATCCCCAGTGCAACAGTCTCACCACATTATTATGCCTTTCAATATACAGTCCTTCTGCTACTAGTATGTCGCAACCAACAATGAGGTGTGCAACTGTTTCCAGTTCTGCTTTACAAAACCTACATTTGCCTCTCACACGTTCAATGGACTTTGTACACCAATGTGTACGTAAGGACACTATCTTGTGCCGCCAATATTAACCTTTCATCTCTTGGTTTGCATTTGCCTCTCCTTTACCATTTCGGCGTTCATTCCTGATCAACATGAGGTTCTTCCAGAAGTTTTCTGTACTTGTAACTATATTTATGCATTTTCCACATTTCTTGCCTTCACATCTGGTCCTTCACCTTATATTCTTTCTTTTGATTTCTGGCGCATTCAGTTGCTGTCTGTTTTTTATCCACTTGTGGTTCGATTTCCATTCCTGCTTGATGCCGATATGCTTCTGCTAGCCTAAGCAAGGAAGTCAGCTTAGATTTACTCTCCTCATATTTCAAAACTTTCACTACATTTGGGTCTAGTGAAGTCAGCAGATGTGTGGAGTCCCACGATTGTAGATCTGTATATGTAATCAATTTCAAGGAGGCCCATCCCTCCTTCAGAACGGGGAATATATAATCTTGGTATGCACTGATTTAAAGCATCCCTCTTGTTTTCCTATCTAATCTATCCAACACCAATTGGGGCCAGTCAATCACTCCAAAACTGTAAGTTAGTACAGGAAGAGCAAAATGATTTATAGCTTGAATTGTGTTCCTAGATGTCAACGCTGTTTTCAGGATTAATTTAAGTCTTCTGAAGTACTCCTAAGTTTTATACGCATTTCTTCGGGTTTTATTCTTGATCCTTCATCCATTCCCAAATATTTATACACTCCCTCTTGCTCAAGTTCTTTTATATTACATTCTTGTCCCAAACTGATATTTTCTTGGTGCTGCAGTTTTCCTACTTTAAAGGTTGCTTTTACACATTTATCAAGACCGAATGACATTTTTATATCATCTGAAAAGTTTTAACAACTTGCAGTTGTACCTTCAGTTCCTCATCTGATACGCTACACAGTTTCATCGACAAAGAGATGATGAGAAGTCTTTACACTTTGTTGTTTTCTAGGAGCCAAATTATCACCATGGCCTAAGCTGTTAAGTAGGCAGCTTAATGGGTTAAGAGCAGTGCAGAACAGCAGCGGTGAGTGTGTCACCCTGGAATATCCCCCTTTGAATTTTTATCCCTGGAATAATAATTTGCCCTTTATCATGGCTCAACTGCAAGGTAGTCTGCCACTGTTTCATGGTCACTGTAATGAAGTCAATCAGTGTAGGATGCATCTTATACCTTTTTGAAGCACTCTTTTATCCATGAAAGGGGGATACTATCAAACGCTTTTTTTGTAGTCAATCCATGCCATACTTTCCCCTTTTTACAGTTCTCCACTATGACTTAAACAGCAAATTTATTTATTTATTTTACATTTGTTGACTGGGAGAGTCAAACTAGATTACAAGTCCATTTTCAGTGGAGGCCCGGGGAGAAAAGCTCCAAGAGAACAATTTTTTTTTTTTTTTTTTTTTTTACAAAATATAGTTTTAAGGACAGACTTTTGACATACAATTTCCATAGAAGAGACTTTGACATACATACTAACAGATAGGATACATTCGTTCTCTACAATATAATACTAAATTTTAGAAGATATTCCTAAGTTTAGGATTCCTGTGATAGATTTACTATCAGAGTAAAAACAGAGAGACGTGGAATAAGGCTCCGAGAGAGGAGAGGAGATGATGCTCGCTATAGTTGAGAAGGATAACAAATTGATTTACTATATGTCTTCGCCTGGTTTTAGTTGAGAAGGATAACAAACTGATTTACAATAGGTCTTCTGGTTTTAGTTGCTTATGGAAAGCACAACACTGTTGGGGTAGTTTTCAATAACTCCTGGAGAGATGGGATGAGCAGTAGATTAACAGTCCTAAGTGGGTACAGTACTATGATTGGTTGGGCTTAGAGTTACTTAAGTTAGGTGAAGTGTTCTAATTGGACATTAGCCAGGGGGGATACAGGAGCACAGTAGATTATTCAAAAAGTGAGTTTTAACACGTTTCTTGAACTGTGATGGGGATTTGTTGTCAGTTATGTGGGCAGGAAGGGAGTTCCAGGTTTTTGCTATACAGTGGCTGTAGACAAGACTTACCAGCTTCACTGATATATTTGGCTACTTTGAGGAGGTTTTGTGTGCTAGACCTCAAGGGCCTGGCGGTTGTATAGGGTTGCAAAAGATTTTGTAGGACTGGGGTGTTATCAGAGTTATGTATTATTTTGTGGGCTAGTGATAGTTGATTGAGTTGAAGTAGTAGTGGTAGTTCTAGCCAATTGAGTTTTTTTAGGCATTCACAGTGATGTGTTCAGATGGGAGAGGTTGTAGCAAATTTGACTATCTTATTATAACTATCAAGTTTCTTTAGGTTGGATTTGTGGAGATTTGTAAGCATGGGGGAGGCATAAAGGAGGGTGGATAGTAGGCGAGTCCTCGCTATTGTAGTTTTGGAGTGGTCCGTGAGGAATTTTTTTATTGCGATACAGTAGGACAAGTTTTTTATGTACTTTTTTCATGGTTATAGAAATATGTAGGTCAAATCTAAGGTGATTATCTATTTCAACCCCTAAGAGTTTGGTATGATTTGTGGGGGTGACTGTAGTCTTGGTTAAAGGAGGAGATGAAGAAAGAATCAGTGGGAGGGTGTGGCTCTGTGGGAGCTAAAGAGTACTAGTTTTGTTTTACTTGGGTTCAGAATGAGCCTTTGGTTTGTAATCCAAGTTTCTGCTAGGGAAAAGCATTCCTGAGTTAGGGAGTGAAGGATGTCAACTGACTTGGCTGCTCATATTATGGTTGTATCATCTGCATACTGCACTATTGAGGCTTAAGGAATACTGTTTGGGAGCTGATTGGTGAAGAGGGTAAAAAGAAGTGGTCCTTTTGCTCTATTCCCATTATTGAGTTTTCTTCTAAATGACTATGTATAGTTTATACATCGTTGGAAGGCAAGCTACTAGTCTATAAATTTTAGGGTAGCTTGCAGGTTCACTCAAGTAGGAGCACTGTTTTTCCTGTTGTTAGCCAGATTGGTAGTCTGTCAGGGGTGCGCATATAAACAGTTCTTACTCATGGCTAAATCTTCATGCAACTATGTTAATACTTTTAACCAGACGTTAGGTACTGCATCTGGACCTGTGGTTTTGCAATTTGAGGCTTTTCTTAACTTTATTTCAATTTCTCTGGCTGTTATTTCATCCCATTTAATATCCTGCACCTTTAAACTTCTTATTCTTTATTTTACTTCTTCTGTCCATATAGCATCTTTATGTTCCACAGGATTTTCATACATACATCTCCAAAATATATCTTCTACTTTTGTGGTGGTCTTTCAATTCCTTTTACCTTGTTTCCCAATTCTCTATAAAACTTTTGGGGTCATCAATAAATTGCTTATTTTGTACTTTTCCTTTATATTTATCTGCATATTTTCTATGTTTTTCAGCCTGTGCTGAGATTTTTAGTTTATATGCGATAGAACAGATAAGGATCTATCATGCACTAATGCTGCACATTGCTTTTATCACATCTACCTTTCCAAGTATTTTTGTTGATTTGTTCTGTCTTCTATATTCTTTTACAATGGCACCTCGTCTTAGTTGCTTTATAGTTTTCTCTATTCGATACTTCCATGATGGTTTTCAATTTCTCCCCTCTCCCCCTCACTATCCTGTGTTCTTGTGGTAGAACATTATCAGTTATTAATTTAGCTGCACAGTAATATATCCTGTTTACTTCTGTTACATCAGATGGATCTCTATGTTCAGTCCTAATTACTATGTTAGTTTAATCAGACTTCTGACTTTTTGGGTTTTATTGACTTTTTCCATCCTATTTCTTTTATTGATCTTAATATGTCTATCTCTATTAAGTCAAGCAACTCTTCTCTTACCTCGTTTTCTTTTAACGGAGGGCACATTTTTTTGTTTTCCATTTCTTGCAGGCATTCTATAGAAAGTTCTATAGCATCTTCCTGTGGCACATTCTCTTCAATTTCCTCCTGTGCCATCCACTACTCCGTCATATGAGAACTCACTGGCCTATCACTCCAACATTAACTGCGTCAGAGTTTCCCACAGTTTCCTGTTCCTTCCCTTGCCGTCCAGCTTCAAGTGAATGTTTATACTCCTTTCCTGTGGAAGACTCCAAGATATGACACCTGATCTATTGCTTCCAGTTCTATTGGTTTTCACTTAATTTGGAGCTCCATTGCTTTATCCTTTTGAGGTGCTTTCTGAATCAGATTTTCTATACTGAATCCTTCACTTTAGAGGTACTCCACAACCTCATTTTCTATTTCTTTAACTCCTCCATTACTGATCTACTTTTCCGCTGTCTTATTTATAGTACTGTACAGTTTTTTCATGCCCGGATTCTTTTGCCTGTCCTTCTCTTCAAATATCTTTGGTGCTGCTCTTTTTGTATTCACCAGTTTTGCTTTCTCTTTTGCACAGATATTACACCACATGAACTCTCTCCTCTCCCATATCCACTTTTTTTATTCAGACATCTCATGATCTTCCTGTTTCGCGTTACCTTGAGGACTCGTTCCTTCTACATCAAATCCTTAATTTCACAGGCAATACATAACTTCATCTTCTATTTTTTCTAACTTTTACTTTACTAATCTGCTTTTCTATATTCCCTCTTTGTGACATTATTTTATTGTGAACTTTTCCATGTCTGGATGCCTTTGCCTGTATTTCCCTTTGAATATCATAGGGGCTGCCTTTTTTATATTTATTAATTTGGCTTTCACCTTTGCATAAATAATGCATCATAACAAATCTCTTTACTATGTCCATATTTAATTTTTATACTTTCCAAAAATATCCAGGTTTTGTTGTTTATATTTTTGCACTTCCTCAGATTTCTTTTCCAAACAAATCAAAGTTTCTTGGTCTATATACTGTTTTTCAAAAATCTGTTGTATTAATAACTACAATTTTCATTTGAAGCTTCTGAAAGTTTTCCTTCCAGAAGTACTTTTCTTTCCTCTAATTTATCTCAATCTTTTTGTATATTTGTATCTGAAACCTCTGGGCTTTTTGCATAATACTAACAATACATAATTTCTTTCTTATCCTCAACAGTCCCCCCTATCGTATTTATGACTCTTCTTTGGCCTGTCAGTTTTTGTGATTTTTATGGACTACTACTTCCTTCTACAACAGGGAGGCCATCCTCCCCAGGGCCTGGTCCCGTTGTAGGAATGTTTCCATATTTAGAGTGTAATTTTTTCCAGTCCTGGCACCAGTGCACACACCAGGATTGGGCACTTTTTTTTTATCATGGGTCTTGTGCACCCAACTATCTTTTTGACCTACTTCTGCCCATGACATATGCTACATAAATATAGTCTATTGGTGTCGCCTTGGTGAGATTGTGTAGAAAACAGGGTTCACCTTGTGAATTCACTCACCAAAACTTGAGGATTAATTCAATTTCAGCACTACTACTCTCCTTTGCTTGCTGACTTTTCATCTCTCCATTCCTCCTGTATAGAGACCAAGATGTATTTTTAATAGAGTTTTTTTTTTACTTTAATCATGAAAACTACTGAAACTCCTTAATGAAAAAGTTTTAAAAATTTATCATCCAAATTCGAGTAATCCTTAGTTACGTTTTGAAAAATTTTCAAAATTAAATTAAATTCGCAAAGTTTGTAAATAATTTAAAATATCATTAATATCAATTTAGAAATTTCAATTAATGCATTTTTTGGTACGAGAGAGAATTTAGTTTGAAAAGTTAAGACTAAGTACTAAGATTTTAATTCATTGTTATTTATATTAAATTCTAAACAAATAGTTTCAACAGATTTATATGCAGACCCTTCAAAACATTGGTACTCATAATAAAAATTATTATTCCAAGGGTTATAAATATGTGGACGTAATGAATTCATAACATTTTTATTCAATGAGAAAGGAATTAAAGATTCAAACCAAAATGCGTAGAGTTGGTTAGCATTTTTTTTAATATTTTAAAATCAAATTTAAATAAACCAAGTTAATTTTGGAGTTTGTAGAGGTTATCTTAATAAATTTACAGATAAATATCCAAAAAGTATTATATAACAATATTAATTGTCAAAAGAGTTGTTTGTTGATATTCAGTAATTGTCAATGTAAATGTTTCCAATTAGATGCACAATTTATGTCGTCAATCAAGAATTGTTTTTATAACTTCTACTTTTATACAGGTTTCAATATTAGGACAGTTCAAACCTCCATTCTTCCATGGTCTAAAATGTGTTAAATTCAAACTAGGTTTATTTGGGTGCTATCAAAATTTATCAGTTTATCATTTTCATTTTTTTATTTGGTGGTAACATAACAGATTGTGTTATATCCCCACTTCTTACACTCCTTTACTTCTCTCATCATCATACTGAGCTTCTCTGACTACTACCATCTTCATTTTTATTTACTCCTACTCTTGCTCTACTTTATCTTATTATCCCACCCTTCTTACAATCGACAATTAACATGTCTTATCCCCTATCCTACTTTAACACTGCTAAGATTTCATCTAAAACTGTAATGTCAACCCTGTGTTATTTCACATTGCAACAAATCTAACAGGAATACGCACCAATGGATTTTTTTCTTATTTTAATGGACTTACGTGTGTGTACTTGGTAACTTTACCTTTTGCTTTTCTGACTGTATTTTCACTGCAATCGTGGATTTTTTGTCATGTTGTGTAATGTCATCATTCTTCAATAGTATTACATAAAAGTAAATGTATTATTCTTCATATTATATTGTTGTCCATGGAGCTTTTCTCCCTGGGACTCCATTGAACACAGGTTCTTCTTGACCCAATGAACTATCCCTGTAAACAAACTGCAAAACAAAATAAATGTATAACATTTTGGGGAAAACATACAATTTAAAAATGTGTAGCCTATCTTAAAATGTAATGTATATTTTATTCCAAGAAATATTTTCTCATAGTTATAACATATGGTTTCTTCAACAGTATTACAAATGTGAATGCCTAGATATATTTTTAGTTTCTTCACTTGGAAATGAAGTATTTGCATTTAATGAATTCTTTTTCTTAATGAAGATAGTTTTAGATTTAAAACTATTAAAATGCAGATGTGACATTCTTTGCAAAATATGAATTTTATTTAGTTATGTTTCTGGAGTATTTTTAATTATTAAAAGAAAATCATTCGCTCATAATTATATTCTTTGTTAAATTCTAGACCTAGAATCTATTTGAATGTATAAGGATTGTAAATATTTCAATAGTTAAATTAAATAAGGGGGAGAGGGGACATCATTGTTTAATTCGTTTAGTTAACTTTAAGAACCTAGAAGTACAGTAGGCAGTTGATTATCCAAAATGTCAATTATCCAAACGAAGCATTCCAAAGTTTTTGGAAAAATCATAATGTCTGAATATGTAAGCATTATACATAATCACTTGTGCATGTTTTTTGAGCTGTAGCCTGCTTGTGTGTGAAAAATATTCTTTATTCTCCACTAGAATCTCTGAATGGCTGAAAAGTATATTCCCTGATGCAAAAAAAAAAAAAAGATTTTAGAAGTCTTTTACAGGGATCAATGTATAATTA
This sequence comes from Protopterus annectens, assembly GCF_019279795.1. Taxonomy (NCBI): domain Eukaryota; kingdom Metazoa; phylum Chordata; order Ceratodontiformes; family Protopteridae; genus Protopterus; species Protopterus annectens. The sequence continues at coordinate 718,780,303 of NC_056741.1, read as the reverse complement.
TCCAAACTACCCTAGGTCCCAATTAGTTTGGATAATCGACTCTCTAATGTATATGAACCTAATTTTATGTAAGCTTTATTATTATTATAAAAAATTCTTTCACAGTTTAAGTTAGGAGAAAAATCAAACGTATAATAATTTGAAGAAATAACACTGTATTGATTCAAATGCTTTTTAAAATGTTTAGACTAATAAAGATTAAATTTTCATATTATTCGTTCCAGCAATGTAATTAATCTTTTAATGTTATCGAAAGTTTGTCTTCTGTAAATAAATTCAGACTGATCTACGCTAATTATTGTTGGCAAAATTTCCTTCATTCTATCAGTTAAGACTGACACATGATTAGTGACACAAATAGCTTGTAATATACATTAAGTAAAGAGACAGGTTGATAAGAACATTCTTGCAGATCCTTACCTTCTTTTAAAATTGGGATAATTAATGAGTATTTCCATGAAGGAGGCATTTGATCTATATTTTGTACTTTTCAAAAGACATTTTGTATAACTATATGATCTTTTGGGGGAATGAACCTATACATAATTTCTATAAATTCAGGCATTATTCCCACTTTTCCTGGACATTTATTAGTTTTGATTACGTTTACTCTCTGAATAATTTCTTTGTAGAGAAATGGGTGTTAAATTATTTTTCTGTACAGGAGAGATTTTTTTTTTTATTAAAGTGTGATCAATATTATCCAATAAGTTTTCCTCCCCATTCATATTTGATTCATTTAAAAGTGTAAAATGATTTCTGAAATTTTCTAATATATCCCCAATATCTGAGTTTAATGTACTTGTAATAGGATTTTAAAGGTCTTTTTTTACTATTACTAGTTTAAAATTCAATTATTTTTGTTATATTTCTCATGTGTATAGATCTTAAATAAGATGCTATATTGAGTTTTCTAGAGTTAACTCAGTTTTATGAGATATTTCATTATATGTATTTAATTTTCTTATCTCCTCTTTATTTTGCCTAGATTTATCTTCATGAATTTATCTTTTACATTTAACTGAAGCTCTCAAATTATTTGTTCCATTCTGTTGATTTACATCTATATCAGGAAATTGCTTTCAAAGAGAAATTACACTTTTTTCTCCCTGCTCCTGACAAACATCTGTACCAGCTTAGATACTATACTATGGTGACACCATCATCCAGGCAGTGATCCAAGCCCCCCATTAAGACCCAAGACTTCCCCCTAAGTATGCCTACAAAACACAATAATGATGTCAGTCACTTGTTTCTGTAAGTACCAACACCCCCAAGAACCCCTACCCCAATACAAGCAAATGTATCAATGCAGCATCCACCAGAGAACGGAGAGAGTGTGACCCCCAAAACATGTTTTAAACCAGAATACTTTAATTTGGTCAAAAACAAAATAATAACAAGCTCAAAATACTGAAAACTTATTTATTGCTGGACAGCAAACCCACATGCATCCCCACATCCCTGATATACGTAGTACCCTTTTAGCTATATAAATACACCAAGCATGGGATCGCACAACATTGGAAAATGGCAAATTCCCATTTTCAATATTCTGAGTTTTAAACACTTTTGTGTTTTCAACCAAATGTATTCCTTCAAACTATCCTTTTGCATGGGGCAAGGAAGGATGGCTTCACCACGGAGCATACAATACTCAAGAACACAAATACAATGATAAAAAAATGACAAATAAGCACCAAAATATTGAAGTAAAATATTTCTTGAAAAAGCACAAAACTTAATATTTCACTTGAGTAGTTTATTTGGTGCTTGCCAAGCATTTGTTTTGTTTGCTAAAGCCTCATCATTCCTCTCCCAAGCTGCTCCACTGAGCCTTGACCACATCAATCCCTGGTCATATGGGACTGCAGGCCAGGGCTCTAAATAAAGTCATGTAGATGGCTTAAGAATACTGCCACAATCTGTCTGACGTAGTACCAAGACTACATGCCACATAGTTGCACAGTAAGTTTACATTTAGTTGTGTACAGCTGAGTAAGTTGCACTTACCATAAAAAGCAGATGTTAGAATCCCTCACTGTTCACTGCCTTTCGGCCTAGGATATAACTGGCCAGCTTCATAAAACTCAGGCTCCCTCCCCACACCTTCACTCGGACTACCTGGCAAGTGTAATGGAAGGAAAAAAGAAGTTATGTACTCACCATAACGTTCCCTCTGAGTAGTTGTACATCATTTGTCTTCAGCCTGTGGGTTACGGATGCAACTCAGATCCAAGCCGACAATTTCACAAACATCTGCTCTGAGCTCCAAGCTCCTCCCCCTACCCATAATACACCACCTTCATTCCCTCAGATCAACTTTGCAACACCATAAAACAAAGAACCCGATCCAACAAACCTTATTTCACCAACTATTCTCAACTAGAGCTGCAAAAGCGCACTTTGCTACATACTAAGCCAGCAGGTTCGAGGGATGGAGGAGGGGATGGTTGAAGACAGATAGTACGACTACTCAAATGGAATGTTATGGTGAGTACACAACTTCTTTATCTGAAGTAGTTTACCTTATTTGGTCTTCAACCTGTGGGACAGAGTCCCCAGCTACCTAAAACCTTGGGTGGCCCTCATGGAAGGATGTTTCGAAGCACCGCAGAGCCAAAGGATGCCCGGCCTCTAGATACCAAATCCAACTTATAATGGTAAATAAAAGTACGGAAACAAGCAAAACAAAATAAATCCAAAGGTGAAGCCAGGAACCACAGCAGACCTGATCCAATACTGAAAAACCTTTAATGATTAAACGCTTTTGTCAAGGTATAAGACTTCCTCAGAATAACATTAACCACTGAAACATCTTTAAATAGATCACCTCAAATTCTCATTGGTTCACAATTAAAACATCACTTCCTACATAAAATACTAATGAGAATCAATAAAAATGAGTGTGTATGAAAAATGCATTATACAGGAATGATAAAACTACTTATGAATCACATAAAATACATGGATTTCAACTTTAGTACTGAGCTGATAGAAATCCAATCATTTAATCCATGAGCTTAGCAAGCATTGATTTTAATCTGCCACTTAAGCTCCACAAATTCTAAAAATTTATCTGTGCCCCCCCCCCCCCCCCCGTGGTCCCAAATCCACTTCAACTATAAAGAATTTAAAAGGATGCAGTGGAAAAGACTAACATGCCTATACAATGCATTGTTCTCATTCTTGTGCTTAATGTCATATATATGTTGGTAGATTATCTGTCCAAGTGCCCTGATAGTTTTCCCCACACAATAGGCATCACAGGAGTCACATAACGCAACATATACCACACCTTTGGAGTAAAAAAAATGTTTTCTGCGTGGGGTAATGTACCCATACTTCTTAATTTTAATCTTATTGGTGTCCATCATAATTGGGCAAGCTACAACATTTGAAACTACCACACTGATCTGATTTTATGATACATCTTTCCATCAATCCCTTCAAGGAAGTTTCCTTTTTGTAAACAACCAGCAGCCTATTGCCCAGTTTATCATGGACATCAGTGTCCAAACTAAAAATTGTCCAAAGTTTTTCCACGATCCCTTTAATGTCATAAAAATTCATGTTGTATGGGTGAATAAAAGCTCTACCCAAGCATGTTTGATCTTTCCTGTTGAAGAACCCCATCAGGTGTATGGGACAAAAGGGAATAAAACGTCCCTAAATCTCTCTCCATTCACAAGACCCAAAGTTCCTCGGACCCCCTCTGCTCCTGGGCCGGCGTCTGTCTTGACCCCCTTTGCCTCTGGGGGAAGATGAGCCCTAAGCGTCCCAGGAATACTGAGACTTCCGGAACCACATCTTCTTTTGCCCTCACTGATTCCAAGAAAAAGACCTTTGAGGGTTTGAGAAGCGGATCCCGACGGCAGACTGTCTTCCCATCCTTCTCGCTCTGGACCTACATGTCCTCCTGCGATGTGGACCCAAGGGGCAACTCAGCGAGTTCCTTAAAGTCTCGCTGCAGTTGAATAACATGGGCCAAGTAGTTCAGCCCCCTTACAAAAAAGGTTGCTGATGCATACACATGCCTCCCTAGGTGGTCCATTATCCTGGACTCTTGGTCGGGGGGATGGACCATGGAACACTCCTGAGCTAGTTCCTTCTTGGTGGCCACTGCTACCACCATAGCATCTACAGAGTACCCTTTATTCCAGGCAGGTCTGTCCGAAGGAGGGCTTAAAATTTTATCAGGGTGCCTTGGAATAGGCTCCACGGTGTCCAGTTCTTTCCAAGCCTGCAAAGTGATCAAGTCTACCAAAGGATCTGTGGAGGGGGGGGGGCACCCAGGAAGTAGATGGGCCCGTGCTGAAGGCCTCCAGGAACACCGACTCGTCTGAGGAAGGTTTTGGGGCAGACCAGCCTCCCCGCTGGAGTAAAAGTTCCATGATGTCTCCAAAGGAGACATCCTTGGGAGGTAATCTGGGGAACCCTCCCTCTTCCTCCAAGTCGGTGTCCTTCGTGAGGGACTCCGTAGAGGAGTCCAAGTGCCCCCTCTTGCAAGTACGCTTGCGAAGGACCTCTCTGGTGGGGCTCTCCGGAGAGGTCTCACAAACTACCTGACGTTCCTCAAGGGGAACAGTCTGGGGCTCTTTGAGAGCGGGTTGTCTCTGTGTTAAAATGATGGAAGTCGCACCCAGACCAGGGGGAGTCGGGGCATAGTCCGAAGAAATAGTCAGGGGTCTCGATCTAACAGAGAGCCCTTTCCACTACATCAAACGTGAGGAAGAGCAAACTTCCTGGGACCCTAGCATGACAGCTGCTTAACCGGGGACTGACGAGGGGATCAGAGCCAGTCCCAAAGCAGATGGAGCACCGAGGAAATGGCCTTGACAAGGTCAGAGCAGACAGGAAAAACTCCACCCCCTCGGATCCAACTCCCAGGCTACAGCTCCAAGAGTCACTCAGATCCAATGTGCTCAAGGTAAAGTACAGTTGTGTACACTTACCATAAATGTAGATGTTAGAGTGTATTCACTGTTGCAGTCATTGCATTTGGGTAATCTGCTGGCAGGATGCCCTCAGTCGGCCTGATTAACAAAGTCTTGGGTCCTGCGTCAGTTGTTGTCCCTTCTTCCATGACGTCAGGTCGTCAGGGGTATAAAACATGCAGCTGATGCCATTATATCAGTTTTTCTTGCCCCAGATGTCAGGTGCCCCCCAAATGGAGAGCAAAATATATCTATATATATGTATATAATTTAAAACACAAAAAATATACCTCCAAACAAAAGCAAAAACACCAAAAAGGCTTCTAAGCATAGTAAAAGAAAGGAGAGGTATAGTAACAGAAAAAACAGGGGGCAGGAGGGTGGGTAACCAGGACTGCAACTGTGAATACACTCTAACATCTACATTTATGGTAAGTGTACACAACTGTACTATGTTCTTCATGTTTCACTGTTGCAGTCATTACATTTGGGTAGATTCCCAAAGCTATGGTTGAGAGGATGGATTTATACAGCATTAGGAGCAGCTATAAGGCCCTTCAGGACAGCAGTGGCAAAGCCAGCTTTGGATTTAGAGAAGAGAGGTAAATGGTAATGTTTGGTGAACGTATGAACTGAGCTCCAGGTAGCAGCTTCTAGAAAGTCTCTGGTAGGAACCTCTATGAGAAAGGCTGCAGAAGTAGATGCAGCCCTGGTGGAATGAGATTTGATCCCCTTGGGGATAGGTTTACCATGGTGCATATAGCAGAAACTAATACAATGGCTTATCCATTTGGAAATAGTCTGCTTTAAAATAGCCCTTCCCTCTGCCCCTGCAGCAAATGCCACCAATAGCTGTTCAGATTTTCTTAGAGCTTTTGTCCTGTTTAAGTAAAATCTAAGTTGTCTGTGTACATCCAATGAATGCAGAATCCACTCACCCTTGTTCTGTGGATTGGGAAAGAAAGTTGGCAGATGAATGGTCTGATTAAGAGCCACACTGGATACCACCTTAGGCATGAAAGGTGGATTGGTCCTGAGACACCCCCTGTCCACATGAAAAATTAAAGGCTCCACTGTCATAAGAGCCTGTAATTCTGAAATCCATTTAGCTGAAGTGACTGCTAAAAGGAAAGCAGTTTTCCAGGAGAGAAATTTTAGGTCTGCAGTAGCAGCTGGCTCAAAAGGAGGGAGAGAGAGTTTTTCCAAAACAAAATTGAGTTCCCATGCAGGGGTTGGTGCTCTCCTGGGAGGTCTTAAATGTTTGGCCCCTCTGAGATACTGCTTTAGCAGAGGATGAGAGAAGAGGGGAGAGTCTGTGTTGTAATGAGCTGACATGGCAGAGGCATGGATTTTTATGGAAGAAAAAATAGGCCCTTGTGAAGCATCTCAGTTAAGTATTGCAGAAAATGAGGAATATTGGGCATTGCTGTGCTTATTCCTTGTAACTGGTTCCAGGCACAGAATCTTTTCCATTTGTTAGTATAAGATTTTCTAGTAATAGGCCTTCTAGCCTCCAAAATGACATCCATCACTGGTTTGCTGAGGGATGCCAAGGGTGAAATTAGTTGATTAGCCATGCTGCAAGATTTAAAGTTTGGAGCAGAGTGTACAGAATTTGGTAGTTCTGCGGAGACAGTAGGTAAGGTGTCGGAGGCAGGTGCCATGGAGGAAGGTGTGACACTGTGCAGGACTGGGTACCAGTGTTGGCGAGGCCAGTCTGGAGCAATCAGAATCATTTTTGATTTGTCCTGCCTGACTTTTAGTAGAACTTTGGAGAGCAGAGGCAGAGGGGGGAAAAGCATAGACTGATAGGTTTTTCCAGCTGAATGAAAGAGCATCCACTTTCCAAGCTTTTTTTGTGATGAATTCTTGTGCAGAATTTGTCCAACTGATAGTTCTGACATGAGGCAAAAAGATCTATGTCTGGACTCCCCCATTTGCGTGTCAACATGTTGAAAACTTGTGGTTCCAGTTTCCATTCGTGTGGGTCCATAAGATTTCTGCTTAGTTAGTCTGCCAGAGTATTTAGCTTTCCTGGCAGGAATTGAGCTTGTAGTTGTATTTGGTAGGTCAAGGCCGTGTTCCACAATGCCATGGTAGTCTGCAAAGGGGGTAGGAATGTATACCCCCTGCTTGTTTATGTACCACATAGCTGTGGTGTTGTCTGTCTTCATCATTAGTTGTCCTGGATGAAGGTAATCCTTGAAGGCTGTCAGTGCATTCTGTACAGCTAGCATCTCTTTCTGATTGATATGTAGGTGCATTTGATTTGGGCTCCATTTGCCCTGAATGCACTTTCCTGCCAGATGAGCCCCCCAAGCATAGTTTGATGAGTCTGTAGTTAGGGTTTGGGCAGCAGGGGGTGGAGTGAATGACAGCCCCTTGCTTTGGTGGCAGGCCTCTGCCCACCATAGGAACTCTAGTTGTAGGCATGGTATAATAGGAATCATTGTTTCCAGACTGTGACAATGTTGACTCCATAAACTTTTTAAGTACCACTGAAGTTTCTTCATATGCAGTCTTGCATATGAAATTAGAAGAATGCAAGAGGCCATGAAAATCAAGGCTTGCAGAATTTGTCTTGCAGGTAAGTAGGGTTTTTGTGGCCAATTTAATTTGCTTTTCTGGCATAAGGTAAGTCATCTGGGGCAGTTGTATTCAAGCTTACACCCAGGAATGTAATTTTTTGTGAGGATACCAGTTGTGATTTCTTTTCATTTATGGTGTACTCTAGACAAGTTAAAACCCTTTTTACAAACACCAGATGCTTTAGAAGAATGTCCTTGTTTTCTGCCTGAATTAGACAATCGTCCAGGTATGGATATATTTGAATATTTCTTTGTCTGCAAAATGCAATTACTGGAGCCAGGCACTTTGTGAAGACCCCGGGCATAAGCCAAAGAGCAGCGCAGAGAACTGGTAACGCAAGTAGCCTGCTTTGAAGCGGAGGTATCTTCTGCAAGATTCCCTGATTGGGATATGCAGGTAAGACTCTTAAGTCTAGAGTTACCAACCCGGCATCCTTGCCTAGCATAGGTAGTAACTGTTGAGTCAGCATTTTGAATTTTGGAATGTCCAGAAATGTGAGTGGATAAGTCCAGAATTGGACGCCAAGATTCGTCTTTTCTGGGTACCAGGAAAAGTCTTGAATAAAAACCTTGTCCCTTTTCCTCTTCTGGTACTGGTTGAATAGCCCCCATGTTCATGAGGGACCTAACTTATTTCTGGGCCTCTGTCCACTGATATGGGGACAGATCTGGCCATCCATTTGGTATTGGCAACGTGTGGAAATGAAATCTGTATCCCTGAGATACTATATTTAAAATCCATTTGTCCTGGGTAATAAAGTTGCCAGTTTTGTGCATGAAGTGCCAGTTTACCCCCCAAAGGGGCGGCTAAAAGGTACATGCTTGGTGATTGTAGAGGGAAGTCATTGAGACTATTTACCATAGGGAGGTGAGTTGTTGTTTTCAGATTTGGAGGTGGAGGCACCCCATTTTTTTGTTCTAAAAGTTCCTTGTGACTGAAACCTGGAGCTTTTGGAATGTCTGGATTTGACATGAGCGGCTCTCGAAGGGACTGGAAAGTACAAGTTCTTAGTAGGCCACTGCCTACTAAATCTTGGAGGTTGCACACGTAAGAAATCTTTCACAGTTTGCATAGATTTAGCTTTATCTTCCATCTTTTTTAACACTTCTTCAGCCTTATTACCAAAGTGACGGTTCTGTTGTAAAGGAGCATCCAACAATTTTGCTTTAACATGGTCAGGCAGAGTTTGCTCTGAGCCAAGCATGCCTTCTTAGCACAGATCCAGTTACAGCAGCCCTGCAACAGGCCTCCAAGGAATCAAAACCACATTGCAAATTACGTTTTCCAACTTGTTCAGCTGAATGTAACAAATCCTAAAAATCTTTATTTTCCACACATCAACATCATTTTCTGTTTAAGTAGTCCCATGATATGCTGTTGATATTTAAGCATATGAAACTAACAGTTTAAAGCCCTGATTGCCAAGGTTGCAGAAGTGTAAACTTTCTTACCCCATCTATCCAGCACCCTGGAATCTCTATCAGAAGGAGTAGGATTTTTAGCAGTAGAGGCCTTAATGCCCTTGGGACCCTGAGAAATGCTTTCAGGATCAGCAATAGGATTTTTGAAAAGGAATTTGTGGGAGTCAGGAACCCTGTAGTATCTTGTCTGGCTTACAAGGAGCCGGAGGCAGGGAATCAGGAGCCATACTAGATTCTGAAAAAACATCAACAATGTCTAGAACAGGAGGTATAGCCAAAGGCCTATGCTGAGGAAGAAGAAGAAAATCCCCAAGTCTCTTTTTAGATTTAGAGAAATCCTGACTTTCCCAGTGGAAATGTTCCCTCAAGGTATGTAAAGTTTCCCCAAAAGAAAACTCCTCAGGGGGAGAAGCAGAAGGAATGGAATCTTCTGCATCAGAGTCCTCATAAGTAGGAACAGACAAATCCTGTTCATTAGAAGAGTCAGAAGAAATAGAATCCTGTTCAGAAGATTCATAATCAATGTCTTGCCTAGGCCTCTTAGAAGGAGGGGGTTGACTACCCCTGATCAGAGTAAATAAATCTTCAACCATTTTGATAGTTTGTTTTTTAGGCATAAGGGCCTGCACATGTGGCCTAGCCATCGTTTTTTTAGACATAGATTTAGATTATGGCCTTACTTTTGAAGATGGCATCGGTCTAATATACAAATCTGTAAGCCTGAAAACACCCTCAGAAGCCGGTGCCTGCACAGCGGCTGCGGACCCATCTAAGGTAGAGACGTCCGTGGGTTCCATAATTGAAGCATCTCGCGGCATACCGGACTCTGAATGGGTCTCAGTAGAGGCCTGCGAATCAGAAGTAGCGGGTATCAGGGGTTGCGAAAGCACCTCACTAAGTACTGGCGAACTGGCTTAGGAGAAGCGTAGTCAGTTTTGGACCTCGGCGGTCTTTGTCTTTGCATTTTTTAGGTATTCCGATAGTCTGATTGCTAACAGACGACATTTCTGGATAACTACATCTTGAGCTAAAATATTTAGAAGCAAAAATATACAGACGTTTAATCGTGCGTTGATTAAATTTAGCACAAAACCGACAGCAAGGCACATTGTGGTCAGGGACTATGCAAGGAATACAGTACAAATGAAAATCCTTATGATGTATTTGCTTCCCACAAGTAATGCAACTTTTACTGACATCGGTAAGGAGCAAGAAAATGTTTCCCCAACGGGGCACTCAGCTTTTAGTTTTTTGGTTCTGAAACTTGAAAACGAAAATTTCAGGAGTCGGCCGACTGGCACTTGTGAACTGCTTCTGCTTCAGGCACCGCGCGGCAAGAAAGACTGATGTAATGACTTTGGCTGCATGTTTTATACCCCCGACAACCTGATATCATGGAAGAAGAGACAGCAACTGATGCAGGACCCAAGACTTTGTTAATCAGGCTGACTGAGGGCAACCTGCCAGCAGATTACCCAAATGTAACGACTGCAACAGTGAAACATGAACATCTGCTGGCGTCAAGGTAGCAAGTACCATCAGCGCCATCACCCTGACTAAGCTCCTTTGATCCAGATACTCTGAAGCAACGGTCAGATCAGAGAAAATAGGTGAAAAGAAGGGGAGCGAGCTACCCCCTCCAGAGGGAGAGGGAGCTGGTAAGACTCCTTGGATCTGCATCCTAATAAACCTCTTCCTCATTTTATCCATGTCAGATTCCGAAATGCTATGGACTCTGACCTAGCTGGTTGGAGTACTGAAGCCCTGGAAGATGACCTATGCATGAGAAATGAGGTGATCAGAGCTGAGGGGAGATAGGTTTGGAAACAACCTGCACCTTAGGAGGAGGCCCCGCTGGGGTAGAACGATCCAGGGACCTCTGTGTCTGTCACCTTTGTGCTCCCTCTCATTTCCTTAGCTTTACAGAGTCCCCATCCCCAGGCCTAGAAGCGGGAGTTTGAGTCCCGGCCTTAGAGGGAGAGGGAGCTACTGAGACCCAAGATGCGGTCACAGCCATGACCGCTGAAGAGGAAGACGTGGCCGCCTCAGAAGCAGGGAGAAGGCCCTTCATAATTAGTTTAGCCTTGCTGTCTCTCAGAGCTCGCGGGTTAAAACCTGCGCAAACACTACAGTCTGTCGACAGGTGGGCCCACACTTAAGCATACAACACACTGTGTGACTGTTGGCAGGCAAAACTTGTGGCCACACACTGTGCATTTCCGAAACACCTGTTTCGGTTGATCAGACATTCTACGAAAATCACAAACGCCTAAGATTAACCCCCCAACCAATCCACACACACAGATAGCTGAGGGAAAGGGAGAACTAACTTTTTTTTTTTTTTTTAAAGCAAGATGCACCAGCGAGGGGGAGCAAAGGGGAACCTACACCCCTAGCTAACCCTACACACACTAACAGCAAAAAACTCTTGCCAAAAAAATGCTCAAAGTAACTCGATAACCTGAGCGATCACGTTGCAAATGCGGCAAACGAAATCTGGGGGAAGGAAGGTGGTGGTGTATTATGGGTAGGGGGAGGAGCTCTGAGCAGATGCTTGTGAAATTGCCAGCTTGGATCAGTCAGATCCGTAACCCACAGGTTGAAGATAAATGAAGTAAGCTACTTCAGATTCAGCAGTTTTAGTGAAGAAATCTTCAAGACTTTCACCCCCCCACCCCAAAAAAAAAAACAACAAAAAAAAAAAACACACCAAGAGACAGGTACAGCTTATTTTGAACCTCTACAGATGCAACACTAATCCAAAACTTTTTATCCAACAAGTAACTATATATAAATGAAGGGGGATGGTGGCTGGGTGCGGCTACTGCAGCAATGAGGAATTTAAACAGCTACTGTTATAGTAAATGCAACTTGTACAACTTTTCTATAGTCTTCATTCTCAATGCAGCTGTACCCTTTTGGCTACATGGGTTGTTAAAACACATATTTTCCAGCCTGGGAGGAGGAAAAGATATGGATCCAACAGCTTACAGAGAATCGCTCTAGGTTTTAGTAAAGGAATCCAGTTTGTAATGCTTTGTAAATGTACATGCAGAGGACCAAATTGCTGCCTACAGAATGTTTTTTTTTTTTTTTTTAGTCCACCCTTTTCCAAAACAGCATCAAAGAATGTGCCTCAATACTACACGGAAATGATTTACCATAGTGGGTATAACAAAAGGCAATAGGAGATGCAAATCTCCTAAAGACAATTTGTTTTGAAATGGGTTATCCTCCTTTGATTCATCATAAGAAAATAGCTGCTCAGCTTTTCAAAAGGACTTCATTCTCTTAAGATAATATCTGAACTGCCCATGTACATCCAGAGTATACAGAATACTTTCTCTATGGATTTAAATGAGAGATTTGTTCTTATAGGTTCATAGGCTCAAAGGTAAGCACTAAGCTAACTGCCCTTGCGAGCCATTTTTAAGCCTGGCCAATTTCCTTTTTTGTGCTCAAATTAACCTATCCCACTTGGTTAGAGCTTGGCATCACCAGTCTCATGGTCGATAATTACATATTATCCCTGATGAGAATAACTGGGATCATACCATATATAACTTAACCCATGCATGTGACAAAGTACTTGGGAGTTGCTTCTGCTCATTAGCAGCATATAGGGGTCAGTGCCAGGGTACATTTTCTATTTCCCATCCAGAGATCCAAATTGTACTTGAATATGGACAGGGATAAACTTTGTTTTATGTGGATTGGGAGTCTGATAGCAGCAATATACCCTGAGAGATGCACCTGTCTTTGAAACCGTTCAGTTGATGTTGCAGAAGAGGTTTAGATCCCAAGATAGAGTACTTCTGATGCCATCTGACTTGCTGTTGCGCACTAAATCCATCAGTACTGTGTCAGAGGATGCCTTGCATGTCAGACACAGGTCACTTCTTAGCAGTCTGTATGATACAGGGAATAATGACAGGGCTTTTGAGGTAGGCCATGCAGGACATGTTGCTTAGGTATTGCATCCTTTTAATAAGGCATCTTTCTGGGTGGTCCAGTTGTATGGGTATGGACAGATGCACGCTAAAGAGAGCATTATATTCAATGATTGGCCTAATGAAGGCTAAGTAAAGGAGAACAATGACATTCCTAGATCTAGACACAATCTATGTTTATAAGCTGTGCAAAACAGAAGGACTCCGAATGGAGAGATTATAAAATCATCATGCAAAAGACTGCAGTTTTGCTGGCATTTAATTCATCCTCGTGTTGGTGGGCACCTTCACGAGGTGGATTCTGTTTTTGCAAAATCTCACCAAGATGACACTGATATGCAGACTGTATGGGTAGAAGTAGTTTAAAAAATAAACAAAGACAGCAGGGTACACAAGTCCCAGGATAAAAAAAGTGTCAATCCTGGTAGGTGCACTGGTGCCAGGACTGGAAAATAGACTGTGTGGAATCCTCAAAATACAGAAATATTCCTACAATGGAGTCAGGCCAGTCTCTGGGGAGGATGGCCTCCATGTTGTAGAAGCAGTAGTCCACAAAAACTAAAAACTGACAAGCCAAAAAAAGAACAAAGTTGAGTGGTTTGAGGATAAGAAAGTAATTATGTATTGCTACTATTATGCTATAAGGCCATAACTCCTGGATAGAAGATATACAAAAAGACAGAGAAATTACAGGAAAGAAAAATACTTTCACAAGAAAGTGTCAAACGCAAATTTGTGCTCATTAATACAACTGATTCATGAAAACATTATATAGACCAAGAAACCTTGGGCTGCTTGGAAAAAAATTGACTGAGGAGGTGTGAAAATATAAAAAAAATCTAGAGATGTTTGAAAGGTATGAAAAAGAAGCATGAACATGGAAAGAAAGAGATCTGATATGGTGCAATATTTGTGCAAAGGAGAAAGCCAAATTAATCAATACAAAAAAGCAGCTCTGAAGAGAAATACAGGCAAAGTACCCACATACGGAAAACTTCACAATACAAAAAAATATCAGAAAGGAGTGAACATAGAAGTTTAGTAAAGTAGAGGTTAAACAGAAGCAGAACATATGGAATACCTGTGAAGTGAAGGATTTAGTGTAGAAAGTCTAAAAGGTTATGCCAGAGTCCCTCAAGATAGGAGAGACAGGAGGAGTGCGAGACATCTGAAGAAATATGTACACGGGAAGAGAGAGAGATTTAATATGGTGCAATATTTATGCAAAGGAGAAAACAAAACTAATCAATACAAAAAAAAAGCAACACCAAAGATATTTCAAGAGAAATACAGACAAAGGCATTCAGATATGGAAAACTGCAATACCAAAAATAAAAAAGGGGGGGGGGTTAAATTATGGATTACCTGTGAAGTGAAGGACATAATCTAGAAAATCTAACTCTGGTAACATCACAGCATGACAGATCGAATCCCCAAATTATTGAGAAACTGGTGGAGAGGGAAACATCTGATCAGTTGCCATATGAAGATACTCAGGAAACCAGTAACAATAGTTCAGTTGGATTTGCACAGCAAGGGAAGGAACAGGAAACAGTGGCAACTCCGATGCACTCAATGTTGTGGAGTGATAGGCCAACAAGCTCCCACATATGAAAGAGCAACGGATGGCACAAGATGAAGCTGAAGAGAATATTTCACAGGAAGATGCTCAGGAACTTTCTGTAGAATGCCCACAGGAAATGGAATGAAGAATATGCCCTCAGTTTAGAAAAAATATGTAAGGGAAGAGTTACATGATTTAACACAGATGGATGGACACATTAAGATCAATGAAAGAAACAGATTATAGAAAGTCAGTAAGACCCAAAATGTTAGAAGTTTGATGAAACAAATCAACACAGTAAGACTGTTGACAGAAATTCATGCACTATAACACAAGTAAAAAGGATACATTACTGTGCAGCTAAATTAATAACAGATAAAGTCTTACAACAAAAACATAGGGCCGTAGGGGAAAGGAAGGGGAGAAATCACTTGCCATCACGGAAGTATTGAACAGAGAAAACTATAAAGCAAGTAAGTAAAGAGGTGTCACTGTTAGAGTATAGAAGACGGAACAGATGAACAAAAATAATTAAAGATAGACGTGATAAAAGGGTCTATATTAGTTTGTCGCAATCCCATTGCAGCGAACACCAGATCATCGATTGTAATTCAGCAAAAATTATTTCAGCAAGTCAGTGAATTTACAGAGGGCAAGTAAATACTTCCCCTACAGCACAACTCTGCCCTTTTCTCCACTGTAGAGCGATCTCAGAGTTGTTATATAAAGTTGGGGGGTTGTGGGTGTCGCAGCCCTCCACTTGGGTGGGTTAGATTTCTGTAGCTGTCGGTCCATTGTGCTGTAGGGCAAGTATTTCCTTGCCCTTGGTAAATTCAATGAATCGCCAAAACGATTTTCACTGAATTAGGGTTGATGATCAAGTGTTTGCTGCAATGGTATTGCTAAGAAACAATATAAACCCACAATAAAAGCAACACCCATATCAAGAGAGACCAGGATCTATCGTACATTATTTCAAATAATAAACTAAAGATATCAGCACAGGCAGAAACACTTAGAAGATAAGCAGATAAATATAAAGGAAAACTAAATAAGCAATTCAGTGATGACCCAAGCAAGTTTTATAGAGAATTGTGAAACAAAGCAAAAGGAGTAGAAACACCACAAAAAATAGACACATTTTGGATAAATATCTATGAATATCCTGTGGAACTTAAAAATGCTGAATGGAGAGAAGAAATAAAAGAAACCGTAGCAAGTTCAAACATGAAGAACATGAAATGGGATTAAGTGATAAAGAGAAACAATTACGAAAAGCTCCTCAACGGAAAACCCCAGGCCCAAATGTAGTACCGAACTTCTAGCTAAAAGTATTAACATCTTTACATGAAGCTTTAACCTTGAGTAAGAACTACTTATATGCACATCCCGAAGACTCCAACATGATTAACAGGAGAAAATACGCTTCTTTAACAGTGAACCTGCAAGATGCCCTAAAAACTAAAGACCAATAACTATGTATAAACCATACACTGGAACTGATGTTGAGAGTTTTTAGTCATTTAGAAGAAAACTCAATCATCTCAAGAGAACAAAAGGGCAAAAACGGAAAGTCAAATGAACTAAGGATCATTTGTTGTTAAAGTTATAACAGAGAACTGCAAAAAGGGCAAAAATCTAAGTACGGGATGGACAGACTATAAAAAAGCATGCTGTAGCATCCCACATTCACGGATAAAGGAGTGCTTACAAATGTACAAGAAACACCCTACACTGATTGATTACAGTGTCCATGACAGAGTGGCAAACCACTCTGCAACAAAACCATGACAAAAGGACAAATTATTATCCCAGGGACAAAAATTCAAAGGGGGATATTCCAGGGTGAATATCACCACTCCACGTTTGTCTTGCCCGTTTTAACCCATGATGCTGTCCACTCAATAAATTAGATCATGGTTACAATCCGGCTCCCAGAAAACAAAGTGTAAAAACTTGCAAATGAGAACAGCCACAAGGCTAACAAACTAAGAAAAACACCAAAAAATAAAAAAAATCGAGCCACCAAGGCAGTAAAATTGCAGCAAACAGTTTAATACAGCACCAACCGACTAAGCGCTTTCACCATAAAATTCAAATGGCTTCTTCAGTCAAACCAATTAAGCTAAACTGTGGTTATATACTCAAGGTAATAATTAATCATTCAATTAATTACATCAGAAGTAGAGAGAAGCCCTAAGCTAAGCTACATTTCTTTTGCTGTTACTAAAGTTTCAAACATTAAAAAACACTATAATATATATAGCATTAGTTAAAACACATTTTAAATATAATACATAATGTTAGTAATAACACAGCAGTAAAATTGTAAAAAAGAAAATAATTTCTTGAATGTAAATAACTCATTTCTGTAGCCCTCTGTTTAAAAAGGGGGCTACTGAAACAAAATCATTCAACCCTGGTTTGCAGCAGGTGTTCAGTTTAAAATGCCACTTAGTAACTTTAATAACAGCAAAAGAAATGTAGCTTAGCTTAGGGATACTCTTTACTTCTGATGACATTAATTAATTGATTATTATCTCGAGTATAACCACAATTTAGCTTAATGGTTTGACTCTGAAGAAGCCATTTGAATTTTATGGTGAAAGCTTTTAGTCTGTTGGTGCTGTATTAAACTGTTTGCTACAATTTTACTGCCTTGTTGGCTCAATTGATTATTTTGTAGTGTTTTTCAAAGTGTAAAGACTTATCTTCTTTTTGTGGACGATTTAAAACTGTACAGTTCATCAGATGAGGAACCTGAAAGCTCAACCGCAAGGTCATTTGGTCTTGGTAAATGTGCAAATGTAACCTTTAAAGCAGAAAAGCTGTAGCACCAAGAAAACATCAGTCTAAGACAGGATTGTGATATAAAGGAAGGTCCTGGCACAGAAATGGTTAAGGAGAGGTGAATTTAAACCAAAAGATGAAAGATTACTATTGGAGGCCCAGGATAGCAGAGTACATACACAGTTTACAAAGTCCACTGAACATGTCGGAGAAACAGACAAATGCAAGTTTTGTAAAGCAGAATTGGAAACAGTCGCACATCTTACTGCTAGGTGTGATGCACATCTTACTGCTAGGTGTGATACACTAATAGCAAAGGGCCTGTATATTGAAAGGCATAATAATTTGGCAAGACTGTTGCATTAGGGATTGGTGCAAACATAACACTGAAGTAGCTGAGAAGCTTTGGAAAAGTACAGTTTAGTACACTTACCATAAATGTAGATGTTAGAGAGAGTATTCACTGTTGCAGTCATTACATTTGGGTAATATGCTGGCAGGTTGCCCTCAGTCGGCCTGAATTCCAAAGTGTTGGGTCCTACGTCAGTTGCTGTCTCCACTTCCATGACGTCAGGGGAATAAAATATGCAGCTGACGCTATTTTCTGTAGTTTAAAAAAAAAAACACACACATATATATATATATATATATATATATATATACATATACACATGCATCAATATACATTTTACCTTCATTTAAAAGCAAATACACCACATAGGCTGTAGAAGATAGTGAAGGAAAAATAAACTCCAGAATGACAGGGGGATGTCGGGAGGGTAATCTGGACTGCAACAGTGAATACACTCGAGCATTTACATTTATGGTAAGTGTACACAACTGTACTATGTACTTCATGTTTCATTGTTGCAGTCATTACATTTGAGTAGAATCTCAAAGCTATGGTTGGGAGGCTGGAGCTAAACAGCATTAGGAGCGGCTATAAGGCCCTGCAGAACTGCAGTGGCAAAGCCTGCCCTGGATTTAGAGTAGAGAGGCAAATAATAATGCTTTGTAAAGGTGTGAACAGAACTCCAAGTAGCAGCCTCTAAAATGTCTTTGGTTGGTACTCCCCTTAGAAAGGCTGCTGAAGTAGCTGCAGCTCTGGTGGAATGAGACCTAATGCCCTAGGGCACAACTAGCAAAAATGGATGCAGTGGCTAATCCACTTTGAAATTTTCTGCTTTGATATAGTCTTGCCTTCTGATCCTGAAGCATATGTCACTAGTAATTGCTCAGTTTTTCTTAGAGCTTTAGCCCTGCTTAAGTAGAATCTAAGCTGTCTGTGTACGTCCAAGGAATGCAGAATTCTCTCCCCCTTGTTCCGTGGATTTGGATAAAAAGGTTGGCAGATGAACTGCTTGGTTAAGAGCCACACTGGAAACCACCTTAGGCATAAAAGTAGGATTTGTCCTCAGGGATACCCTGTCTAGGTGAAATATAATAAAAGGCTCTACAGCCATGAGGGCCTGTACCTCAAACTCTTCTTGCTGAAGTAATTGCTAAGTAGCAGAGCTGTTTTCCATGATAAAAACTTTACATCAGCGGTAGCAGCTGGTTCAAATGGAAGCAGGGTGAGCTTTTCCAACACATAACTGAGGTCCCATGCAGGCAGTGGTGATCTTCTAGGAAGCCTTAAACTTTTGGCTCCTCTAAGATACTGCTTTAGTAAAGGATGAGAAAAGATTGGTGGCTCTGTATTGTAATGAGCCGAAATGGCAAAGGCATGGGTTTTAATTGATGAGAAAGACAGGTCTTTGTCAAGCATCTCAGTTAAGTATTGCAATATCTAAGGAATATTTGGTTCTGCTGTATCAGTTCCTTGTGCTTGATTCCAAGCACAGAATCTCTTCCATTTGTCAGCATAAGATTTTCTAGTACTAGGACTTCTGGCTTCTAAAATGACATCCATCACAGCTTTACTGAGAGGAGTTGTTTGTATGACTACATGATCAGCCATGCTGCCAGGTTCAGAGTCTGTAGTTGATTGTGCAGGATCTGATTGTTTTGCTGGGATAGTAGTTGTGGTCTTTGAGGCAAGGTCCAAGCTGAGTATTAAGACAAGTTCCTTGGGATTGGGTACCAGTATTGGTGGGGCCAGTCTGGGGTAATTAGTATCATCTTTGGTTTCTCTAGTCTGACTTTTAATAGGATCTTGGGGAGAAGAGGCAGAGGCAGAAAGGCGGAAACTGATAGGTTTTTCCAACGGAACGATAGGGTGTCCACTTTCCATGCTTGTCTGAGATAAGTCCTTATGCAGAATTTTTTCAATTGATAATTTTGAAGAGAGGCAAATAGATCTATGTCTGGGCTCCCCCATTTCTCTGTTATCATGCTGAAGACTTGTGGATTTAATTTCCACTCGTGAGGATCCATAAGGTTTCAACTCATTCCCTCCAGTAGAGCTCTTTTGTGTGTGTACCTTTACCACCCAGTGGGTGTGGTTTCAGCCTTTGAAAAATGACATTATCACCCTAACGTTCTAACAAATACTTATTTACAGAGGTTATATATTGATACAACTGTGTTTGCCATCATATATGCTTCAAGATAAAATATTCTGATACCTTGTGTGTAGCATGCTTTTGGAATTATTAATGCAAATATGAACAGCCAATATTTGACACCTAGAGGAGCAGTAGGCGGTAACTGCACAAACGTCTGTAGGCATCACTCGGCTGTAATGAGTTAAATCGTCTGCCAGAGTGTTTTGTTTTCCTGGCAGGAATTGAGCTTGAAGATGTATTTGGTAGGTCAAAGCTGTGTCCCACAGTGCCATGGCTATTCTGCATAAGGGGTATGAGTGTGTGCCCCCTTGCTTGTTTATATACTACATGACTGTGGTGTTGTCCATCTATCAGTAGTTGTCCTGGATGAAGTGAGTCCTTGAAGGCTGTTAGGGCATTTTGAACAGCTAGCATCTTTTGCTGGCTATGCATATGGTTGTCCTGGATGAAGTGAGTCCTTGAAGGCTGTTAGGGCATTTTGAACAGCTAGCATCTCTTGCTGGTTATGCATATGCATTTGTTTTGGTGACCATATGCCCCGAATGAATCTTCCTGCCATGTGGGCCTCCCAGGCATAATCTGATGCATCTGTTATGGTTTGGCTGACAGGGGTAGAGTGAATGGCCGTCCCATGTTTTGGTGACATGCCTTTGTCCACCAAAGAAACTCCTGTTGCAGGCAGGGAATGAGAGGAATCATTGTTTCCAGACTGTGAGAATGTTGACTCCGTAAACTTTTTAGGTACCACCGAAGCTTCCTCATATGCAGTCTTGCATATGGAATCAGTAGGATGCAGGATGCCATGAAGCCCAGAGCCTGCAGAATTTGTCTTGCAGAAGACTGGGTTTCTGTTGCCATCAGTTTGAAGTAAGTAGTCAGTTGCCTTTGCTTGTCTGGCATGAGGTAAGCCATCTGGGCAGTTGTATTCAAGCTTGCACACAGGAATGTTATCTTTTGAGAGGGTACCAGTTGTGATTTCTTTTCGTTTATTGTGTACCCTAGGCATGTTAGATGCCTTTTCACAAACGCCAGGTGTCGAAGAAGAGTGTCCTTGTTCTCTGCTTGAATGACACAGTCATCCAAGTAAGAATATATTTGTATACTTTTTTGTCTGCAAAATGCAATTACTGGTGCCAGGCACTTTGTAAAGACCCTGTGCGGAGTAGATAAGCCAAAGGGCAGTGCAGAGAATTGGTAATGCAGTAAGCAAGCCTTGAATCTGAGGTATCTTCTGCAAAATTGTCTTATTGGGGCACGCAGGTATGCCTCTTTTGGGTCTAAAGTCACCAGCCAAGCATTCTTGCTCAGCATGGGCAGAAGCTGCTGCAAAGTCAGCATTTTGACATTTTGAATGTCCAGGTATGTGTTCAAAATCGATAAATCCAGTATTGGCCACCAGGCCTTGTCCTTTCTGGGTACCAAGAACAGTCTTGAATAAAAACCTTGTCCTTTTTCCTGTTCTGGTACTGTCTGAATGACCCCCATATCCATGAGGGACGTAACCTGTTTCTGTGCCTCTGCCCATTGATTTTTTGGAAGATCTGGCCAACCATTTGCCATTGGCAGGGTGTGGAAATGGAATCTGTATCCCTGTGATATGATGTTTAATACCTGGGTTATTAACTGCCAATTTTGAGCAAAAAGGTGCTAATTTTCCCCCTATGGGTGCTGCCAAAAGGTAAGTGCTTGGTGCAGGCAGAGGGAAGTCATTGGGATTGCTTTCTGTAGGTTTGTGCTTTATCTCCTCACGATTTGGAGGTGGAAGCACCCCATTGCTTTGACCTGTAAGAATCTTGCGCCTGGTATCTGGAACCCTTAGGGCGTCTGGATTTGCCCCTTTGAGCTCTGTCTGACACAGGAAAGGACCAATTTTTTGTAGGCCAGTGTCTACTGAATCTTGGTGGCTGCACTTGTAAGAAGTCTTTAACAGTTTGCATAGACTTAGCTTTGTCTTCCAGTTTCTTTAAAACCTCTTCTGCCTTAATACCAAACAGAGAATCATGCTGTAAAGGTGCATCTAGCAATTTAGCTTTAACATGATCAGGCAGATTTTGTTCCTTTAACCAGGCATGCCTCCTAATCACCGATCCAGTAACTGCAGCCCTACAAGAGGCCTCTAAGGAATCAAAACCACATTGCAAAGTATGCTTTCCAACTTGTTCATCTGCATGCAATAATTCCTGCAATTCTTTATTTTCTGCACATTCTGAAATCAACATCATTTTCTGTTTCAGCAATCCCGTAACATGTTGGTACTTAAGCATATGAAATTGACAGTTTAAAGCCCTGATTGCCAAGGTTGCAGATGTATAAACCTTTTTTCCCCATCTGTCCAGTGCCCTTGAATCTGTCAGAGGGGGTAGGATTTTTTTGCTGTTGAGGCCTTAACTCCCTTTGGACCCTGTGAAATAGTTTCAGGATCAGCAGCAGGGTTTCTAAACAAACATTTATGTGAGTCAGGGACCCTGTAATATCTGTCAGGCTCAATGGGAGCCGGAGGTAAGGAGTCAGGGGTCAAGCTTGACTCCGAAAACACATCATCCACAATGTCTAAAAAGTACAGTTTTGTACCTACCATAAATGTAGATGTCCGATAGGTATGCATCTGCAGTCATAACATATGGGTTGTCCTGCCTCAGGCAGCCCTTCGGTCGGCCGGATTCCAAAGTCTGGGTCTGGCCTCGGCTGATGTCGCACTTTCCCCGACGTCAGAGCGTCTGGGGTATAAAAGCATCAGCCGACGCCATTTTCCTCAGTTTTTCTTGCCCCAGATGCCAGGTGCCCTCTGGGAAGGCTAAATTTGGATAAATGCTGAAAAGTTCCAAACATTTGCAAATTATATACATGTATAAACAAACAAATACACCATAATAGATTCCCCCAGCTAGCCAAAAGAGGGGTAAGTACCCTAGGAATACCACAGAGGGGAAGGAGGGAGGGTAATCCTGACTGCAGATGCATACCTATCGGACATCTACATTTATGGTAGGTACAAAAAGTACAGTTTTGTACCTACCATAAATGTAGATGTCCGATAGGAACGCATCTGCAGTCCTTACACATGGGTTGTCCTGTCGTCAGGCAGCCCTTCGGTCGGCCGGATTCCAAAGTCTGGGTCTGGCTTCGGCTGGTGTCGCACTTCACCCGACGTCATTGCTGCAGTTACTCGGGTATAAAGGCATCAGCCGACGCCATTTACCTCAGTGTTTCTTGCCCCAGATGCCAGGTGCCCTCTAGGAAGGCTAAATTTTGATAAATGCCAATGGTTCAAAATATTAGAAAGCAAACAAAAAATAAGCATGTATGTACATATATACAAACAAATACACCATAATAGATTCCCCCAGCTAGCTATAAGAAGGGCAAATACCCTAGGAGTACCACAGAGGGGAAGGAGGGTGGGTAATCCTGACTGCAGATGCATTCCCATCAGACATCTACATTTATGATAGGTACAAAACTGTACTATGTCCTTCAAGGATGCATCTGCAGTCCTTACACATGGGTAGAATACCATAGCCAAACTGGGGGTGGAGGAAAGATAGAATTATGGTGTAGTTAAGATCCCTTGCAAAACAGCAGTGGCAAAACCTGCTCGGGATCTAGAGTATAAAGGTAAATTATAATGCTTGGCAAATGTATGCACGGAGCTCCAAGTAGCAGCCTCTAAAATGTCTTTGGTAGCCACTCCTCGTAGAAAAGCTGTGGTAGTGGCTGTAGCTCTTGTAGAGTGAGGCCTGATGTTTTCTGGAGTTTTCTTTCCATGGAAGGAGTAACAAAATCTAATGCAATTTCCTATCCACTTAGATATTGTCCGTTTTGAAATTGCTTTCCCTTCCATTCCTGCTGCATATGCTACCAGTAGCTGGTCAGTTTTTCTATTGCTCTTGGTCCTGTCCAGGTAGTAGCGTAATTGTCTGTGTACATCCAAGGTATGCAACAGTCTTTCTCCCCTGTTCTGTGGATTGGGGAAGAATGTAGGTAGGTGGATAGCCTGATTTAAAGATACTCTGGAGACCACCTTAGGCATAAAAGTAGGATTTGTTCTCATGGACACTCTATCTTGATGGAAGATCAGAAAGGGCTGTACTGCCATTAATGCCTGTAGCTCAGAAACCTTTCTTGCTGAGGTGATTGCCAGCAGGAAAGCAGTTTTCCATGATAAGTATTGCAATTCTGCTGTTGCTGCTGGTTCGAAAGGAGGTAGTGTCAATTTTTCTAGCACAAAGTTCAAGTCCCATGCAGGTAATGGTGGCTTCCTAGGAGGTTTTACATTTTTAATTCCTCTCAGAAACTGCCTGAGCAGAGGATGTGAGAAAACTGGAGGATCCAAGTCGTATTCTGCTGAAATAGCTGAGGCATGAATCTTAATGGAAGAGTAGGACAGGCCTTTGTGGAATAGCTCTGCCAAGTATTCCAGGATGTTGGCTATGTTTACCAGTGACACATCTTCTCCTTTAGCAGTACTCCAAATGAGATATCTTTTCCATTTTGCTGAATATGTTTTCCTTGTTGAAGGTCTGCGAGCTTCTAAGATAATGTCCTTAACCCTTTGGGATAAATTTGGGTTAATTTGTCTTATGCAATGTTCCAGGCAGTCAGCTGCAGAGTTTTCAGGTTTGGATGCAGGGTGTTGTAATTGTTCTGAGTTAACAGCAAGGGAACTAGAGGTAAGGGCCATATCTGCTCCCGAGACATGCTCCCCAGTAATGGGTACCAATGCTGCCTTGGCCAATCTGGAGCTATCAGAATGATCCTTGGACGTTCCTCTTTGATCTTCAATAGCACCTTGTGCATCAAAGGAAGTGGTGGGAATGCATATGCTGACAGATTTTTCCAACTGAAGGATAGGGAGTCCACCTTCCATGCCAGTGGGTGATACGTCCTGGTGCAGAATTTCTGTAATTGGTGATTGAGTGGGGATGCAAATAAGTCTATTTCTGGGAGACCCCATTTTCTTGTAATGGTTTTGAAGATGTCCGGATGCAGCATCCATTCGTGGGCATCCGTGGTAGTCCTGCTTAATATGTCTGCTAGAGTGTTTTCTTTTCCTAGTACAAAGATTGCTTGTAACTGAATGTTGTAACTCAGGGCCACATTCCAGAGGTCCAGGGCCATCCGGCATAGAGGGTACGAATGTGTGCCTCCCTGCTTGTTGATGTACCACATAACTGTGTTGTTGTCTGTCCTTATCATCAATTGGCCTTGTCGAAGAAATGGTTTGAAAGTCTGAATTGCCAGTTTTACTGCCAGCATTTCCTTTAGGTTTATGTGTAGATGCAGCTGCTCTTGAGTCCATAAACCCTGTATGCATTTGTTCATCATGTGGGCCCCCCAACCGAAGTCTGAGGCGTCCGTTGTGATGGTTTGGCTTGGTTGAGTGCTGTGGAAGGGCAATCCTTCATTTGATTGACAGGCCTGAGCCCACCATTGGAATTCTTGCTTCAGGCATGGGATTATTGGAATTTGAGTTTCTAGGCTGTGCTTGTGCTGAGACCATAAATTCCTTAGGTACCACTGTAGTTTTCTCATATGCAGTCTGGCATGTGGGACCAATATTATGCAGGATGCCATGAAGCCCAATGCTTGTAGGACTTTTCTTGCTGTTAGATGGTTTTGTTTTGTTAATGCCAAGAAGTAGAGAGGGAGTTTCTCCTGTTTTTCTACTGTTAGGAATGCCATTTGTTTGGATGTGTCCAGCTCCGCACCCAAAAAGGTTATCTTTTGGGATGGTATCAGCCTTGACTTTTTTATATTGACTGTGTATCCCAGGGCTTGTAGAAGGTAAGTGACTCTTTTCAAGTCTTCTGCTAGCTTGTTTTTGTTGTCCGCTTGTATTAGGCAGTCGTCCAGGTAAGGGTAGATTTGGATCCCCTGAAGCCTGCAATGAGCGATTACTGATGCCAAGCATTTCGTGAACACTCTGGGCGCAGTAGATAAGCCAAAGGGCAATGCTGAGAATTGATAATGCTCTGATCCTGCAAGAAATCTGAGGTATCTTCTGCAATTTGGTCGTATGGGGACGTGCAGGTATGCCTCCTTGAGATCTAGAGTTACCAGCCAAGACTCCTTGCCCAGCATGGGAAGAAGCTGCTGTAGGGTCAGCATTTTGAATTTTGGAACAATGAGGAATGTGTTTAAAGCGGACAGATCGAGGATAGGTCTCCAGTTGCCTTCTTTCCTTGGTACTAGGAAGAGTCTGGAATAAAAGCCCTTTCTTTGCTCCATATGTGGTACCTTTTCCACAGCTCTCATCTTTAATAATTGATTTACTTGTTGTAGAGCTTCTGCCTTTTGATTTGGAGGTAGGTTTGGCATTCCTCTCTTTCCTGGTAGAGTATGGAAATGAAACCTGTAACCTTGGTCTATTGTCTGCAAAATCCACTTGTCTCTTGTGAAGTAATGCCAGTTCATTGTAAATAAAGCTAGCTTCCCGCCTAAGGGTGCTTCTAGTTGTTCCCTGGTAGGCGGTGCCAGAGCCAAGTCACTGTGATTGTCCTGTAGTAGTGGTGGTGGCTGTGTCTGTGCCTCGCTGGTTGTTACCCTGCCACTGGCATCCCCTGTAGGCACCTCTGGATTGGTTTCTGCCTCTTGAACGCCTATTCCTGCCTCTCTGTGCTTTGGAGGAGTCTGGAAAGGACCAATTCTTGGAGGGCCAATTCCTGCTAAACCTTGGAGGTTGGACCTGTAAGAAATCTTTCACTGTTTGGACAGATTTTGCCTTCTCTTCCATCTTCTTCAGCACCTGTTGTGCAGGAGAGCCAAACAAATTGACCTTGTCCATGGGAGCATCTAATAGTTTTGATTTGACATGGTCCGTAAGGCCTGCTCTTTTAACCATGCATGCCTTCTGATAACTGTGCCAGTCATGGCTGATCTAAAGGAAGCCTCCAGTGCATCATAGCCGCATTTTAAAGAATGGTTACTAACTTGCTGAATGTTATGTACCATTTCCTGAACATATTTCTTGTCTAAAGGTTCATCAGAGGACAGTTTTTGGTTAACTGGTCTAGCATAAATTCTTGATACTGGATCATATGAAATTGACAGTTCAAGGCCCTAGCTGACAGAGTAGCAGAAGTGTAAACTTTTTTACCCCATCTCTCTAAGGACCTGGATTCCCTTTCAGAGGGGAGGGGATTTTTGGCAGAGGTGGATGCTACAGCCTTAGGCCCCTGGGAGATAGTCTCGGGATCTGCAAAAGGAGCCTTGTATAAATGGTGATGTGTGTCCGGGACCCTGTAGAACCTATCGGGCTTAGCAGGGGCCGGAGGTAATGAATCAGGAGCAGTACAAGCATCATTAAATGCATCATCTACAACAGACAGAACTGGAGGTATAGCTAAAGGCCGATGTTGTGGTAAATGCAAAAAGGTTCTAAGCCTTTTTCTGGAGTCTGAAAAATCTTGGCCCCGCCACTGAAATTGTTCCCTCATAGCATGCAAGGTTTCCCCAAAGGAAAATTCCTCAGGTGGAGAGGCAGAAGGGATGGACTCTTCAGCATCAGAGTGTCTTCATAAGGGGAAAAAGGAGCCTCTGGAGGGTCTGTATTATCTGAATCATCAGAGGAATCATCTGTGGAAACTGGCTCAGGGGGCTCTGCTCTAGGCCTCTTCTCTGGAGGTGGGTGAGAGGCCCTGTCTGGGAGAGGTTGGGATCCTTGGATTAAAGAAATGAGATCCTCTGCTAAACTAGGCATTTGGGAACTGGACCTAGGCCTGTGAGAGGGGATTCTTAACAGGCACAGATTTAGTAGCTTTAGCTGCTTTAGCCCTGGCAAAGGCCTTAATGGACATGACTGCAGGAGGCCTAGCAGCTCCACGTGCAGGGGTTGAAATATCCAAGGGAATAGTGTCAGATAATTCCTGAGAAACCACAACTGCAGGTTGGATTTCAGAAGCCGATTCCACCAGGTTGGAAGAGGCCTCGGTAGAAGGAAAGCTTTCGGCTGAAGGAAGAACCGCTTGCTCGGTTTCAGCCAAAACAGAGACACTCGCGGTTGTCTTAACCGCGGTTTCGGCCGAAACCGCGGACCGCGAGTGTCGGTCCTTTTCCTTGCGTTTTTTGGATATTTGTGAAGTCGGAGGATCCGACGGCATAATATAAGCAAAATCAGAGCCGAAAAACTGCTCAGCAAATTCCGACCGACGTCTAAGCGTCCGTCGGTTAAAAGAAGCACAGGCTAGACAAGCTGCTACGTCGTGGTCTGGGCCTAAACAAGGTAAGCAGTAAGAGTGGAAATCTTTATGAGGTATTTGTTTCCCACAAGTTAAACAGTTATTCACTTTTTCTGACATCGGCTGAGGCAAGAAAGAGTCCCCAACAGGGTACTTAGCTTTTTAGAAGTCTTCGGTAGAAGTAATCTCTGGTTCTGACCGACCAGCACTTGCGAACAGCTTCTGCTACGGGCGCCACGCTGCAAGAAAGACTGAGGAAAATGGTGTCGGCTGATGCCTTTATACCCGAGTAACTGCAGCAATGACGTCGGGTGAAGTGCGACACCAGCCGAAGCCAGACCCAGACTTTGGAATCCGGCCGACCGAAGGGCTGCCTGACGACAGGACAACCCATGTGTAAGGACTGCAGATGCATCCTTGAAGGACATCTGTACTATGTCCTTCAAGGATGCATCTGCAGTCATAACATATGGGTAGAATACCATAGCCAATCTGGGGGAGGAGGTACTACGAAAAGGATGGTGTAGTTGAGATCCCCTGCAGGACTGCAGTTGCAAACCCTGCTCTGGATCTAGAGTACAAAGGTAGATTGTAATGCTTGGCAAATGTATGCATGGAGCTCCAAGTAGCAGCTTCTAAAATGTCCTTGGTAGCCACCCCTCATAGGAAGGCTGTAGTGGTGGCCGTGGCCCTTGTGGAGTGAGGCCTGATGTTTTCAGGAACTGCCTTTCCATGAAAGGAGTAGCAAAATCAAATGCAATTTCCTATCCATTTTGAAATTGTCTGTTTGGAAATTACTCTTCCTTGCACCCCAGTTGCATATGCTACAAAAAGTTGGTCAGTTTTTCTGCTAGTTTTTGTTCTGTCCAAGTAGTAGCGTAGTTGTCTGTGTATATCCAGGGTGTGCAAAAGTTTTTCCCCTCTATTCTGTGGATTAGGGAAGAATGTAGGCAAGTGAATAGCTTGGTTCAAGGATACCCCAGATACCACCTTTGGCATAAAAGTAGGATTGGTTCTTAGTGACACCCTGTCCTGGTGGAAAATAAGAAAAGGCTGCACTGCCATTAATGCTTGTAACTCAGATACTCTTGCTGAAGTGATTGCCAGAAGGAATGCAGTTTTCCAAGATAGAAACTGTAGATCCGCTAATGCTGCTGGTTCAAAAGGAGGAAGTGTCAGTTTCTCCAGCACAAAGTTGAGATCCCAGGCAGGTAGAGGGGGTCTTCTTGGAGGTTTAATATTTTTGATCCCTCTCAAAAATTGTCTGAGGAGAGGGTGTGAGAAGATAGGTGGATCCACATTGTATTCTGCTGCAATTGCTGAAGCATGAATCTTAATGGAAGAATAGGACAGGCCATTGTGGAACAATTCTGCTAAGTATTCTAGGATATGTGTTATGTTTGCCACTGTGACATCTGAGCCTTTTGATGTGCTCCAAATGAGAAATCTCTTCCATTTAGCTGAGTATGTCTTCCTTGTGGAAGGCCTGCGAGCCTCCAGGATAATGTCCTTCACCCTCTGAGATAAAACAGTTTGATTGGGATTTAAGGAATTTTCCAGGCAGTTAGCTGCAATGTTTTCAAGTTGGGATGCAGGGTCTTGAAATTGTTCTGCGTCAGAAGAAGAGGCCATAGGGGAGAGGCCATGATTTTGCCTGAGACATGCTTCTCAATAATGGATACCAGTGTGGTCTTGGCCAGTCCGGAGCTATTAGTATCACTTTTGGCTGTTCCTCCTTGATCTTCAGTATAACCCTGTACATCAATGGGAGAGGTGGGAAGGCATATACTGTTAGGGCTTTCCAGCTGAAAGAGAGAGAGTCCACCCTCCAAGCTTGTGGGTGGTATGTCCTTGAGCAGAATGTCTTCAGTTGATGGTTGAGTGGGGAGGCGAACAGATCTATCTCCGGCATTCCCCATGTCTTTGCTATGAGTTGGAAGATGTCTGGGTGCAGCATCCATTCGTGTGCATCCATGGTAGTTCTGCTTAAGCTGTCCGCCAGTGCATTTTCTTTCCCTGGCACGAATTGGGACTGTAGTTGGACATTGAGATTCAGGCATAGTTCCCACAGATTCATAGCCATCCGGCATAGAGGGTAAGAATGTGTGCCTCCCTGCTTGTTTATGTACCACATGACCGTGGTGTTGTCTGTCCTTATTAACAGGTGTCCTTGTTGGAGGAAGGGTTTGAATGCCTCGATTGCATGCCTCACTGCCAGCATTTCCTTTTGGTTTATGTGCATGCTTAGCTGTCCTTGAGGCCATAGGCCTTGGATACATTTGCCCACCATGTGTGCTCCCCATCCTTGGTCTGAGGCGTCCGTGGTGATGGTCTGCCTTGTTTTCGGTTTGTTGAAAGGCAACCCTCTGTTGGACTGGCAGGCCTGAGCCCACCACAGGAATTCCTTCTGAAGGCATGGAATGATTGGTATCATGGTTTCTAAACTGTGACTGTGTTGAGACCATACACTCCTTAGGTACCATTGTAATTTCCTCATATGCAGCCTGGCATGCGGTATTAGAATTATGCAGGATGCCATGTAACCCAGGGCCTGCAGGATTTTCCTTGCAGTAAGCTGAATTTGTTTTGTCAGAATCATGAAGTAGTCTGGAAGTTGTCTGTTTTTCTTCTGTGAGAGAGGCCATTTGGGTGGTTGTGTCCAGATCTGCACCCAAAAAGGTTATCCTTTGGGATGGTACTAGTCTTGACTTTTGGATGTTGACTGTGTATCCCAAGGTCAGTGCAGGTGTATGGCATAAGCCAAGTCCTTTATCAAATGTTTCTTGTTGTCCGCTTGTATTAGGCAGTCGTCCAGGTATGGGTAAATTTGAATTCCCTGTAGTCTGCAATGTGCAATTACTGATGCCAGGCATTTCGTGAATACTCTGGGCGCAGTAGATAAGCCAAAGGGCAATGCTGAGAATTGATAATGCTCTGATCCTGCAAGAAATCTGAGGTGTCTTCTGCAACTTGGTCGAATAGGGACGTGCAGGTATGCCTCCTTGAGATCTAGAGTCACCAGCCAAGACTCCTTGCCCAACATGGGAAGAAGTTGCTGTAGGGTCAGCATTTTGAATTTTGGCACAATGAGATAAGTGTTCAGTGCGGACAGGTCGAGAATAGGCCTCCATTGATTTTCTTTTCTTGGTACAAGGAATAGTCTGGAGTAAAATCCTTGGCCTTGTTCTGAACATGGTACCTTTTCTATAGCTTTCATCTGAAGTAAATTGCTGATTTGTCTTAAAGCCTCTGCCCTCTGATTTGGTGGAAGGTTTGGCATTCCGCTTCTTTTGGCAAAGTGTGGAAGTGGAACCTGTATCCTTTGTCTATTATTTGCAGTGTCCATGTATCCTTTGTAATATAATGCCAGTTTTTTGAGAATAAAGCCAGCTTTCCGCCCAAGGGTGCTTCCAGTTGATCCCTGGTAGGCGGAATCAGAGTTAAGTCATTGAGCCTGTCCTGGTGTAGTGGTTGTTGTTGTTGCTGTTGCACTACTCCTCTGGTTGGCAGGCTGCCACTGACGGCCTCTGCAGGAGCCCTTCGATTGACCTCTGCCTCTAGGGCGCCTGTTCCTGCCTCTCTGGGCTCTGTCCGAGTCTGGAAAGGACCAATTCTTAGTAGGTCAGTGTCTGCTGAATCTCGGTGGTTGAACTTGCAGGAAATCTTTAACTGTTTGCACAGATTTTGCCTTTTCTTCAACCTTTTTTAAGATCTCCTGAGCAGAGGAGCCAAATAAATTTTGTTTCTCCATTGGAGCATCCAGGAGTTTAGCTTTGACATGGTCTGGCAAAGATTGCTCCTTCAGCCAGGCATGCCTACGAATAACTGCCCCAGTCATAGCTGATCTAAATGAAGCCTCCAGTGCATCATAGCCACATTTTAAGAAATGATTATTAACCTGTTGTGAGTTGTGTACCAAATCCTGAAGGGATTTACGGTCTAGGGGTTCAGGAGAAGAATGTTTCTTATTCAGTTCATCTAACAAATACTCTTGGTACTGTATCATATGAAATTGACAGTTTAATGCCCTGACAGAAAGAGTTGCAGAGGTATACACCTTCTTTCCCCATCTCTCTAAAGCTCTAGACCCTCTTTCAGAGGGTAGAGGATTTTTGGCAGTAGCGGCCGCAACCCCTTTAGGGCCCTGAGAAATAGATTCTGGGTCTGCAGAATGGGCTTTATACAAATGGAAATGAGAATCCGGGACCCTGTAGTATCTGTCAGGTTTGGCAGGGGCCGGAGGAAGAGTATCAGGGGCTGTACTGACATCATTGTACACATCAGCAATTACATTCAGAACAGGAGGTATAGCTAAGGGCCTATGCTGAGGCAAATGCAAAAAGGTCCTTAATCTTTTTCTAGAATCAGAGAAATCCTGACCTTGCCATTGAAAATGCTCTCTCATGGAATGTAGAGTCTCACCAAAGGAAAACTCTTCAGGAGGGGAGGCCGAAGGGATAGATTCCTCTGCATCTGAATCCTCATAAGGCGAGTAAGCCCCTTCCTGGTGGTCTGACAACTCAGATCCATCCGTGGAATCATCTGAGGAGTGTGGATCAGAGGGGTCAGTCCTGGGCCTTTTGTCTGGAGGAGGTAGACAGGCCCTGTCTGGGTGAGGTTGTGAACCCCTAATTAAGGAAATAAGGTCCTCAGCAAGGCTGAGGATCTGTGAACTAGAGGAAGGCCTCTGGGAGGTAGATTTGGCAGGCAAAGCTTTAGAAAGTTTGGCAGCTTTAGCCCTTGAAAAGACCTTAACGGACATGGAAGCAGGGGGCCTAGCTGCCCCATGTGCAGGAGTAGAAATGTCCAAAGGTATGGTGTCGGACATTTCCTGAACACTGGTTTCAGTAGGAAGTTCTGAAGCCGACTCAGCCGGGGCCTCTTGGGCCTCGGTGGTCGGAAGTATGGTTTCGGAAGAAGGAATCTCCGAGGACTCTGTTTCGGCCGAAACCGAGGCACTCGCGGTAGGCCTAGCCGTGGTTTCAGCTGAAACCGCGGGCCGTGAGTGTCGGTCCTTTTCCTTGCGTTTTTTGACCATATGCGAAATCAGAGTCTCAGACGGCATTTTATAAGCAAAAGCGGCTCCAAAAAATTCCTCTGCAAACTCCGACCGACGTCTAAGAGTTCGTCGGTTGAAGGAAGCACAGGCTAAACAGGCCGATACGTCGTGGTCTGGGCCTAAGCAAGGAAGGCAGTAGGAATGGAAATCCTTATGAGGTATTTGTTTCCCACAAGTTAAACAATTATTTACTTTGTCTGACATCGGCGGAGGCAAGAAAGAGTCCCCAACGGGGTACTTAGCTTTTTTCGAAGTCTTCGGTAGCTGAATTTCCCTGGATCTGACCGACCGGCACTTGCGAACAGCTTCTGCTTCGGGCACCGCGCAGCAAGAAAGACTGAGGAAAATGGTGTCGGCTGATGCTTTTATACCCCAGACGCTCTGACGTCGGGGAAAGTGCGACATCAGCCGAGGCCAGACCCAGACTTTGGAATCCGGCCGACCGAAGGGCTGCCTGAGGCAGGACAACCCATATGTTATGACTGCAGATGCATCCTTGAAGGACATCAGGGGGAATGGCTAAATGTCTGTGTTGAGGGAGAAGGAAATACCTGAGCCTCTTTTTTGATTCTGAGAAGTCTTGACTCTCCCAGTGAAAATGCTCCCTCAAAGTATGCAAGGTTTCTCCAAATGAATAATCCTCAGGAGGAGATGCAGATGGAACAGACTCCTCAGCATCAGAATCCTCATAGGGAGGCATAGATAATTCCTGATCAGAAGAAATAGAAACCTGATCTGAAGATTCATAATTAGTGTCTTGCCTAGGCCTCTTATCAGGAGGGGGATGGGTACCCCTGATCAAGGTAATAAGGTCTTCAGCCATTTTGATAATCTGTTTTTTAGGCATAGAGGCCTGTGCACGTGGCTCATGTGTCAGTTTTTTAGTTTTAGAAGTTGCTTTAGTCTTTGGTTTTGCAGCTTTCGTTGTTTGATATACAAATGTTGAGGTCTGAATACACCCACAGATGCCGGTGCCTGCTCAGCGGCTCCGGACCCATCCTAGGAAGATACATCCGTCGGTCCAATACCTTGAGTATCTTGCGGCATGCCGGACTCCACATGGGTGCTGGTAGAGGCCTGCGACTAAAAGGCAGCAGGTATCAGGGGCTGCTAAAGTGCCTCGGCGACTGGCTTAGGAGAAGCTTTGTCGTCTGTTTTGGATCTCAACTGACTTTCTCTGTCCTTTTCTTTGCGTTTTTTACGTACTCTGGTAGTCGGATTACTATCCGACATTTCTGGGTAGTTAAATCAGTTTCCAAAATACTTTGATGCAAAAATATACCGACGCTTAATAGTGCGTTGGTTAAAGACTAGCACAAAACTGACAGCCAGGCATGTTGTGATCAGGGCCTAGGCAAGGAATACAGTATAAATGGAAAATCCTTATGAGGTATTTGCTTTCCACAAGTAATACAATTATTAACTTTTTCTGAAATCGGTAAAAAACAAGAAAAAAGTTTCCCCAATGGGGTACTTCGCTTTAGTGAAGACTTCATTTCTGAAACTCAAATATTTCAGTAGTTGGCCGACCGGCACTTGCAAAATGCTTCTGCTTCGGGCACCGAGCGGCAAGAAAGAGTAAAGAAAATGGCGTCGGCTGCATGTTTTATATCCCCGATGACCTGACGTCATGGAAGAGGACAGAGCAACCGACGCATGACCCAAGACTTTGGAATTCAGGCCGACGGAGGGCAACCTGCCAGCAGATTACCCAAATGTAATGACTGCAACAGTGAAAAGTACAGTTGTGTACACTTACCATAAATGTAGATGTTCGAGTGTCTTCACTGTTGCAGTCATGACTGTAGGGTTCTCCCCTGCCAGCAGGCAGTCCTCGGTCGGCCAGAATCCCAAAGTCTGGGTCCGGCGTCGGCTGTTCAGCCATGCTCCCTGACGTCAGAGCGCCAGGAGTACAAAGCTGACAGCCGACGCCATGTTCTCCAGGTTTTTCTTGCCCCAGATGTCAGGAGTTCCAAAATGAGTAAGGTCCCTTACCCTTTGCAAATACACCTCAGAAGAAGGGTGAAAGAAGGAGCCACACAAAAGAAAAAATAAGAGGGGACAGGAGGGAGGGAAACCCAGACTGCAACAGTGAAGACACTCTAACATCTACATTTATGGTAAGTGTACACAACTGTACTATGTTCATCGTGTTTCACTGTTGCAGTCATGACTGTAGGGTAGAATCCCAAAGCAGAATAAAAGGGAGGTGGTCATAAAGAAGAGGGGGGCGGCTAAAAGGCACTGCAAGACTGCAGAAGCAAAGCCTGCCCTAGACTTAGAGTAAAGAGGTAGATTGTAGTGCTTAGAAAAAGTATGCACTGAACTCCAAGTTGCAGCTTCCAAAATGTCCTTGGTTGGAACTCCACTGAGGAAGGCAGCTGAGGTGGCAGCAGCTCTGGTAGAGTGAGTCCTAATAGTCCCTGGTATTTGCTTTCCATGGTGTGAATAGCAAAATCTGATTCCATGAGCAATCCATTTGGAAATGGTCTGTTTTGAAATAGCTTTACCTTGGGAACTTGAAGCATAAGAAACAATTGCTCTGATTTCCTTGGTTCTGTCCAGGTAAAAACGTAGTTGTCTGTGTACATCCAAGGAATGCAAGATCCTTTCCCCCTTATTTTGAAGAGTGGGGAAAAAAGTTGGCAAGTGAATAGTTTGATTTAAAGCCACTTTGGAAATCACCTTAGGCATGAAAGTAGGATTAGTCCTTAAAGACACCCTGTCTTGGTGAAAAGTAATATAAGGTTCCACAGTCATGAGAGCTTGCAACTCCGAAACTCTCCTAGCAGAGGTCAGAGCTAACAGGATAGCTGTGTCTTCCAAGATAAAAACTTGATGTCAGATGTGGCAGCAGGCACAAAAGGAGGTAAGGTGAGTTTTTCCAAAACATAGTTGAGATCCCAAGCAGGAATGGGAGGAGATCTAGGGGGCCTTAAGTTCTTAGCTCCTCTGAGAAACTGTCTCATGAGCTGGTGGGAAAAGATTGGAGGGTCTGTATTATAATGAGCAGAAATAGCAGAGGCATGTATCTTTATGGAAGAGAAAGAGACCCTTATGTAAGAGGTCTGTCAGGTAAAGTAAAATCAGAGGAATGTTAGGAATAAGAGGATCAGAATCCTGAGCCTGCATCCAGGAACAAAATCTTTTCCATTTTCCTGCATAAGATTTTCAAGTGCTAGGACGTCTGGCTTCTAAAATGACATCCATAACCTGCTTGGGTAGGAGAGAATGAATCAAAGACCCTGGATTAACCAGGCCGCTAGGCTGAAAGTTTTGACAAGGGAGTGCAGAACCTGACCCTGGTGTTGGGACAGAAGGTTCGGAGTCTGTGGTAAAACCCAAGGGGGCTCCAGACAAAGGTTTCTCAGTGTTGGGTACCAAAACTGTCGAGGCCAATTTTGGGCCAGCAAGATTATCATCTTGGGCTTGTCCTGTTTGATCATTAATAATACCCGTGGAAGAAGAGGAAGAGGCGGAAAGGCATATCCCGAGAGGTTTCTCCAACTGAATGATAGTGCATCCACTTTCCAAGCTAGTTCGTGGAATGTCCTGGTGCAAAAAATCTGTAGTTGATGATTGAGGTGGGATGCAAAGAGGTCTATGTGAGGACATCCCCAGACTGCTGTAATCATCTTGAATATTTCGGTGTCCAGCATCCATTCGTGTGGGTCCAATAGGTTTCTGCTCAGACTGTCTGCAAGGAAGTTTTGCTTCCCTGGTAGAAACTGAGCTTGAAGGTCCAGATTGCAAGCTAGAGCGGTGTTCCAAAGATCCATGGCTAGTCTGCAAAGGGGATAGGAATGAGATCCCCCTTGCTTGTTTATGTACCACATAACTGTGGTGTTGTCTGTCCGTATCAGTAGTTGTCCTGGTTGTAGAAGATTCCTGAAGGCCAATAGAGCTTTCTGAATGGCTAACATATCCTTTAAATTGACATGCAGGTGCTTCTGATCCTTTGTCCAAAGGCCTTGCAGACAGCTGCCCTGAAAATGGGCTCCCCATGCATAATCTGAGGCGTCCGTGGTTAGTATTTGAGTGGCAGGAGGCAGACAGAAGGGTTTTCCTTTGTTTAGAGTACATGCCTTGGACCACCAAAGGAATTCCTTTTGAAGACAAGGCAGGACGGAGATCTGTATGTCTAAACTGTGGCAATGCTGAGACCGTACACTTTTTAGGTACCACTGTATTTTCCTCATATGTAGTCTTGCATATGGTACGAGAAGGATGCAGGAGGCCATGTAACCCAAAGCCTGCAGGAATCTCCTTGCAGATAGCGGAGTTAATGTTGCCAAGGTTTTGAAAGTTGAAGCCAGCTGTAATTGTTTTTCTATGTCAGAAATGCCATCTGGGTTATTGTGTTTAGAGAAGCGCCCAGAAAAATTATCTGTTGTGAGGGTGTCAAATTTGACTTTATGTTTACAGTGAATCCCAGGAACTTGAGAAGATTCTGAACAAACTCTAGATGCTGGAGTAAGACATCCTTGCTGTCTGCCTGAATAAGACAGTCGTCCAGATAAGGGTAAATTTAAATTCCCTTGACTCTGCAATAAGCTACTACTGGAGCCAGGCATTTGGTGAAGACCCCGGGCGCAGTAGACAATCCAAAGGGCAGCGCAGAGAATTGATAGTGCCTCAATCCGGCCTTGAACCTGAGGTATTTTCTGCGTTCCTGCCTGATGGGAATGTGTAAATATGCCTCCTTTAAATCCAAAGTTACCATCCATACATTTTTGGTCAGCATTGGAAGTAGCTGTTGTAGAGTAAGCATCTTGAATTTGGTATCTCGAGAAAAGTGTTCAAGACTGACAGATCCAGAATGGGTCTCCATGAATTTTGCTTCCTGGGGACTAGAAAGAGCCTCGAGTAAAAACCATCTCTGAAAGTGGAACTAGTTCTATGGCTTTCATAGCCAAGAGAGCTTCCACCTGGTTTAAGGCCTCTGACCACTGATGTTCTGGAAGATCTGGCCATCCGCTTGGCCTTGGTAGGGCATGAAAATGGAATTTGTAACCTCTTGAAACCACATCCAGAACCCACTTGTCTTGGGTTATATGAGTCCAATTTAGGGGAAAAAGAGAAAGTTTTCCTCCGTGAGGGGCTTCCAGGTAAGAAGTTCCTGCAGCCCAACAGAGGGAGTCATTGAGTCTGTTTTCTGTGAGCTTGCAACCTGTCCTCTCCTCCCCTAGGAGTGGAAGCAGTCCACTGTCTTGGTCTATAAGAGACTTGCGTTTGAGGCCTTCCTCGGGAGCGTCTGTATCTACCCCTCTGAGGCCTGTCTGAATTGGGAAAGGACCAATTTTTGGTAGGCCAATTCCTACTAAATCTGGGTGGCTGTACTTGTAAGAAATCTTTAACTGTTTGCATGGATTTTGCCTTGTCCTCCATCTTCTTAATCACTTCTACAGCTTTAGATCCAAACAAAACATTATGCTGAACAGGAGCATCCAATAATTTAGCTTTTACTTGATCTGGCAAATTTTGTTCCTTTAACCATGCATGCCTTCTAATTACTGTGCCAGAGGCAGCAGCCCTACAAGAAGCCTCCAAGGCATCAAATCCACAGTGTAAACCATGCTTCCCAACTTGTTCAGTGGCATGCATTAAGTCATGTAAATTCCTTATCATCTGCACAGGCGGAAATGGAAGTTAGCTTTTGTTTTAAAACAGACAGGAGAAACTGCTGGTATTTCAGCATATGAAACTGACAGTTTAAAGCCCTAATAGATAAAGTAGCAGAAGTGTACACTTTTTTGCCCCATCTTTCTAAAGATCTGGAATCCTTCTCAGTGGGAATGGGGTTTTTAGCAGAAGCGGCCTTAACGCCCTTAGGACCCTGAGAAATGGTTTCAGGGTCAGCAGTAGGATTCTTGTATAAAAACTGGTGGGAATCAGGAACCCTATAATATCTGTCTGTCTTAACAGGAGCTGGAGGAAAAGAGTCAGGAGTTAAGTTAGCCTCCGAAAAATCATCCACAATATCCAAAATAGGAGGAATAGCCAGGGGTCTATGTTGGGGAAGAAGAAGAAAATCCCTTAGTCTTTTCTTAGATTCAGAGTACTCCTGTCCTTCCCAGTGAAAATGTTCCCTCATTTCATGCAAAGTTTCCCCAAAAGAGAAATCCTCAGTGGGAGAAGCTGAAGGAATGGATTCCTCAGCATCAGAATCCTCATAAGGAGAGAAAGAATATTCCTGGTCAGAAGAAGAAACTGAAGAAACAGAAGCCTGATCAGAGGAGTCATAATAAACTTTCTGCCTTGGCCTTTTATCTGGAGGGGGATGTGAACCCCTAATCATAGTAAGTAAGTCCTCCGCCATCTTAAGTAACTGTTTCTGAGACTTGGGAGCCGGATCAGAAGAGGCCTGGGCTGCAGTCTTTGATTTGGAAGGAGTCTTTGCCTTTGTCTTTGGCTTTGCCTTTATTAGAAGCGGAGTAGGCCTGAAAACCCCTTCGGAAGCCGGTACCTGCACAGCGGCTCCGGACCCATCTGAAGGAGCATTGTCCGAAGGTCCAGCAACAGAAATATTCAAAGGCCTAGTTGGCTCCTCGTGGGAGTCCGTTTCGGCCATCGGTTCCGAAATGGCCGACGACAGGGGCTGCAAAAGTGCCTCACTGACGACGGCCGAACCTGAAGCTGGTTCTGCTTGTACAACATAGTCTGATTTGGACCTCAGAGGCCTGTCTTTATCCTTGCGTCGTTTGTGAACTCCGGTAGCCAGAACCGTATCAGACGACATTTTATAATTAAAACGCCTACCGAAGTAATGAAATGCAAAATCGTACCTTCGTTTAATCGTACGTTGATTGAATCTAGCACAAAACCGACAACTAGCTACGTCGTGGTCAGGGCCTAAGCAAGGAATACAGTAAGAATGAAAATCCTTCTGAGGTATTTGCTTCCCACATGACATACAATTATTAACTTTTTCTGACATCGGACTGGAGCAAGAAAAAAGTTTCTCCAATGGGGTACTTAGCTTTGAGTAGGAGAAGAAAGTCTTCGGACTGAAGTACGTTTATAAAAATTTGTCAGGAGTCAAGAAAGACTGGAGAACATGGTGTCAGCTGTCAGCTTTGTACTCCTGGTGCTCTGACGTCAGGGAGCATGGCTGAACAGCCGACAGCCGGACCCAGACTTTGGGATTCTGGCCAACCGAGGACTGCCTGCCGGCAGGGGAGAACCCTACAGTCACGACTGCAACAGTGAAACACGATGAACATCACGAAGAACATCATAAGCCACAAACCATTACAAAAAATTAATTTTATATCACATGGGATTACCCATTATCAACAATTAAAAAAAAAAAGATACGAGAAAACCAGATATAGAAGTTCATGAAAAGACAAAAGTAGCATTGAAATTTCTACACCCAGTGATTAGTGTCTTACGTACACAGACAGACAGTCATAAAATACCAGGATTTGCAGGCAAAATATGGAAGTAGGATACCCAGACAGTTCCAATAGTAACAGGAAAAATGGGTCTCAAAGAATTTACAATCGTATTAAGATACATCAACTCTCGGCACACTGTGGGTGATGCAAAGAGCACCTCTGGCTAACATCAAAGAATGAAACAATACTAATTTCATGAACTTTAATCATACTTTGACTTGGGAATGGGGTCCATTCCCATGATGGTATTAGAAACCCAAAAGACTTCGAGAAATTAAAGAGAAAGGACTTTCTTACAAATGTTAGTCAAACGTTGTGTCTCTGTCCACATAACTTTCCATGTCCCAAACTGGGTCAACTCTTGATAGCATATTGTTAATGTGGGAGCTCTCTGGGATACAGAAAATCCCAAAAGATACAATAATGCATTCTGACATTTAGTTTCAGTCCATGGTTTTGGCACCAGTTATTTATCTGGAACAAACCTTCCTGCAGGATGGCCAAGTCATTTGGGGATTCAATGACTTCTCCTAGCTTGCAGTCATCTGCAAACGTAATCAGCCAGACCACTTTGCTACAGGATTTTACTTAAGAAAAAAGTAAATGCCAAACATGAGAGGTCCTGGCATGGAACCTTGGGGATTCCACTGGTGACCAGTTTCTTCATGGAGGTAACTTCCATATTCTGAGTTCTTGCATCCTATCTCTGAGCCAGCTGGCAATCCAGTGGGTGATACTGGGGTTTATATTCTCTGTTTATTTAGCTTTTCTACTCTGAGTGTTGAGCTATGTGGAGTTGTGTGGTATGTACTGTTTTGCCTTCATCCATTGCTTTGGTAACCTTTTCAAAAAAATCCACAAGGTTAAGCAAGCATGACCAGCCCTTGATGAATCCAAACAGAGAAGGGTCCAGTGTTTGGAGGTCCTGACTGATTAGTTCCATAAGACGACTTTGCATGGCTTTGCATATTTCTTAATGGGACCCTAACTCTATGGAAGATCAGACAGCATTCACCCACCATGCCAGCTTGCAATGCAGCTACTCTTCATGCAGATGTCAGAGCACTAAGGTGTACAGAACTTCACGTGATGAACCTTAAAATCCATCAGATAAACTGGTTCAAAGGGAGCCCAAAGGTAACTTTTCCAGCACAAAGCTAGGATCCCGGGAAAGGGTCACCTATTTTCTAGCAGACCCACTATGTAACCCCCCCCCTCTTCAAAAATCCTTACCAAAAACAGAGAAGAAAGTGGAGGAACTATAGGAAGACATGATGAAGATTACCTTGACAGAGGAATAAGACAGGCCAGAAGAAAGTAGCTCTCAAATATTTAAGAACAAGTGGTGCACAGTCCCTGATGGGACCCTGGTTATTGGCTAGCCACCAAAAAGAAAATATTTTCCATTTGCCTTTATAAAATTTCCTACAATCAGGTTTTCTTGCTTCCTTTAGTACCTACTGCATGTCCTCATAAAAGTGGTGCCTAAAAGGAATCAAAATTGAATCATCCAGGCATTTAAAGTTGCTTGAGATTTGGGTGTATGAAATTTCCTATATCTTGCGTGAGTAGGTCCAGTCTGTGAGGAAGCTTTTGGGAATTCCCCTTGGCCAATTCCACTGCAAGAAGCCCTGGAGTAGAATGTGCTCAGTTGTCCATTTTGAATGGAGGCAAACAGATTTATTTGAGGTGTTCCTCACAAGTAGATAAATTTCTGGAAACTCCCCTTGTTCAACTTTCATTCGTGATGGTCTGCTCAGAACCTGCTCAGCTTGTTTGCCACTGTACTTTGTTCTAATGAAAAATAAAATGCTTGGAGGATTAATAGGGCTACCTCAAAAAACATCAAAGCCAGCCTGCACAAAGTGTACAACCTGGCGCATTTGTTTATGTGCCACACTACTGCAGTGTTGTCTGTAACCACTTAGAGGTCCAGGGACTACATATGAAGAGATTTCAAGACATGGATTACAGCCATCATATCTAACATTTACACGCTTTGGTCTAAGGCATCCCACGGGCTTTGCACCTTTACCCCCATAGAAACTGCTCCTCAAGCAAAATCCGAGGCGTCTGTGGAGCCATTTACTGTTCCTTTTTGGCAAAACCCAAAACTAGAATTTGAAATTCCAGAGAATGAAGATGTTGGGCCCATTTTTTTTTTTTTTTTTTTTGGACAAATACTGAATTTTTTTCACATGTAATATGGCGAGAGAAATCAGGAAAAGCCATTAACTCTAGAATTGGAGATATTGCATATGTCAGAGAATGACTGGAGAAGCTCAGGACAGTTTCCATATAAAAATCTACCTGTAGATGAAACCTATGTTAAGGACACATCTAGGAAAAGACTCTGCAAAAATAAATTATGTTGTCTAAATAAGGAAATATGTGAATGTCCTACAGTTTGCAATAAGCCATCACAGAAACTAGACACTTTGTAAACACCCTCTGAGCTGTAGATAACTCAGAAGGTAATGGAGATGACTGATAAAAATGACCCACAAACAGAATGCGAGAAACTTTGTGAAGCCTGCTGCTATAATAATGTGATAAGCATCTTTTAGGTCTAATGTTACCATGAAAACAAGAGGAGGAATGAACAGTGTATGAAGGGTCAGCACACTGAATTTTTTTTACTCTGACATACAGACTGAGAAATGAAGTACAGATGTACAAGCTGCACTCACTCATAACAGGGGGTCCAATTCCTTATTG
Organism: Protopterus annectens; assembly: GCF_019279795.1. NCBI lineage: Eukaryota > Metazoa > Chordata > Ceratodontiformes > Protopteridae > Protopterus > Protopterus annectens. The sequence goes on along the minus strand of NC_056741.1, from coordinate 718,737,191 downwards.
CTGCACTAGCCTTTAGGCTACATGGGTTGTATCTTGCTCAGCTCGCAACTGTCTAACTTCCAAAAGCTCTGACTCCCTACCACATCTTCACTCTGACTGCTGATTGGTCAAGCCCTGAGAAAGGAAAATCAGCAGTAAGAATGAAGAAGCTTCATGCCTTTCTTGCCTAAAAGAAAAGGAGCGTACTTAACCTGAACCACTAAAACATTTAAAACCCAACAGTTTATATCCCAATAAGTAACTATATACAAAACTAGGAGTATAGAGGGTCGTGTGGTTACTGCAGCAGTAGGGAATTCGTACATCTGCTGTTATGTTTAAGTGCAACTTACAAAACTGTACTATGTTCATCATTATCAATACTGCAGTACCCTTTTGGTTGTGTGTGTTGATTAAGCCTATCCAACCTGGAAGGATAAGGATCCAGGAGCTCCTGGAGAATGTTCCTAGCAAAGTCAGTCCTGGACCAGGAAAAGGAATCCAGTTTGTATTGCTATGTAAATGTACATACAGAGGACTAAATTGCTCCGTATACAATGTCTAATCCTTATGGGTTTGATTACCAAAGCCTATTCAACTTGGGGAGGAGGCTGTAGTCTCAGTCTGGGCAAGTTTGAGGTGGCAAATGGCCAGAGTAAGAAATTCTCCTCATCCTTTGAGCTACAGGAAATCTTCCTATTCCTGAAAAGCTACTTCCCTACTCATTTTGGATGGGGAAGTCTCGGAGGTTGAAGAATAACATGTCTCTAAATTTCATGAAGGCCATAAACTCCTGTGAGAGGTCTTGGGCTTTGGTCTGAGAAGTGGTTGGAGGTAGTGGCGAAGCAAAGGAAATGATTTGCTTTGGTTTGGTTGTCTGTTTTAAAGAGTTGAGTGAAGGATGCAGTTGTCTGACTGCAACTTTGTCTGTAGCTTCAATAGTCTGAGAAGACGGAGTCTTCCCTTGAGAGCACAGCACAGATGTTGGAAGCTGAGGCCTGCAGACAGACCTCAGACTAGACCAATATGTGAGCTGTAGTGACATTCACAGGTAGTTCAGAAACCATGGCAGCCTCCTGAGGGGTCGTGCCACAGGGTTCGGGCCTAGGAATCACTTAGGTCGGACTACTTAAGACCTATACTTGGAGCCTTTTTGAACAGTAAATTAGTACAGAAATTTCCCCAATGGGGTATTTATCTGATGGAAAAAGAAGGTGGTCATCTGGAAACACAAGCCGACTTAAGGACTGCAAGCATACTAAACATACATAAAAAACACATTACTGCATAGCTAGAAAAAACTGAAGTTGGCGCCAGATGCCCTTCTTGCATCTTGATGTCAGTCTCTACGGATGCTGTAAAACTGTGGAAATCAGGCTGGTTGTGTACTCCTGCATGACAGGAAGACCCAAGAAACAATATTGCAACAGGGACTATTAAGAACATCATGGACACAAGGTCCCCTGGGGAATGGTCCTAGCAAGGCCAGTCCTGGATCTTGAAAAAGAACTCTGTTTCTAATGTCTTGTAAAGGTATGTATAGAGAACCACGTAGCTCCCTATACAGTGGTTAGAACCACCCTTTTCCTATTAGCCAGTGAAGGAGACAAGGCCCTAGTAGTCTGAGCCTTGACATCGCCTGGAACTGGTTTACCATGGTGGGCATAACAAAAGGCAATAGCAGAAAATCACCACCTGGGAAAAATGCAAGTTATGTATTCACCATAATGACAGATCCATGATGTCTGTCTCAGTCTGATTCAACCCGTGGGACTTTGGATCAGACAGTAGCCAGTTCAAAAGTCTTTAGCCTGTTTTGGCTCCACCTTCCTCTCCCATAATCCCTTCCACTCTTCCATCAACTCTCCAGATTAAGTTTGCCCCATGAGTCAAAACACAATGATACAACATATCTACATGAAACACACATCTTCCACAACTGGAAAGAGAATGCCCAGGACAAATGTGAGACTCCTAAGAGAGCTGAATGAAGAATTCCAATGTCCAGTCATCCCATAGGAGAAGACTTGCTAAAGTCAGCACTAAGGTCTGGGTGTTTGAACCAGACATACAAATACAGATCTACCATTATGGTGAGTACATAACTTTCATATCCAATGTTGTCTGCCCCATCTGGATTCAACCAGTGAGAGAGTCCCCAGCCACAACAATTCCTCAGTAGAACTGAAGGAAGGATATACCACAATACAGTAGAACCAAAGAAAGCCCTGAGCTGAAATGTCCACTTTACAATGCAACACAAAAGTAAGGCGGGCCAGCCAAGGAAAAGCAGTGCGAATATCATCCATAGGTACTCTAGAAAGGGTGTAGAGGTAGCTACAACCCCAGTTGAATGACTAAGCTTGTGAGGAAGAGTTTTGCCTTTCAAAGAATATGCAAGCAAAATACACTTGGATAAAGTTACTTTAGAAACAGGAGAGTCCCGGCTGGATTTTGAAAAGGAGACAACTTGCTAGATTTCCTGAAAGACTTGGTACGGTCAAGATAAAACCTTAACTGCCTATACACAGCCAAACACCACAAAATTGAGGGGGGTGGACACAGGAAGATGGAACTTTACATTACAGAACTTTGGATTACATATCCAGACATACCTCCTCAAAACTGTAGTAGAAGCAATGGCCCTAGGCATAGTATCTGCACAACTGTGCGCACTCCTTTAGGCATGTTGAGACATTTGAGAAATGTCAGAAACAGAATTCAGATGGGCATGACCTTCTGGGGAAACATGTGGTAACTAATTCTCTCAAGCTGTCCATACAAAAAGAGCACAAACCCTCACATATGGGTCTTATAAATAAGAATTCTATACACCAAAGTAGAAGAAAAAAATATTTTACCAAACCTGCCCAATATCTTCCTTTCCTTATCCACAGGAGAAGGGCTAAAGGACACCAGAAGCCTATTCCCTGCTGTAAGGATGTGGAAATGGCTGCAGGGTCAGACCTAAGGTGAGCAAATAAATGCTTTCTACTTTGAGAAATTCTATAAGCTCAACCTACTTTTCTGGTGACTGAAGGTTGTGAATCAGGACTGTTAATAGGCAGCATTAAATACATCCTCCAAGGCTGGCACTAATGGAGGAATAGGCATATAATGAGGCATATTCCACTTGCAACATGATTATCTCCTCAATTCAGGGGAACATTTATTTGTTCCAATAAACACATCTCAATCATCCTGGCTATAATCTGGAAAAAGAAAAATTCCTCTAAAGGAGATTGTGAGGACCAAATTTCCCCTGAATCTGAGACTTGGGCTTGAAAATCTGAAGGAGAAGAATCTCTGTCCCTGTGTATGTCACAATCTGACAAGTTTTCCTCATGAATGCTTCTGATGACCCAATTTAAATGTACTGTATTCAGAGTATCAGAATTAGTTGTAACTATTTCTTTGCTACGGTAGTTCTATAACTTCTAGGGTGACTAAGTGATGAATAACCTGTGGGAAAAACTGTTTCATTCAGAGGATGGGGAGAAATTCCCCGGAAAGCAAGCATTTGTATCCAATGATAACTATAACCCTCCTGAACCACTTTTAACATCCAAGAATCTGAAGTAATCTGCTCCCAAATAGGAATGTAGAGAGAGAATTTCTGGGGCAGATTTCATGAAATAAGGGCAGAAGAGGAGGGCATGGGGGATATAATGCTGGCATAATCATTCTTAAGTATTAGACTGTCCTTTTTTTGGAAAATATCCTTTTTTTTTTTTTTTTTGTTCCTCTCCTACCATCTTTTTTTTTGTTTGCCTCGAGTTGTTAGGGATTGGTTGTTTTGCTTTCTAAAGGAAAAAGGGTATTTGGGAAATTTGTAAAGTAGCACCTCAAAAATCTTGGACACTCCCTGAATTCATTTCTCTCTTTCAACAAATTGTTTGAAGACCTGAGTAGCAGAAGGGCCAAAAAAAAATCTATCTAATGGAGAACTCAAAATTTCAGACTACAGTAGAGAATCGATTAACCAAATGTTGATCATCCAAAATGGTTATCTGAATCAGCCTTCCAATGCTTTCCAGTAAGAAAAATCAAAGTCTGAAAATGTAAAAATTATATGTATTCAGTTGAGCATGTTTTTCGAGCTCGTAGCCAGCTCGTGTGCGAAAAATATTCATTGTCCACTGGAATCGTGGAATGGTTGAAAAGTGTACTCTTTGTGTGCAGAAAAAAAAAACAAGATTTTAGAAGTTTTTTTATCCAGTTTAATTATATGTTTGACTATCCAAACAGTATGATTATCCCAACTACCCTAGGTTCCAATTAGTTCGGATAATTGACTCCCTACTATATTTCATCAGCAAACTTTTGGTTATTTACCCAGGCATATCTCCTCAAACCTGTGGCAAAAGCAGTAGTCGTAAACACAGTACCTGCTCTATCATACAAATTGTTCAAAGAATGTTATATACTTGAGAAAGATCAGAAATAACACAATTTGGAAAGGAAATATCCTCCGAAATAAGTGAGGCAGAGTATTCCCTTAAACTGTCTACACAAAACAAGAATACTCTGCCTCACTTATTTCAGAGGATATTTCCTTTCCAAATTGTGTTATTTCTGATCTTTCTCAAGTATATAACATTCTTTGAACAGTTTGTATGATAGAGCAGGTACTGTGTTTACGACTACTGCTTTTGCCACAGGTTTGAGGTGCTACTTTACAAATTTCCCAAATACCCTTAAACTGTCTACACAAAACAAAAACTTCCACGTGTATGCTAGTTAAGAATTCTATAAGTTAGAGGAGAAAATTCTTTTACCAAATCTGTCCAACACCTCGCCTTCTTTGTCCACGGGGTTGAGGCTGGAATTATGTTGCCAGCTGGCAAAAACATATAGAGCAGCTGGGCGTCATCTAAGATGAGAAAACGAAAACTTGTTAGTATAAGGTACTTTATGTAGTCTACTTGCCTTTTTGGGGACTGAAAGTTGCAAGTCAGGATTATTACAGTCGGAATAAAAAGGAATGGATGGTATATCCACTTGTAACACCTCCTCGATTCATTGGGAACATCCAAATGTTCCCTCAAAAATACACTACTCATCCTGGAAATGGTCTGAAAGAAAGTCAGTTCCTCCAAATGATATGAGATGACCAGGTTTTCTCAGAATCAGAGTCAATGGCTTTGGAATCTACAGAAGTCATCTAGCCTTTGTCTTCATCAGAATCCACTGAAAGATTTTCCTCAGGAATTTCTTTTGACAGGAGGAAAGATAAGGGTCCAAAAGCCCCACGGAAAATGGTCCTAGAGAAGCCCCTGGCTCTCCTGATCTGGAAGAGAAATCCAACTTGTATGTAGTGTTTCATAAAGGTATAGACAGAGGACCAAGTTTCTGCCTCTAGAATATTTCTAGACCCCACCCCATTTCAATGCTCCACTAAAGAGGAAAAGACCTGGTGGAATGTGCCTTTACCTTACCTGGATTTGCCTTGCTGTATTGGGTGCAACAAAAAATACTAGAGGGCAGCCAAGCAATGGTTTGCTCAGAGACTGGTTGGCCTTTCTTTGCCCGTGTAGAAAACCCTGAAGGGTTTTGTTCTGTCAAGATAGTACCTGAGCTGCCGGTGCACATCCAAGGTATGAAGTATTCTCTCTTCCTTATTCTTATGTTCTGGGAAGAACACAGGGAGGTTAACAGACTGACAGAGTGAATTCTGAGACAGCTTACAGCACAAAAAATGAGGTTAATGTGCAACACACAACTCTATCACTGTGAAAAATATGGTAAGGATGTCCCACTATGACAGACTGCATCTTACAGACTCATCCTGCAGATGTCAGAGAAATAAGCAAAACAATTTTCCAAATGAGTTTAAGATCAGTGTGGATGGCTGTTTTGAAAGGTGATTAAGGTAAATTTTTCCAGAACACAGTTGAGATGCCACAAACAAGGAATTTGCTTGTGAGGGGGTCTCATATGAAATACACCTTTCATGAACTGTTTTATCAAGAGACTAGAAAAGAGGGGGTCCTCTGGCAGACAAGAATGGATGGACACTAAATTTAGCTTAATGAATGGATATGATAAGGCCACCCTGAAGTAGCTCCCACAAATATTTACAGACCAGAGGGATACTGACCTCAAGGGACTCTCTGTCCCATTTCGGATCCACTTAGAAAACCTCAACCATTTGTAAACAAGATTTTCTAACAGCAGGTTTTCTGGCCTCCTTTAACACCTGCTGCACATCCTTGTGAAACAAGTACCTAAACAGAGTCAAGACTATCAGGTTGTCAGTTGTAGTTATTCTAAGTCAGGATGCACCAGCCTCCCAAGAATGTGCAAGCAATTCTAGAGTGTGAGGAAGTATGTAGTAATTGTCCTCAGCTAATTACATTAGAAGGGGGAACCTACATTGCTTGTACAAGTACAAGATCACCACAATAATCTTTGGCATTTCTCTCCGAATCTTTGGCATTTCTCTCCGAATCTTCAGAAGTATTTTGTTCAGTTAGTGGAAATGATGAAACCGCAGACAGGAAGATTCACGTCCAGGGAAATGAGAATGTGCCTCTCCTCCAAGCATGGCTGCATGGATACCTATAACAGAATTCCTCCAGATATTTTGAAAGGAAGGGAAGAGATCTGTTTGAGGCATTCCCCACATCTAGTAAAGACCCTAGAACACCAGTGCCTTGAGCTGCCCCTTGTGTGGGTCAGTCTGCCACATTTTCCTCAGATGGGATGTATGACGCCTGAAGACTCAAAGAATTCTGTAAAGTCAGCTCCCAGGCCATCACTGCCAAACAGCACAGAGTGCATGACATTATACCCCCTTGTTTGCTGAAGTGCAATATCACTGTGGTGTTGACCATAACCACAACAGGAAAACACTGAATCCATAGGTGGTGAATGGCTTTCAAGGCGTGGATCACCACCATTTTCTTGACAGTGGTATACTTCTGTGCATCCTTGGGACTGCAAGTAGCCTGGACTTGCACCTCCCACTGACACAGCTTCTAAAGCAAAGTCAGACAAATTTGTCTGGACAGATTGCACTGGAACAGGTGAGAAGAAAGGAAGCCCTGGATTGATAGTCACTGTTCATTCCACCACTAACACTCACTTGATGAAAGGCAGCACTAGCAAACGGGGCTCTAGGGAATGTGGGTGTTTGGTCCAAAACTTGAGAACACATTACTGAATTTTCCTCATGTGAAGACAGGCCAGTGGTATCATGAGAATTACAGACAGCATCAGTCCTAGAATTTTTAGGAATTCTCTTGCAGAGGTGGCATTCCTCCTGGAGAATTTCTGGAACATAGTTGGTAGGACAGGACCTTGTCTTCGGGAAGAAAGGCCAGTCTTTGCAAGAGTGTCAGGCATGAATTCCAAATGTTCAATCCTAGCTGGAACAGTAAGGTTGAGACCTTTCAGAACGATTCCAAACACCTGGAATCATACTCTGCACAGATTAGCAAGTCAGACAAGTATTAAGCACACATACACAAAAACTGTCAAAGACCATAAACAAACAAGCAAAAAAAAAACAATGGAACCAAGCCTGGACTCACAAATTACAATTTGAGTGCTTTCGTCACAAGTAAACAAGACTTCCTCAGAATAACATAAGTCAAAAGCCAAAATTAAATACAATGCAGAAAGCAACCTGATGGGATAGGTACTTAACACTTATTCATTTGCTAAAAGATTATGTATTAAAGCTGAACTAAAAATCCTTTTCCAACTATAAACTTTACCACAAAAGTTCGATATCAAAAACCCCACATATGTATGTATATACACATTTCAAAACTCATTCAAATCTCTGAAGAAGTTTTTAATTTCAAAATACTACTGATGGAGTATTGGTCATTTAAACCTGGAAAAGAAATGGGATTGGTTCTAAGTTGCCACTGCAGTTCCTTCACTTCTAAAAACTCGTTCATAGATCCACCCCTCTGCCAGGGTCAACATGATCTATAATTGCGAACTTAAAGGAGTGTTGTTCATAAATTTAAAGATGCCTAACAAGGGCATTATTACGGTCTTTTTAATACAATAATTATGTTGGTACATCCTGGTTTTTAAATTCTTAGTTGTCTTTTCCACATAGAATGCCAAACAATTTTGGCATAAAGCTACACAGACCACATATTTAGAATTACAACTATACCTTATCTTAAACCAAATGGAATCATAATGGGGAAGCAATACAGATTCACCTTCTTGAATATATTTGCACTGACTGCACTGCCCACATTTTACCATTCTCCCATTCAGGTCCTCAAAGCGCTCTCTCTCTCAACCATATTTTTGATACAAATATCCTTTTTATATACAATCTTAAGTATATGCCCTAAGGTTCTTATATAGTCTAGATCTGTAGTAAAAATACAGCAGTTTTTTCTCTATGGTGGACCTAATTTTTTTAAATCACTATTATAGGTCAAAATACATGCTCTACCAAAATTTTGATTTACACTGTTCACCTCTGAGTTGGCCAGCACCATCAGTAAACCATTCCTGGTGCCCAATAGGTAGACAAAATGACCATAAGACCTCTTGTGAATGACCTCTTGAAAAATACCATCTAAAAAAGTTTAGGGTATCCCCTCTTTTGAAATACAGCTTTTGATATATCACATTGCTCCAGAAAATCACTCATCTGTCACCATCCTAGCTAAATGGACACACTGACCTTTTTACTAGTGACTTTTTTCTTCTGACAGGGATGACAACTTGTACAATGCAACAACATATTAGAATATGTTGGTTTCCTGTAGACGTCAGATTCAAATTTACCCTTGTGCCTATTCTTAAAAAGGCTTACATCGAAATAATTAACTCTGTCATCAGAAATATTCATGGTGAACTTCAAAAATTCCATAGTAGTATGGAGGTAGTTAAAAAAATTCTTCCAACTTAACTCTAGTGTCGGTCCAGAATATAACTATGTCATCCATAAATCTTGCATAAAATGACCACGAGTTCACATAACCAGTATTGAAGACATGATTAAGTTCCCAGTAAGCCAACACTATGTTGGTAAAGATGGGGGCACACGCTGCCCCCCATAGCTACACCATTACTTTGCCTAAACAACTGATGTTCAAAAACTAAAGTTGTTTTCAAGCACTAATGTCCTAAGCATTAACACTTTAGTGTGGTCTAAACTAGAATGAGCACATAGATATTTGTAAAACCATTTGGTTCCAATAGAGTGAGGTATGACAGAGAACAAATCCATAACATCTACAGTAACAAATATAAGATTGTCACTATAAAGTTCGTTGGCAACTCTAGATAAAAAAAAACCCCATGAATCTTTTAAAAATGAGGGGTGTTGACACTATGCATTCTTGCTATAATCTGTACACTGTGCTATGAAAAAGGTTTTTGATGTCCTTGCCTCCACAGCTGGCCTAAAAGGAGGGTCAAATAAATCTTTATGCATTTTTTGGTATACCTAAAATAACAGGTGTTTTTGGGGTTTTTTACCATCAAAAAATTGTATTCAGAGGGGGAAATCTGATCATTAACAAGCAGATCCTCCAAAGTTAAATCAATTTTGTGAAATGCAATATTCATTTCATTGGTACTGGACTCTTCACAGGTATCAGTAAATAGTAAGGGTAAACATCTTGTTAGTGTAATTGTTCTTATTCATCACTACTATTCCCCCCTCCTTCATCAGGCTTCATAACTCGTAAGTTGGCATTATTACAAATCTGTTTCAATAATACAGATTCATCCCTAGTCAAATTCCAGGTATCAGGACCCTGTTTTGTATTTAAAAGCCTCCGCATCTCTGTTTCACATACCTTCTCAAATACTGAGACGATTGGTAAAAGTGGAGGGTTGAAGGAACTAGGCTTTTTCCAACCAAAATGCTCAATTTTGTGTCCGTCAGAGTTATTAAAAAAGGCTAGCTTTAATTTCCTAGAAAATAACTTAAGATTGATCAACACCATCAGTTCTTGCCCTTCTAATAAAACAAAGGTAAAATCTTTTTCGAACAATTTTACACATGCATCAGAAACAGACTCCTCACTAAAGTTATAAATTCTAAAATCACAGTCCTTTTTAATAATATTACATAGATTTCTATTTTCTTCATACATACCGCAATTGTGACTTTCTAAATGTATGTCTGTACTGGGCATTGCCTCGTCCCCCCCCCTTGAAACCCCCTCTCTGACCCCTCGATGAATACTACACATTCAATGGCCTCTCGGCCTGACTGTCCACCCTCTGGTTCCTCAGTCTCTCCAACCTCCTCAGAGGGGGATGTACTAAAGGGTCAGCCATTTCACAGTAACTTACAGCATTATCATCCCTTACATTGTTGTTAGTTATGGATTCCAAGTCAGAAAAAAAAGCAATACGTTTTTGTTGATTGAGGGGGGTGTTGTGGGATAGGCAAACACGTTTTCATACTCTTTGGTCCCTTATTAGTTTAACTTTCTTTTCTTTTAGTTCCACTATTAAGTGGTCAACCTTGGTGAATGCATTAACATAATCTCTTTTTGACTCCAATAACAAATCTGAATGTATTGACCTATCTAGTTTAGTAATAGTCTCATTTAAAACAGTCATTTTCCTTTCATTCTCTCTCATTAATACCTGCAGGAGAGCTTGCATCCATGTTTATTGAACAGCGCGACCAACTCTCTGTGCAACTCCGTGTCTCTCTCCAGCACGGATGGGTATTTCCACATCCTAAGTCCCTTAGGTATTGACTCTATACATATACACACTTTTAAATAGCTATTTTCCAACTGAAGCCATCTAAATTTAAAACCATCTAAATTAAAAATAAAAGTCTTTTGACTTGTGTTATTCTGAGGAAGTCTCGTTTACTTGGGACGAAAGTGCTCAATAAATTGTAATTTAAGTGAGTCCAGGCTTGGTTCCATTGTGTTTTTTTTTTGTTTTTTTAAAGTCAACCAAGAAAGGAAAAATTTGAATGGCAAGAGTCCAGCAGTTAGCCACTACCACAGCAAGGCATTTGCTAAACTTTCAAGGAGCTGTGGATAAACCAAAGGGCAATGCAGAAAACTGACAGTGCAAAACCAGCCACAACAAATCTCCAATATCTCCTGAAGCGAAGAGCAATGAGGACATGATGATATGCATCCTTCAAGTCCAGGGTCAAACATGAAGCAATGGTCCAGTGAAACAGAAGCACCATCTGCAGGCTGAGTATCGTGAACTCAGGGACCTTAAAGGTATTCAGAGAGGAGAGGTCCAACACCAGTCTCAGCAGGTCTTTTCTGGGGACCAGTAAAACTGGAGTAGAAATCTCTCATTCTCTCCAAAGGAAAACACAGCTCTATGACCAGAGTTCAGCTCGTGCTGGAGAACAGGAGAAGTAACAACACCTGGTGCAGCGGGTGAGAGGGAATCTTAGAATGGGGATGGAAGGCCTTCTACTGTCACCTGTCACCTTTGCTAAAGATGTTGATCACCCATTTGTCAGGAACCACCAACGGACAAACCGCCTTGTTGAGATCAAACTTTTGAAATGGGATACCTGGTGGGGAACTTGGGAAAGATGGGTGCCAAGCCTCAACATTATCACAGGTTGGAAAGGAGGGGGGTATCCTTCTTGGGAAGCCTTTAGGCTTGATAAAGTTCTCATGTTGTCATTTCCTTTTAGTGCCTTGATTTTTTTTTTTTTGGCTAGGACTTTCGTTAGGTTGCCAAAAAATATCCTATTTGGGGGTGGGGGTAAAAGTTATGTACTCACCATAACTATTCATCTGTGCTGTTCATTTTCATTCTTCTTCAATGAATGGGTTTCTGATCCGACGCAGTCTATTTTCTTACAGACTCTGGAATGGATTCTCGAGCGCCTCACTAACTCATAATGCCCCTTACTATTGCTTTATCTCAGACAGAGTTTGCTGTCGTTTAACGGTTAAGGAGAGAATGAAAATTAATAACATCAGATCAAGGAATATCCATCAGAGAGAGAGCAATGATGAAAGAAGACTTGGAGGGTTCTGCAAAATCACACAAATGCATACAAGCACATTTCCTGATGGCTAGGACTAAATCAGCAGCCTGTAAGGAACCTTCAGCTGCATGAGAGATGAACCTGATGGATGCATTTGAGATGGACTGGAGGGTAGCCAACTGCAAAAGGGGGGGGGGGTTATATACTCACCATAACATTCCATCTGTGATGTCCATTTTCATTCTTCCTCAACTGATGGGTTCGGATCCGATCCCTTGGATCAGACTTGGCCATTGCTAAAGCTCGTGGCAACCAAAAACTCTGAAACTTCTCCCTTACCTATAATGCACCAACCCCAATTACCTCAGATCTTGATTGCTGTCTTAGCAGAAAGTAAAAAGATGGAAATTATTCATAGGTCCACTAAGCACTCATTTTTCCAGAAGGCTTAACGATAGGGGTTGGTGGGAGGGGAGTTGAGAAAGAATGAAAATGAACACAGATGGAACGTATTCTTTATCTGACATTGTCAATCTTCTTTCCGTCCTCGACTGATGGGACAGAGTCCCCAGCTACCTAATTTCCAGGGCAGACACAAAGGATACTCCTTAGCACTATAGAGCCAAAAGGTGCCCTTCCTCTGAACACCAGATCTAATCTGTAATGAGTAATAAAAGTACGGGAAGTAGCCCACATAGCTGCTGCAAAAATGTCACCCATGGAAACAACTCTGGGCTGAAAAACTGAGGAAGCTGCCATGGATCTGGTGGAATGGGCTCAAACAGGTTTTGTCAGAGCAATGTCCGGTATGTTATACACACAAAGGAAATGCAACTTGTTATCCATCTAAATAGACTAACTTTGGTAACTGGTTTACCCAATGTTGGTTCCACATATGATTTCCTAATGTTATCTGTCCTAAGTAAAAACGCAACTGGCAATGAACATCCAATAAATATAATACATATTCTCCTTTGTTAGGAAATTCGGGAAAGAATACTGGCCAATTAATCAAATGATTTATGTTGGATTCTGACACCACCTTCAGAAGAAATGGTGGGTTGGTACGTAAGGTAACTCTCTCTTTATGGAAAATCAAGTATGGGGGTTTTGAACACAATGCTTGGATCTCAGAAATTCTTCTGGCAGAGGTAATAGTCAGCAAGAAAATCGTGTTCCATGAAAGATATTTGAGTTTGCATGTAGCTGAGCATTCAAAGGGAGACTGTGTAAGGGAATGCAACTCAAAGTTTAGGTCCCAAGGCGTAGCAGGATCTTTAAAGGGGGGCCTTAAGAGTAGAGTGCCTTTCAAAAAAGCTTTGCTCAATTTATGGGATGCTAAAGAAGAACCATTTATTCCAACATGAAAATTTGAAATCACTGCTAAATGTACTTTAACAGTAGAAGAACTAGCTCAGTCTTAAAAAAAAATTGATTTATGAATGGGGGCTGTGAAAGGTTCAATATTATGTTTTTGAGCCAAAAAAAAAAGTTAGGTTTTACTATAACGTTCCATCTGTGTTGTCAATCTTCACTTATCCTTGACTGCAGGTTTGGTTCCGTATCTCGGAACAGAATCTGCCAATATTCCAGCTCACGCCTTCCAAAAACTCTTGAGCTTAGCTTTACCCAGAAATGCTCCTCTCAAGATTACCTCAGATCGAGTTTGCATAAGACAGCGACAGGAATAACAGATTAGAGACCATATCTGTATTTATAAAGGAATAATCCAATTTGCTGGGATAGATCTGTTCCACCAAGAAGCCCGAAAGGCAAGGGAAAGGAGGGTGGGGATGTCAAGGATAAGTGAAGAACAACAACACAGATGGAATGTTATGCTAAGTCAATTTCTTTATCTGATGATGTCAATCTCCACTTAATCCTTGACTGTGGGACAGAGTCTCCAGGTACCAAAATCTTGGGAGGTCTCTCATGGAAGAATACTACTGAGCATCATCGAATCAAAAGATACTCATCCACTGGAGATCAGATCCAGCTTATAATGAGTAATACAGGTATGCGGGAAGCTGCACATGTATCATCTATAGAAGCTCTGGCATGAAAGACCACAGAAACGGCTATTGCTCTCGTAGAATGTGCCTTTACAGGTCCTGGTACGTGCACTTTCCTTTTGTTATAAATGAAGGTTACTGCAGTCCTTGAGCCATCTAGCCAGAGTGACCTTACAAACTGGTTTGCCCAGAGTAGCAGGAGAGAATGAAACAAACAGCATTTTCTGAATTCCTTTGTTCTGTGCAGGTAAAAATGCAATTGTGTGATCTAGCAAATGTAAACAATATTCGCCTTTGTTTGAAAAATTGGGAAAAAATATGGGAAGTTGTACAGTGTGATTGATATTAGTCTCAGATAGTACTTTTGGTAAAAAGGATGGATTTGTTGACAAAGACATACTGTTCTTATGAAAGATTAGGTAAGGAGGCAAGATAAGGCATGTAACTCAGATATTATCCTAGTAGAAGTAATAGCAACCAAAAAAAAAAAAAAAGAGTTTTTTCCAGGATAAAGGCTTCAAATCGCAATTTGTGGAAGGGTCAAATGGGGAATTAAAGATTGTAGCACCAGATTCAAGTCCCACGGTGGAGACGGCTCCTTGTATGGAGGTCTCAGCAATAAGGTTCCTTTCAGAAAGGCTTTACAAATTTAGTGTGACATTAGAGCTGTATCATTTAGACCGTTGTGAAAATTTGAAATTGTAAATTTGAAATTGTAGCTAGATGAACCCGTATAGTTGAGGATGACCCTACACTGAAAAGCGATGCTAAAAATTCCAAGACCTTATGAAGTGGTGCAGAATATGGGTCGAGATAACTATCTGAAGCCCGTTTTGAACATTTATGCCACTTGCTGCTACATAATCTAGTCGAAAATTTGTGGGAGGCTAGAACAATTTGTTGAACTGGGGCAGTAAGACTAGTATGCCTGGTATTCATTGGAACTGGAGAAGCCATGCACTGAGCTTCAGATTTTGAAGACTCAGATGAATAAGTACCTCTGGATGGGACAACAGGTCTGGAACTGGGTCCAGTCAGTGCCCAATGTTTCTGAATTAAGCGAGGCCACAGAAAGGAAAACCATACCGGTTGAGGCCAGAATGGAGTAATGAGAATTATCTTGTTCTTCGACCTAATCAGGGGAAAAGCATACAGTAGATTGGGGGGGGGCAATCGTGAAGGAGAGCATCTCTTGGTGACTCTCCCGGAGGGGGAATCAGGGCAAAGTAGCTACTGCACTTGTTCAGAGGGGATGCAAAGAGATCACAGCAGGGCTGGCACCATCGATGGGCTATCCTTTCTGCCACGGAAGAGTTGAGAGACCACTTGTGAGGCATCAGGATGGTCCTACTCAATTTGTCCACGATCATGTTGGAGCTACCCTGAATATGGGTGGTGATTAGAAAGCAGCCAGATGAAATTGCCCGTTGTCATATTCTGAGAGCTTCTCAACAAAAGGGGTCAAATCTGGTTCCTAAACCAAAAATACAGCCAAAAACGTGGAAAGATATGACTATAGTTTAATGTGTTCCACAAAACTCCACAAGTACATAGATTTAGCGCACGCTTTCGTAAAAAACTTCATCAGGATCATAACGGTTCAGACCAGCACCACATTTTAAATACCCCTCCCCATAAAACCTTATCCAATGGAAATTATTGATCAATCAATAACGAATAATAAGTCCCACTGTTTAAAGACACATGAATACATTTTATGTCCCCATGACATTCACACAACTCAAATAAACCTTGCAAACTTGATTTAAACAATATATGATTTTAATCTAAGTATACTAGAAATAGATAAACTATGATTCAAACCGGGTGGAACCGTGGCATTCAATCTTAATTGCCAGGATAACTCCTTGGCTTCCAAAATATCCTCCCACGGACCCCACCCCCCCCGGTAATCCATAGGCACACACTCCGGGAAGTTGGCAATATGCCTAAAAAGGGCATTTTTCAAATCCCCCTTCCTTACATCTAACCCATGCTCATACAAACTCTCCTTAAACTTCCTTTTGGTCTTTCCAGTACAGAATTGTGGGCACTTGAGACACTTACCCACATATACAACCCCAACAGTATTACAAGTATTGTGAGAATTGGGCTTGGAAATTTTGGAATTGATTTCAATCCGATCCCCTTCCAACACCATCAGACATTGGGGACAATTGGTACACCTAAATGTGTCCCATTTTTTATAAGAATCGATGGGCCCATAATCGACAGTATAATGCTCAAGCATATTTTTGATAGTTCTACCCCTTCTAAATACTATAGGAGGTTTAACCTCCAGCACATTGGCCACATCTTTAAATAGAGAAAATGTTCCAATATTTATAAATAATATCTTTAATAACACCAGCTTTGTTGCAAAATTGAGTAATGAATGCTTCTTTAAGGCCCACCCTGTTTTTTTCCAAGATCTCTATGGAATCCAGTTCCCCCCCCTGTACCAAACTATCGATAAGAGGGGATGATGTCCCCCCTGATTCTACTCTCTTGAATTTTGTTCATATAATGAACAACCAAACCCTCAGGGTAAACTCTCCCTTGAAACATAACCATCTTTTCACATTCTTTTCCAAATTCATTCCAATCTGAAACCACTCTAGCGAGCCATATATACTGGCCCTTGACTATTCCAACCTTTTGGTGGTAGGGATGGTTACTTTCAAAGTGCAAAAGGCTATTACTGTATGTAGGTTTACATTATCTAGTACTAACCCATCTACGGTTGACCACATCTTTGTAAAATAGTTGCATCTAAATAGTTAATTGAAGAGATGTCCCACTTGGATAAATTTCAAGGATGCAGAATTGTTCAAAAAAGAAATAAACCCTTCTATCTCATCAACAGGTTTGTCCCACACCACAAAAATATCATCCAAAAACCTTAGGAATAAATTCCAAGGTTTCTCCCCATAATGGGGAAAAAGAATACGTCTCACCCACTGAAGAATAATGTTGGTAAAGGTGGAGACAAATGCCCGCCCTCATCACAACTCCCTTCCTTTGCCTGAAATATTGTCCATCAATAAGCACAAAATTGTATTTAAGAACCACTTCCATATATAACACCAAAACATTAATGGTATTGTTGTCTAATGATGTACTTTCAATAAGAAAGTCGTGGAACCACTCCAACCCCACATTGTGGGGAATAACGTTAAATAATTCAACCACATCTGTAGTTATAAAGGCACATTTTTCTGAAAATTCTACCTTCTTCATTTTATTTAAAAAGTCCCACTAGTCTTTACATATATGCTCAAAGGGATTTAAGCAATATTTCAAAACCAAATCTACATACTTGCCAAGGATGTGGATTTTAGACTTTATTCCACTTACAACGGGCCTGATTAGGTAGATCACTTATAAATTTTGGGTATCCCAAAAATAACTGGCACAACTGGGTATTTAACTTGAAAAAAAAACCAAAAATCTTGTATGAAATTTCCTGATTATCCAGCATATCCTGCAAATAAATGCCAGTCATGAAGGTGAGACTGTAGAAAGGGGAACAACACTTGGCAAGGCTAGAAAGGGGCAATGAGGATTAGAGAGTTCTTCAGCTCACTTGCTTTCTGTAGAAATTTGGGAATCAAGGGAAAAGGATGGGTAAATGTAAGTGTGTCCTCAGGGCTAAGCATGCACTAGAGCATCTCTTGGTGACTCCTTTGCGGGGTGATAAGAGTGAAGCACTTGCTGTACTTGCTGTTGAGGAGAGTGGAAAATAGGCTGCAGCAAGGTCGGCCCCAACACTGGAAGATCATCTCCACCACATACTATATGTGAGACATCAGAAAGGATCTGCGTAGTTTGTTCGCTAGCACGTTGGTTGTCTTCAGAATGTGCATCACAATTAGAAAGCGGTCTGATGAGATTGCCTATTACCAAATTCTCAAGACCTCTCTACAAAGGAGGTAAGACTGAGTTCCTACTTGTTTGCTGATGTACCAGACTACAGACATTTTGTCAGTTTGAAATGCAATAGGCTCCAAGGGGAGAGCACCTTGAAATGCCTACAACACTAATAGGACTGTTCTCATCTCTAGGAGACTGATATGCGATTTGGTCTGTTGTGGGGACCACATGCCCTGGAATGTTCTTCCCAAGAAATGCCCCACCCCAGTTGAAAAGCATCCGTGGTCACTATGGCTATTGGGTTTGGTAGAACAAAGGGTCTGCCCAGATGAAGATCATCCAATTGTATCCACCAGAGAATGTGTTATTTGCAAATTGGGGTGAATTTAACTGGAAAGGATAGGGGTTGATACAGAATGGACCACTTCACAGCTAGAGTCCAAATACTATGGCTGCTGCCACAGAACCCAGTGCTTGAAGTACTAACCTTGCCAGATGAGATGGAAGGGCAAGGAGAACCTGAACCTGGCTTCTGATAGTTGAAATACAATGAAGAGGTAGAGATGCTATTTGTGTTGTCGTACCTAGAACTGAACTAATTAACTCCAGACTTAGGACTGGTGGCAAGTTTGAGTTTGCATTGTCTATTATACGCAATGATTGTGTGAATCTTGGAAAGGTCCTATAGTTTTACAAAAACACATCATCTTGCCGCCTCTCCGATTCACAGAAAAGATTCGTTGAGGCATAGAAAATTTGATGCCCACAGCGGAGTCTTTGCCTCTTGCTCGCTGAAGGTAAGTATATCCTTTACTAATGGCCCAAACAAGGGAGTGCTGTGAAATGGGGTGTTAATAAAGGACTTATTAAAAGGCTCCACAAAGTCCCATAGCCGCATCCGGGTATGTTCCCTTATGGCAATGCCTGAACTGGCTGCTCATGAGGTACTTCTGCTGTATGACAGACCGACCTCAAAGCGTTTAATATCAATAATAGAGTGGCCAGTTTCAAGGATGTCCTTTTGAAGTCCTCAGTAGACATGGACTCCAAAAATATTTCAAAGCTCCTTGGTCAAATCTCTCTGGTGCCTAGTAAAGTGTGCCAGGTAATTTAGTGACCTCAAGGCAAAGACTTACTTTCCAAATCTGTCCAATGTTCTAGACTCCCTGCCTGGCGGATGGACAGTACAGGTCTGTTCAGCTAGCTCTTTCTTGGTGGCTGTTGCCACTAACATAGCATGGACTGGGACTCCTTTGCTCCAGTAGAATCTGTCTGCTGTTGGGCCACACATTTGTTCAGGTCTTTTGGGATTGGGCTCGATGGTAGCCAG
This sequence comes from Protopterus annectens, assembly GCF_019279795.1. Classification (NCBI taxonomy): domain Eukaryota; kingdom Metazoa; phylum Chordata; order Ceratodontiformes; family Protopteridae; genus Protopterus; species Protopterus annectens. The sequence continues at coordinate 718,718,074 of NC_056741.1, read as the reverse complement.
TTCCTTCCAAGCCTGGCGGGAAACCAAATCAATAAGTTCATCTGCCGGGGAGGGTAACCCAAGACGTAGACAGGCCAGAACCAACCACCTTTTGTTTCAGGATATCTCAAATATCTCAAAAGGAGATATTATCTGGTGGTGAGCTGGGGTCCCCCCCTCCATCAAAATCAGTATCCTCCATGAGATACTCCATAGGGGAGTCAATGAGTCTCCTTTTGCACATTCTCTTTCGTACATCTCTTCCATGGGGTGCTCAAGTGAGGTGTTGGAAAAGAGGGGAAGTTCCTCCACTGGAATCAGGTGGAGACTTACTGGAGCTGGCTGTCCCTGTGGAATAGGCCCTACTGTCTCACAGCTCAGAACAGATTAAAGAAAAGGGTTAGGAACCAAAACACAATAAGATGGTTCTCTTCGGAGAGAAAAAGTCCTTTCCACCACCTGGAAAGCAGACCGATATGGAGATGCTTCGATCCACTTTCTTGCAGCCAAAGCTCCCAACAAAAGTAGGTCTAAACCACTCTCTAATCTGTGCCTGGGGAGGTGGAACCATATCCAAACTGCCCAGAGCTGAGGCTTCAAGAGGGATGGGATGGATCTGACAAAAATCAGAGCCAAACCTATCCTCTCAGACCTAACGACGACATTTCAGCTACAGGACCTGTTCGGATCTGAGGGTATCAGAGCAGAACCAGTCAAGGAAAGCCAGAGTGGAGGAAGCATCCTTCCTCTGATCCAACACTGAACCTCTCAGGGATTTTGTAAACTGAGACTCCCAAACCACTGGACAGATCAGAGAAGGAAACTGGATGTTTTTTTGTGGTAGGCATATTCATGGATCCGACAGGGGACAAAGCTGGTAAGACCCCCGTCTGGATCTGAGCTCTAAGAATTTTATGCATCATCCTACGCACCTGCGCACATCTGCTTCTGATAAGCTTCTGGAAGACGTACAAGAATCAGTGGATGGGGGCCTTCAATGCTTCTTTGGAGTCTGAAGCAACTGAGAAGGCAGGATGGGTGAAAATGGCTTGATGGTAAATTCTGGGGTGGTACTCCAATAAAAAGTACCTGGCTTTGAATCCAAGGACCTAGGATCTGGGGTGGGGTACTGTTAAGACTTATAGTGATAACAGAAGGAGCCAAAGCCTTAGGATCCGATTGCTTCAGATTTTACTAACGAGTCTTCAGATCCAATGGTGTCGGATCCAAAATTTTTCTAGTCTTCAATGGAGGCTCGATGAAGACCTGGGGATTTTGGAGTGGAGTGTTTTCTGTGCTCCAGAGGAACAGACTACCAGTCACTGAGGGATCTGAGCCCCTGAAGATGATGTAGATGGGAGAAGACCACTTAAAATAACCTTATTGCTAGGGCTCTTGGGTTAAAAGTAGAGCAGATCTTGCAAGAAGTGTTCAAGTGCCCGGCCCCAAGGCAGTACACTCACTCCTTGCGGGCATCTGAGTTTGGAAATTTATGCCCACGAGAAGTGCATTTTCTAAAATGTACAGTTTTGTACCTACCATAAATGTAGATGTCTGATAGGCATGCATCTGCAGTCCTTAGAAATGGGTTGTCCTGTCGTCAGGCAGCCCTTCGGTCGGCCGGATTCCAAAGTCTGGGTCTGGCCTCGGCTGGTGTCGCACTTCACCCGACGTCATAGCTGCAGTTCTTCGGGTATAAAGGCATCAGCCGACGCCATTTTCCTCAGTGTTTCTTGCCCCAGATGCCAGGTGCCCTCTAGGAAGGCTAAATTTGGATAAATGCAAATGGTTCCAAATAGTAGAGAGCAAACAAAAAATAAGCATGTATGTACATATATACAAACAAATACACCATAATAGATTCCCCCAGCTAGCTACAAGATGGGCAAATACCCTAGGAGTACCACAGAGGGAAGGAGGGTGGGTAATCCTGACTGCAGATGCATGCCTATCGGACATCTACATTTATGGTAGGTACAAAACTGTACTATGTCCTTCAAGGATGCATCTGCAGTCCTTACAAATGGGTAGAATACCATAGCCAAACTGGGGGAGGAGGAGAAATAAGATTATGGTGTAGTTAAGATCCCTTGCAAAACAGCAGTGGCAAAACCTGCTCGGGATCTGGAGTATAAAGGTAAATTATAATGCTTGGCAAATGTATGCACGGAGCTCCAAGTAGCAGCCTCTAAAATGTCTTTGGTAGCCACTCCGTAAAAAGCTGTGGTAGTGGCTGTAGCCCTTGTAGAGTGAGGCCTGATGTTTTCTGGAGTTTTCTTCCCATGGTAGGAGTAACAAAATCTAATGCAATTTCCTATCCACTTAGAGATTGTCTGTTTAGAAATTGCTTTTCCTTCCTTTCCTGTTGCATATGCTACCAGTAGCTGGTCAGTTTTTCTATTGCTCTTGGTCCTGTCCAGGTAGTAACGTAATTGTCTATGTACATCCAAGGTATGCAGCATTCTTTCTCCCTGTTCTGTGGGTTGGGGAAGAATGTAGGTAGGTGGATAGCTTGATTTAAAGATACCCTGGAGACCACCTTTGGCATAAAGGTAGGGTTAGTTCTCATGGACACTCTATCTTGATGGAAGATCAGGAAGGGCTGTACTGCCATTAATGCCTGTAGCTCAGATACCCTTCTTGCTGAAGTGATTGCAAGCAGGAAAGCAGTTTTCCATGATAAGTACTGTAATTCTGCTGTTGCTGCTGGCTCGAAAGGAGGGAGTGTCAACTTTTCTAGCACAAAGTTCAAGTCCCATGCTGGCAATGGTGGCTTCCTAGGTGGCTTTACATTCTTAATCCCTCTCAGAAACTGCCTGAGCAGAGGATGTGAGAAGACTGGAGGATCCAAGTTGTATTCTGCTGAAATAGCTGATGCATGAATCTTAATGGAAGAATAGGACAGGCCGTTGTGGAAGAGCTCTGCCAAGTATTCTAGGATGTTAGCTATGTTTACCAGTGACACATTCTCTCCTTTTGCAGTACTCCGAATGAGATATCTTTTCCATTTTGCTGAATAATTTTTTTCTTGTTGAGGGTCTGCGAGCCTCCATGATAATGTCTTTAACCCTTTGAGATAAATCTGGGTTATTTGGTCTTATGCAATGTTCCAGGCAGCCAGCTGCAGTGTTTTCAGGTTTGGATGCAGGGTTTTGAAGTTGTTCTGTGTTAACAGCAAGGGAACTAGGGGTTGAGGCCATATTTGTTCCCGAGACATACTCCTCAGTAATGGATACCAATGTTGCCTTGGCCAGTCTGGAGCCATCAGGATGATCCTTGGACGGTCTTCTTTGATCTTCAATAGCACCTTGTGCATCAAAGGAAGAGGTGGGAATGGATATGATGTCAGGTTTTCCCAACTGAAAGATAGGGAGTCCACTTTCCAAGCAAGTGGGTGGTACGTCCTTGTGCAAAATTTTTTCAGTTGGTGATTGTGTGGGGATGCAAATAAGTCTATTTCTGGTAGTCCCCATTTCCCTGTAATGGTTTTGAAGATGTCCGGATGCAGCATCCATTCGTGGGCATCCGTGGTGGTTCTGCTTAGGATGTCTGCTAGTATATTTTCTTTTCCTGGCACAAAAAGTACTTGTAGCTGAATGTTGAAGCTCAGTGCCATATTCCAGAGGTCCATTGCCATCCGGCAAAGAGGGTATGAATGTGTGCCTCCCTGTTTGTTGATGTACCACATAACTGTGGTGTTGTCCGTCCTTATCAGCAGTTGACCCTGTCGAAGAAATGGTCTGAATGCCTGAATTGCCAGTTTTACTGCCAGCATTTCCTTTTGATTTATGTGTAGGTGCAGCTGGTCTTGAGTCCATAAGCCTTGTATGCACTTGTCCAGCATGTGTGCCCCCCAACCGAGGTCTGAGGCGTCTGTTGTGATGGTCTGGCTTGGTTGAGTGCTGTGGAAGGGCAGTCCCTTGTTTGATTGACAGGCCTGAGCCCACCATTGGAATTCTTGTTTCAGGCATGGAATTATTGGAATTTGGGTTTCTAGGCTGTGCTTGTGCTGAGACCGTAAATTCCTTAGGTACCACTGTAACTTTCTCATATGTAGTCTGGCATGTGGTATCAATATTATGCAGGATGCCATGTAACCGAGAGCTTGCAGGACTTTTCTTGCTGTTAGCTGGTTCTGCTTTGTTAATGTCATGAAGTACAAAGGGAGTTGCTCCTTTTTTTTCTACTGTTAGGAAAGCCATTTGTTTTGATGTGTCCAGATCTGCACCCAAGAAAGTTATCCTTTGGGATGGTATCAGCCTTGACTTTTGTGTGTTGACTGTGTATCCCAGGGCTTGTAGTAGATGAATGACCCTTTCCAAATCTTTTGTTAATTTGTTTTTGTTGTCCGCTTGTAGCGGGCAGTCGTCCAGGTAAGGGTAAATTTGAATTCCCTGAAGCCTGCAATGAGCAATTACTGATGCCAGGCATTTCGTGAATACTCTGGGCGCAGTAGATAAGCCAAAGGGCAATGCTGAGAATTGATAATGCTCTGATCCTGCAAGAAATCTGAGGTATCTTCTGCAATTTGGTCGTATGGGGACGTGCAGGTATGCCTCCTTGAGATCTAGAGTTACCAGCCAAGACTCCTTGCCCAGCATGGGAAGAAGCTGCTGTAGGGTCAGCATTTTGAATTTTGGAACAATGAGGTATGCGTTTAAAGCGGACAGGTCGAGAATAGGTCTCCATTGGTTTTCTTTTCTTGGTACCAGGAAGAGTCTGGAGTAAAATCCTTGCCCTTGTTCCATAGATGGTACCCTTTCTATAGCTCTCATCCTTAGTGAGTTATTTGTTCTAGAGCTTCTTTCTTCTGATTTGGAGGTAGGTTTGACATTCCTCTCTTCCTTGGTAGAGTATGGAAGTGAAACCTGTAACCTTGGTCTATTGTCTGTAAAATCCATTTGTCTCCTGTGATGTAATGCCAGTTTACTGAAAATAAGGCTAGCTTCCCGCCTAGGGGTGCCTCTAGTTGTTCCCTGGTAGGCGGTGCCAGAGCCAAGTCACTGTGATTGTCCTGTGGAGGTGGTGGTGGCTGGATCTGTGGCTGTACCTCGCTGGTTGTTAGCCTGCCACTGACGTCCCCTGTAGGCACCTCTGGATTGACCCTTGCCTCTTGAGCGCCTATTTCTGCCTCTCGGAGCTCTGGAGGAGTCTGGAAAGGACCAATTTTTGGAAGGCCAGTTCCTGCTAAACCTTGGAGGCTGGACCTGTAAGAAATCCTTGACTGTCTGGACAGATTTTGCTTTCTCTTCCACCTTCTTCAGCACCTGCTGCGCAGGGGAGCCAAACAAATTGAGCTTATCCATAGGAGCATCTAGGAGCTTTGATTTAACATGGTCTGGTAAGGACTGCTCTTTTAACCATGCATGTCTTCTGATCACTGTGCCAGTCATGGCTGATCTAAAGGAAGCCTCCAGTGCATCATAGCCGCATTTTAAGGAATGATTACTGACCTGTTGAATGTTATGTACCATTTCCTGTCTAATGGTTCATCCGAGGACAGTTTTTTAGTTAATTGGTCTAACATAAATTCCTGATACTGAATCATGTGGAATTGACAGTTCAAGGCCCTAGCTGAAAGAGTAGCAGAAGTGTAAAATTTTTTCCCCATCTCTCTAAGGACCTAGATTCCCTTTCAGAGGGGAGGGGGTTTTTGGTAGAAGTAGCTGCTACTGCCTTGGGTCCCTGGGAGATAGTTTCGGGATCTGCAAAAGGGGCCTTATACAAATGATAATGGGTGTCCGGAACCCTGTAGTACCTATCGGGCTTAGCAGGGGCCGGAGGAAGAGAATCAGGAGCAGTACAAGCATCATTAAAAGCATCATCCACAACAGTAAGTACTGGAGGAATGGCTAAAGGCCTATGTTGTGGCAAATGCAGAAAGGTTCTAAGCCTTTTCCTAGAGTCTGAAAAATCCTGGCCCTGCCATTGAAATTGTTCCCTCATAGCATGCAAGGTTTCCCCAAAAGAAAATTCCTCAGGCGGAGAGGCAGAAGGAATGGACTCTTCTGCATCAGAGTCCTCATAAGGAGAAAAGGGGCCCTCTGGAGGGTTTGAATTATCTGATTCATCAGAGGAGCCATCTGAAGAAACTGGCTCAGGGGGCTCTACTCTAGTCCTCTTCTCTGGAGGTGGGTGAGAGGCCCTGTCTGGATGTGGTTGGGATCCCCGGATCAAAGAAATGAGATCCTCTGCAAGACTAAGCATTTGTGAACTAGAGCTAGGCCTGTGAGAGGGGGTCTTAGCAGGTACAGATTTGGTAGATTTTGCTGCTTTAGCCCTGGCAAAGGCCTTAATCGACATGGATGCAGGAGGCCTAGCAGCTCCACGTGCAGGGGAAGAAATATCCAAATGGATAGTATCAGATAAATCCTGTGAACCTGCAAGAGCAGGTGGGATTTCAGTAGCAGATTCAGCCAGGCTGGAGGAGGCCTCGGTAAGTGGCAAGCTTTCGGCCGGAGGAAGAACCGTGGACTCTGTTTCAGCCGAAACCGAGACACTCGCGGTTGGCTTAACCGCGGTTTCGGCCGAAACCGCGGACCGCGAGTGTCGGTCCTTTTCCTTGCGCTTTTTAGAAGTTTGTGTAGTCGGAGTATCCGACGGCATAATGTAAGCAAAATCGGAGCCAAAAAACTCTTCAGCAAATTCCGACCGACGTCTAAGTGTCCGTCGGTTGAAAGAAGAACAGGCTAAACAAGCTGCTACGTCGTGGTCTGGGCCTAAGCAAGGTAAGCAGTAAGAGTGGAAATCTTTATGAGGTATTTGTTTCCCACAAGTTAAACAGTTATTCACTTTTTCTGACATCGGCTGAGGCAAGAAAGAGTCCCCAACGGGGTACTTAGCTTTTTAGAAGTCTTCGGTACTTTGTAGTAGTAATCCCTGGTTCTGACCGACCGGCACTTGCGAACAGCTTCTGCTTTGGGCGCCACGCGGCAAGAAAGACGGAGGAAAATGGCGTCGGCTGATGCCTTTATACCCGAAGAACTGCAGCTATGACGTCGGGTGAAGTGCGACACCAGCCGAGGCCAGACCCAGACTTTGGAATCCGGCCGACCGAAGGGCTGCCTGACGACAGGACAACCCATTTGTAAGGACTGCAGATGCATCCTTGAAGGACATCCTGTTGGTTTGTTCAACATGATAAAAAAGGACAAGTAGGAAAGGAACAACGAAAAAGGTAAACTACCAATAAAGTTTTTTTTTGTTTGAACAAGGAAAAAGGAGGAAAGGAGGGTGATTACCAATGATGGTAAGCTGAAGAAATACCCTTTAAAGAAACAAGAGTAACCAGAAATACCAACAGTGACAAAGAGTTGCTATAACAGAAAAGAAATGAGTTGGAAGAAAAATCCTAACGACCAGCAAAATCTAAGAGGTGGACTAATAAACTAATCTGAGAGAAATTTGAGGAGAAATTTTGAAAGTTAAAGGTAAATAACTCTCAAAATATCTGTCAGAACTCGAGAGTGGAAACGGAGTCCGTTTGCAATGGCAGCAAATGAGATCTAAGGCAATGGGGATGGAATAGGGCATCATAGATAGATGGAGGAGCTTTAGAGCTGAATCCAAAGTCTGGAATACGCAGCTGGGTCAGATCCAAGGGTTGGGTACGAACACATACACTGAGAAGGAATAAGAAAGGAAACATCAGACTCTGAAAAAAAAAAACAAGCCAAACGGTGGAAGACTGCCTCCACAAATAAATAAAAACTTTCAGTGCAATAGCAGCCAGTCAGACAAGGTAGATGCAGATAAAATGTAATACTTTTAAAGAAAGGCAATAAAACAAACAGCAGAATAAAACACCAGGAAAAACAGATCAGATTCAAAGCATAACAGTGTGAACAGTGACACTGCAATACTTCCCCACACTAAACTTTCCTTTTAAAAAATAAAGTTTACACAAGCAGGACATTTTGTCGCCAAAATGGCCTTAAATTAGCTGAAGATAAACACAGCAGCCCATGAAAGGAAGCTTCCAAACTCAGAAAACCACCGGACTTCTTAAAGGGACAGAACTATTAAAATTAAAGGTAAATAGCATTTTCTAATACGTACAAATATAAATAGTAACTATTTCTGTGTGGAAGGGCTCTCCCATAAGGGTCTTGGCCAGAAAGAAGCTGAAAGCTATCTGCCACTCCCGTAAAGGCACTAAGCTGCTTTTTCACGAGGTGGCAAAAAAGTACTGAAGATTTTCCACCAACTCAGTGATGGCGAACTTTTTGGGCTTGGCGCATCAAAAATTTGGAAAATGCCTGCTGGTGTGTCACCCCACCCCTCCCGAAAAAAGGGAAATGAGAAGTTATGTACCTACCATAACGTTCCATGTTAGTTGTCTTCTCTCGCCTTCTTTCTTGCTTGATGGGTTCGGAGCCAATTCTCGGCTCCGACTCGGCACTTGCTAAGCTCGAGAGTCACTTTTACCAGCTCGAGGCAGCCCCATATCCCATGATGCAAGGCGGTAAGTACCCAGATCTCGTTTGATAACAAAAGGGCAATAGCACCTAGCATAAAAACTTCCCAAAGGAAGAAAGAAGAGAAAAAATCTGCAGGATGGTAGAAGGACCAGCTCTGTATGGTCTTCAGAAATATAATTCTTTGTAGAGAAAGGTCTGTCCAGGCCTGGGGGAAGGAGGGAGGGTCGCAAGAAAGAAGGCGAGAGAAGACAACTAACATGGAACGTTATGGTAGGTACATAACTTCTCAATGTTAAGTTGTCAATCTCGCCTTCATTCTTGCTTGATGGGACCGCGTCCCTAGCACCTCTATCCTGGGTGGCTCAATAGAACAGACTCTTGAGAACGGTAGAGCCAAAACTGGCTCTGTCCCTGGAGGCCAAATCCAATTTGTAATGGGAAACAAATGTATGAGGAGTGGCCCAAGTGGCGCTGCACAAATAGTGTCTAAAGGAAGTCTAGCTTGAAAGGCTGTAGAAGTAGCTAAGCTTCTGGTTGAATGTGCTTTAGGTTTTGAGCACAGCTGTTTTCCCCTGAGCCGATAAATTTCAGAGATGACAGAAGAAAGCCATCTAGATAAGGTCACTTTTGAGACAGGAAGGCCTTTCTTGTTATCAGCATAGGAAACAAAGAGTTGATCGGATTTCCTGAATTGTTTTGTTCTGTCCAAATAATATCTGAGTTGGCGGTGGACATCAAGATAATGTAATTTTTGTTCCGATCTGTTTGAATAGTTTGGAAAAAATACAGGGAGATCAATGGCTTGATTCAAATTAGTCTTTGAGGCGACCTTAGGCAAAAAAGTTGGATTAGTTCTCAGTGATACTCTGTCTTTGTGGAAGACCAAATGGGGGGGGGGGGGCGAACAGATAGAGCATGAAGTTCAGACACCCTCCTAGCCGATGTAATAGCAACCAAAAATAAAGTTTTCCATGAAAGAAATTTCAGGGAACAAGAAACAGCTGGCTCGAAGGGGGGAAGAATCAAGGATGTCAGCACTAAATTTAGGTCCCATTGAGGAGGAGGACTCCTGACTGGAGGCTTCAGGAGGAAAATTCCTTTCAAGAAGTCTCTACAAAGCCTGTGGGACATAATGTTGTGATTTGCGAACCAGACATGAAAGTTCGAGATAGCAGCCAACTGAACTCTAACTGTGGAAGAAGAGGAGCCCGCGTGAAAAATCTCCGCTAAGAAATCCAAAACTGCTTGAACTGGAGCAGTGAAGGAATCAATATTCTTGGCTTCAGCCCAATAAGAAAAACTTTTCCATTTGCTTGTATAAATACTCCTGATAGAGGATTTTAAGGAAGCTACTATGATGTCTCTAACAGGGTTAGAGATCATAGGAAGCCTGGCTAAGGAAGGAAGTGGAGCAACCATGCTGTGAGGTTGAGAGAAGGGATAGACCGGTGCAGCTGACCGGATTGGTGAATCAGAAGATCTGGCACTGGGTCCAGATGCCACGGCTGCACCAAAAGGTGACGATGGAGGAACGGAAACCAAATTTGTCGAGGCCAATAAGGAGCAATGAGAATCAATTTGGCTCTCAAAACGGTTGCTTTCTGGATAACTTGAGGGATCAGAGGAAATGGAGGAAAGGCATAAAGAAGTCCCTGGGGCCAATCCTGGGTCAGAGCATCTCTGGGGGGATGGCCTGGCAGTGGGAAGAGAGAGAAGAAATCTGGGCATTTGCTGTTTTGGGGAGTAGCAAAAAGATCGCAACATGGGCGACCCCATTCCAGAAAAATCTCTTCCATTATAGATTGTTTGAGAGACCACTCGTGAGGCATGAGAATAGCTCTGCTCAATCTGTCCGCTAAAATGTTGGTTTTCCCAGGGATGTGCGTTGCTACCAGAAACCGATGAGAGGAGATCGCCCATTGCCAAAGTCTGAGCGCTTCTCGACACAAGAGGTAGGACTTGGTTCCGCCCTGTTTGTTGATATACCAAACTACAGACATGTTGTCTGTGTGGACTGCAATTGTCCCTACGGGAAGAAAGTCGTTGAGGGCTTGCAACGTTAAAAGCACTGCTCTCATCTCCAGGACATTTATGTGCAGGTGGTATTCGAAAGGTTGCCACGTCCCATGAACCATCCTGCCCTGATAATGACCCCCCCCACCCGATCAGGGAGGCATCCGTAGTGACCGTGGCTACCGGAGATGGGGGTACAAAGTGTCTGCCTTGGTGAATCTGGGGAGAAGTGATCCACCAAGCAAGATGATTCTTGCAAATCTGTGTCACCAGTATTTGGTGACGCACTGGAAGTTGTTGGTAAGACCACTGAGTGAACAACATCCATTGAAGAAGGCGCATATAGAAGCGAGCCAGGGGAAGAAGGGTAATGGCCGCAGCCATGAGGCCTAACACCTTTAGAACCATTCTGGCCTGTACCTTCTTGTTGGCTAGAATGATCCTGACGTGACTTTGAATGTCTGAGACTCTTAGATCTGTAAGGGTAGCTGACATCCGAACAGTGTTTAAGTTTGCGCCTATGAAAGTAATAGACTGGCAGGGCAATAAGGATGATTTTTCGGAGTTGATCGAGATGCCCAATTGAGAACAAAGATTTATTGTATAATCCCTGGCTTGAACAAGCTGATGCCTGGTGGTGGCTGAAAGAAGCCAGTCATCGAGATACGGAAACACCTGGAATCCTTGACGTCTCAGGTGAGCCGTGACCACTGCCATACATTTGGTGAACACTCTGGGGGCTGTAGTGAGACCAAAGGGCAGGGCTCTGAACTGGAAATGACTGGACCCCAGCCGAAAGCGGAGAAATCTCCTGGAGCGTCTGTGAATTTTTATGTGATAGTATGCATCCTGAAGATCTATTGAGCACATCCAGTTGTCCTTCTGTAAGAAGGGCAGAATTGACTGAAGAGTGACCATTCGGAATCTTGTCTTCCTCACAGACTTGTTGAGTCTGCTGAGATCCAATATTGGTCTCCAGTCTCCCGTCTTCTTGGGGACCAAAAAGAACCTTGAGTAGATTCCGGGCTCTGAATGATCTGTTGTAACTGGCTGAATGGCTCTTTTTTGCAGTAGTTTTAAGACTTCTAACTCTGCAATTTCCCTTAGACCGGGTGGTACATCTGGAAGGGAATTTGAGTGATAGAAAGGACTTTCCTCGAAAGGAATTTTGTAACCCTCGGATATGATCTACTGTACCCATCTGTCTTGAGTGAGGGAACGCCAGGCTTCTGGGTACAGCGATAGTCTTCCCCCGACTGCCTCCAAGGATGGACAGCCGGGCAACATCTCAGGGATGCTGAAAGGGCTTGTCAGAGAGAGGCTCTCTGCTTCCCTGGTTTTTTGGACCCCCTCTGCCTCTAGAGCGGGCGTCTGTTATTGTTACCCCCTCTGCCTCTAGGGGTAAACTGACCACGTGAATCCGGCGTGACTCCTTGGGATTTGCGGAACCACATTTTGCCACCCTTCTGTCCTTTGGGGTAAGGTCTAGAAGGGGTGGAAAAACGGACCCCTACGGCAGAAAGAGTCTTGCCGTCCTGCTCACACCTGGTCAACGTTTCCTTCACTTGAGGGCCAAACAAAGCTGACCCATCAAAGGGAGAGTTTGTGAAGGACGCCTTAAAGGGATCTGCAAAGTTACAGAGCAGCATCCAGGCTTGGCGTCTAAGAGCCACACCTGTACCTGCGGCCCTACTCGCTCCATCAGCAGCATATGATATCAGTCGCATGGAGGAGTTAGCAATAGAATTAAGGGTTCCTAGCTGCGAAGCAATTTTTTCTTGAGCCCCTGCAGCTGTAGGATCCTGTACTACTTCACCTAGCTCCTTAAGGATATCCCTCTGGAGTCTGGTGAAGTGACATAGGTAGTTCAGCGAACGCATAGCAAAGGTCGCTGAAGAGAACATCCGCTTACCATATCTATCCATGGTCCTAGAGTCCTTATTAGGAGGATGGACAGGTACGGAAGGATCTGCAAGTTCCTTTTTAGTGGCAGCCGCCACCACCATGGCATCAGCAGGGACACCTTTTGTGAGGAATTGCTTGTCCGACGGGGCAGTAATAAATTTAGAAGGCCTCCTAGGGACTGGCTCTACAGAGTCAGGAGCCGCCCACGCCTTTCAAGCAATAACCTGCATAAGGGGGTCGAAAGGCGGAGACACCCAGGAGGTGGAGGGCCAAGATCCAAATGCCTCCAGGTATACTGACTCATCCTCAGAGGGATTATTGGTGGGCCAGTTTCCCCTCTGTCTAAGGAGTTCTAGGATGTCTGAGAAGGAGACATCCTCAGAGGGGGATCTTGGGGATCCCTCTGACTCATCTAAGTCAGTATCTGAAGTGATAGACTCGGGGGAGTCTACGTGTTTCCTCTTACAGGTCCTCTTTCGTGGAGGATCTCCTGACAGATCAGGAGAATCCTCGGAAGAGGGGGTTCTTCCCAGTGGGGAAACCTGAGGCGGAGGATCTCTGGGTCCGGGAGCAAGAGAAGTGGCAGAGATGTCGACAGGCACCACAGAGGGAGGAGCTAAGGGAACAGACTGCTGGCTGAGTCCAGTGGCCACAGCACACTCTTCATCACCTCGAAGGCTCCCCTCCCAGGGAGGTCCGAGACAACCCGTTCCGAAGAACCAGGAACTCCAGGACCCACCAAAAGGGAAGGCTCCGAGGCAGATGGAGCCGAGCTCACCAAGGCCGAGGCTCCAAGGGGAAGAGTGGGGTCGGACAAGGGTCTGATGCCACTCACCCCCTCGGAGGAGACCAGGGAAGCCCGACCACCGAATCCCTCTAAGGAAGGTCTCGAAGAGTAGATAAGAGTAGAGGCTGAAGGAGCAGAAGGGGTATCTGTCCCTCAGCCGTAGCAGAAACCATTCTCAAGACTCCAACTCCAAACTATGGGGTAGAGTCGAAGGAGGAACTGCAATGGGTGTGGACTAATAGTCGCCTGTTGAGACGGACTATGTAGCATTTGGGCCAGTGCCTGTGATTTTAATAATCTACTGACCACTCTCTAAATCATGGTCAGAAAGCCTGGATGACCTGGATGATCGGCTCCGATGGCTCCGTTCGAGAGGAGAGGAGAAGCCGGAGCCGAGTATCGGTTCCAAGGAAGGGGACCTAGACCTCTTCCTCGAAGGAACCATCGGAGCCGACGAAACCATGGAAGCTGTCGGAGCCGACAACTTTCGGCACCGACAGAAAGTTTGATGCATCGGCTCCGCCGGAGCCGATACGACAAAAGTAAAGGTTTCGAGCCGGTCGGCCGACACCGCCTGAGCCACATGGTGATCGGAACCGATCGGAGCCGACACCGAAGTGGTCAAACCAGAATCGGCACCGATAGCCATCGGTGCCGAAGGTTTGTGCAAACCAGAATTGGCTCCAGCCGGAGCCGATCTAGACTCTGAAAGAGTCGGAGCCGAGGCCGCAGGCTTGGACACAGAAGCCTGGGCCTTGGAAGACCTAGAAGTCTTAGATGGAGCCGACTTAGCCGGAGAGCCCTCCGGCTTAAGTAGGCCCCTGAAAATAAGCTTATTTCTCCTTTCCTGCAGGACTCTCTGGCTAAAAGAATGACAAATCGCACAGGAGTCCTGCAGGTGGAGAGGTCCCAGGCAGTATAAGCAAGAAGTGTGACCGTCTGTCAGAGACATCATCTGACAGCACGAGTCACACTTCTTGAAGCCTGAGACCCTTTCCTTAGACATGGTGTAAACACACACACACACAACACCTGTCCAAGAAAAATTACAATCCCAAGAAAAAGGGAAAAACTATTCTCTCACAAACACACACACACCCTAACAAGGGGGGGATGGGATGGGAGAAGGCCTGACTAAAAACTTTTTGGAGAGGGAATTTTAGTCAGAAAAGGACTAAAACTAGTCTAAAACTATAAAATTTAAGTTTAAAATTAACTTTAAACTGAAAAGGGGGCAAAAGTAGTAGTGTATAAATCACTTACCAGGAGCTGGTAAAAGGAGGACCTCATCAGCGAAGCGGCAAACGAGATCTGGGTACTTACCGCCTTGCATCATGGGATATGGGGCTGCCTCGAGCTGGTAAAAGTGACTCTCGAGCTTAGCAAGTGCCGAGTCGGAGCCGAGGATCGGCTCCGAACCCATCAAGCAAGAATGAAGGCGAGATTGACAACTTAACATCTATTCTTAACATATTCATTTATGTAAGAAAAAAAAAAAAAAAAAAAAAAACAGTGTGCTGCTATTAAAAAGTAAAAGAAAAATCAGTGACTTACAATAGAAAAAAAATATGTGCACTTGGGCTTAAAATAATGTACCATAAAATTACCCTACTTTTAACAGTAATTTTGAACTGAAAAAAATATGGAACGCATTACATTTGATTTGATTTAAAAAGAAGTATGTACTCACCATAACGTTCCATGTTGGTAGTCCATCTCACCCTTCATTTTTACATATGGGTTCGGAGCAGATCCTCTGCTCCGACTCGGCCGATTTTCAAGCTCGAAGACTTCTGGTTGGCTCGTGGCTAAGCAAGTATCCCATGGAGCACCAGTGCAATTCCCCAGATCTTGTTTGCTGCTCACTAGCAATAGAAAGAGATAGAAAGAAACCCTTAACCAACAAGCCAATACTAAAGGGTCGCCAACCAAGAAATTTATAATATCTCCAGATCTTCCAGGATGGGGGCAGGAGGGGGGGGGGGGTTAGTAAAAATGAAGGGTGAGATGGACTACTAACATGGAACGTTATGGTGAGTACATAACTTCTTTATGTTAGGAAGTCCAATCTCACCTTCATTTTTACATATGGGACAGCATCCCTAGCACCTAATTCTTGGGTGGCTTATTGGAAGATACTCCTGAGCACCGCAGAGCCAAAGGATGCTCTTCTCCTAGAAGTCAAATCCAAGTTATAATGAGTAATAAAGGTGTGAGGGGTAAAGCCCACGTAGCTGCTGCACAGATATGATCAATTAGTACCCTAGCTTGGAAGGCTGCAGAGGTAGACAGAGACCTGGTAGAGTGAGTTTTGATCCTGTGGGGGGTAAGGGTCTGCCCTCAGAGCTGTAGATGAAAGCTATGCAACTCTAAATCCAGTTAGACAATGTCACCTTAGAAAGTGGCAAACCCAATCTGGAATCAGAAAAGGAAACAAACAATTGGTCTGACTTCCGAATTTCCTTGGTCCATTGCAAACAGAAACACAGTTGTCTGTGAACATCTTACTGGTGAAAATGGTAATCCACTGCATTGCTATGACTGGGAAAGAAGACTGGGAGTTCAATGGACTGAATCAATATTGCAGAAGAACAAACTTTGGGGACAAACAAAGGATTGATACGTAAAGAAACCCTGTCTTTATATAAAAACTAAATAAGGTGATTTAATAGACAGAGCATGTAGCTCAGAAACACATCTGGCTGATTTAATAGCTACCAAAAACACAGTCTTCCAAGACAAATACTTTAAGGAAGCTGAATGAGATGGTTCAAAAGGAAGGGATGTTAGTTTGGACAAAAATATTTAAGTCCCACGAAGCCACAGGTTCCTGTAAAGGTGGTCTCAGCAAGGTGGCTCCTCTCAAGAAGGTTTTACATAACTTATGCGACATAAGGTTAACATTTGGAGATAACAAATAAAAATGTGAAATAGCCGCCAAGTGTACTTTGATGGTGCCTGTGGCAGATCCTTGCTGAAAAAGCTCTGAAAGGAATTCCAGAATTACGGGAGCGGTGTAAGGATCCACATTCATTTTCTGTGCCCAAACAGAAAACTTTTTCCACTTGCTGTCATACAGCCTTCTGTTTGATGGTTTGCGTGAGAATAAAACAATATGGGACACTGACGATGAAACATCATGAAGCCTGACTAGAGATGGAACTGGATCAGCCAAGCTGTCAATTTGAGGATGTGGAGAGAGGGGTGTAGCGAGCCTGACATGTGGGTCAGTAGGTCTGGAACTGGGTCCAGGATCCAAGGATCGTCCAGGAGAAGAGGCTCGAGGAAGGGAAACCAGACCTGACGAAGCCAGTAAGGAGCAATGAGGACCAACTTGCTTCCCAGTTGGTTGGCTTTCTGTATCACTTTGGGGACTAGAGGAAAAGGAGGGAAGGCATAGAGAAGTCCTGTGGGACAATTGTGCAACAGAACGTCTCTGGATGCTTCCCCAGAAGGGGATTAGGGAAAAATAATTGCTGCACTTGGCACTGACTGGACTGGCAAAAAGGTCACAGCAAGGTTGTCCCCATTTTAGGAAAATAGTTTCCACTATTTCCTATTTCAGAGACCACTCGTGGGGCAGCAGGATTGCCTGGCTCAGCTTGTCGGCTATTACGTTGGTTGTCCCCGGAATGTGCGTTGCCACCAGAAAGCGCTGGGAAGAAATCGCCCATTCCCAAACTCGCATGGCTTCTCGACAGAGTGGGTAAGATCTGGTACTGCCCTGTTTGTTGATATACCACACAACAGACACATTGTCCGATTGTATTGCAATCGTCCCTGGAGGAAGAAGGTCCTGAAGTGCTTACAATGCCAGAAGCACCGCTCTCATCTCCAGAATGTTGATATGCAGATGAGCCTCGTGTTCTTGCCATGTGCCGTGGACCGTCCTGCCCAGATAATGCCCCCCCCACCCGACCTGAGAGGCATCCGTGTAAGATAGAAACCTAGATTTTCCACTAAACACTAGACAGAGTCAGTCACACAGGAGAATATTTTAAACAAATTACAGTGGAAGCAACACGAGGACTATGCCCTCCAAGTTAAACGGGCCTAGCCCTGTGAAGAACCGGGTCTTCTAATTTAAGCAGACCAAGAAGGCAACACACACACACACTAGTTCGAGGGTAGCAATTAACAAGAATAAGAAATTACGACTTTAGCGGATCCCCGCTAAAGACCACCAGTCGACGAAAATAGCTTGGCAGGAAATAATCAATAGGAGCCCCTAATGGATTAACAACGGCGAACTCGCCAACTAATACTCTAGACAAGGAAAAAGGCAAGTTGGTCTAACTTGTCAAAGTCACAAGGCAATTTAGGTAAATCCTAACTGTAAATAACAGGAAGAAGCGAAACCGCCAAAACTAACAGTTTAGATAAAGAGCAACTGCGTCTAACTACTGGTACACAGGATACCACTAATAATGTCACACAACAACCACAAGACAATAAAGATAAGTTCTATAATGTATATATTCAATAATTATACAAAGATACTAGAATAATGAGAATTGAAAGGCGAAACCGCCAAACTAGCGGTTTTAGGTAAAACGCAACTGCGCCTAACTAATAGTACACAGGATATCACTAAAAAGGTCACACAACAACCACAAGACAAAGATACGTCCTATAATGTATATATACAATAATTATGCAAACATACTATAATAATAAAAATTTTCAAAAATTTAGCCAGAGCCAAGAGAAGCACATCTGAACTCGACGCAGCAAACTAGATCTGGGGATTGCACTGGTGCACCATGGGATACCTGCTTAGCCACGAGTCAACCAGAAGTCTTCAAGCTTGAAAATCGGCAGAGTCGGAGCAGAGGATCGGCTCCCAAACCCATATGTAAAAATGAAGGTGAGATTGGACTACCTAACATCATCAATTAATGACTTTTTTGTTGTTGAGTTTTAATAAACAAGTGCAGGGTCACATATTTCTTCTATTTTAGTTCATTCAGTTTCTTTGGTTACTTGGGTGTTGGTGAATGCTGGTGTGTCACCTTTGACAGGCGTGTCATAGGTTCGTCATCACTGCACTAACTGATGGTTTTCTTCCACAGGGCTAACCAATCAACAGACAGAAGAGTGGCAGACTGCCACAGCGTTTGAAAGACCAGTTGTGCCTTGGGCAAGATACCACCCACATAGCCTAAAGGCTACAGCAGCAGTAGGAATGATGAAAACTACAGCTATGCAAGTAAACTACTAAACCAGTAGATGCTTGAATGATCACTGCTGCAGTAGCCTACGCTATGTGGGTTATGAACTGCCAAGGACTCCTATAGAATAATTCTGTGTTGACTTGTGATTGACTGTGCAAATCCCCAAGACTTTTTTTTTTTTTTTTTTTTTTTTTTTTAAAGACAGGAAAATGGGCAAATTTTAGTCATCCCAAATAGCACAGGGAGCTACACATTCACACAGACTTCAGAAAGGAAAATCTAGAGCTTATCTGAAACAATCCTGTGTTGGTTTGTGATTTCTCTAGTTTGGCATCACCTTGACTAAAGTAAAAGCCAATGCCAAAGGGCTCTGGCTGACTAACTTTGCAGATGACTGCAAGCTAGGAGCACAGTCAATGAATTCCCAAATGTCTTATCCATCCTGCAGGAAGGTTTGTCTCAAATATCTGGTGTCAAAATCATGGTGTGAAACTAAATGCAAAAACTGTATCCTTTGGGAAGTAATCTACTCTAGGGAACTATCATATTGGTAACATATCCCTAAGAATTGACCCAGTTGTTTGGAAACTCATGTAGACAGCTGCACAACTTTGGACCAACATGGGTCTATTGTATGAAAGTCCTTCCATATTGCACAGCTTATAAACAAAAGAGATTGTGTCTATATCTAGGGATGTCATTGCCCCCCTTTACGCAGCCTTCATTAGGCCAGTCATTGAATATAATGCCCCCTTTGGTATGAATCTGTCCAGACACACGTGTGTAAAAATAAATAAATAAATTTAAAAAAAAAAAAAAAAAAAGGAATGTCCACAGATATAACTTACTAAATACAAGACCTAAACATGATCTACTTGGACGGATTCAAAGCTCTGTCACTATACTAAGTACCCTATAGACTGCCAAGATTAACATGCGTTTGGCATACAAGGCTATGCCAGCCTCCAACTCATTACGGATAGATTTACTGTACATCAGTAAGTCAAATGGCATCAGAAATACTCAATCTATGGATCTAAACCTCTTCTGCAACATCTATAACAAAGTTCGTCCCTATCCATTTTTAACAGCAACTTAGATCTATGGAAGGAAAAAGAATAGTTGTGTAAAATCTTACCATAACCATACATGTCCTTCTCTTCCATGTTGCAATTTCCTGCCCTCAGGCGACTCGTACGTCGGCTCCTATACAAAAGCTTCAGCTTGGCTGCTGCAGCATGTGTGGGACGTCAGACGTAAGGCCATAAACCAGGGGCCTTAAATGTGACATCTGCAGGCAATCCTCAGCTTGAAGGCCAGCAGGTAGAGTAGAAGGCCCAGCAGGAGGAAATGACAGTGGTGTCAGGTATGGGACCCTGGGCTCCTTCTGTAGCATAGATAGGTCCAGGTTTTAGCTGGGGATAAAGGAGAATGAAGAGGGGGTAATGGTGGGTGGGAAGGCATACTGCAACACGTAAGAGAAGGACATCTATGTCTATGTCAATGGTAAGAGTTTACACAACTATTTTATGTCCTATTCCTATGTTGCAGTATTCTAGTTGTGGGAGAGTACCACAGCTTAGATGGATGAGAGGGTGGCGGATGCTGATGAGGATTCTACAAAGCCCTGTAGGATTGCCCCGGCGAATCCTGCACATGCTCTGGAGACTTGGTTAAGTTTGTAATGTTTGGTGAAAGTGTGGATAGTGTACTATGTGGCTGCTTCCATAATGGATGCCATGTTCAGACCTTTTATGAAAGCCTTGGAGACAGCCACTGCCCTTGTGAAATGGGCCTTTACTCCCACTGTTTTCCGTGGTGGGAGTTGCAGAGACAAATGGCTTTCCTGATCCAGCATGCAATGGTTGTTTGGAGACTGCTTTGCCCAGAGCTCTGGGGTGGAAGGAAACAAAGAGTTGCTTAGATTTCCTAATGGATTTGGTTTTGTTCAGGTAAAATCTTAGTTGCCTGTGCACATCCAGGGAGTGGAGTATCCTCTCCCCTTTATCAGTGGGAGAGGAAAAGAAAGTGGGTAGGTGAATAGATTGGTTTAGAGACAAGTCACTGACCACCTTGGGCATAAAGGAGGGATTAGTTCTCAGGGTGACTCTGTCCTTATGGAAGGTGGTGTAAGGGGGTGGCAGGCCATTAAGGTCTGCAACTCTGAAACCCTTCTGGCTGAAGTGATAGCCACTAGGACTGTTTTCCATGTACAAATCTGTAGGGAAGATGTCCCAGCAGGTTTGAAAGGGTGCTGGGCAAGTTTTTCCAGGATGTAGCTAAGGTCTCATGGTGGAGGGATAGGCTTCTTTGGAGGTCTCATGTGCAACACCCCTTTAAGGAACAGTTTTACGTTGAGCCTGGCTAGCAAGGAGGGATCAAGAGGCAAGCAGGCTGATCTAGCAGAAAGGTGTACTTTCACTGAAGAATAGGAAAATCCACTTTTTATCAATTGACGCACACGAAGAACATAGTACAGTTGTGTACACTTACCATAAATGTAGATGTCAGAGTGTATTCACTGTTGCAGTCATCACATTTGGGGTAATCTGCTGGCAGGTTGCCCTCAGTTGGCCTGAATTCCAAAGTCTTGGGTCCTGTGTTGGTTGCTGTCTCCTCTTCCATGTCGTCAGGGGTATAAAACATGCAGCCAATGCCATTTTCTTTAGTTTTTCTAGCACCCGATGTCAGGTGTCCCCAAAAAGGTAGCAATATTTTATATATATATATAGATATATATATATATATATATATATATATATGTGTATATATATATATATATATATATATATATATATATATACATATACATATATACATATACATATATATAATGTATGCGTGTGTGTGTATATATGTATATATATATATATATATATATATATATATATATATATATATATATATATATATATACACACATATATATATATATATATATATATACATACACATATACATGCATCAACATAAACTTTACCTTCATCTACAAGCAAATACACCACATAGGTTGTAGAAGATAGTGAAGGAAAGATAAAGAATGACAGGGGGATGGCGGGAGGGAAACCTGGACTGCAACAGTGAATACACTCTAACATCTACAATTATGTAAGTGTACACAACTGTACTATGTTCTTCGTGTTTCACTGTTGCAGTCATCACATTTGGGTAGAATCCCAAAGCTATGGTTGGGAGGCTGGATCTAAACAGCATTAGGTGCGACTATAAGGCCCTGCAGCACTGCAGTGGCAAAGCCTGCCCTGGACTTAAGAGTAGAGAGGCAAATGGTAATGTTTTGTAAAGGTGTGAACAGAACTCCATGTAGCAGCAGCTTCTAGAATGTCTTTGGTTGGTACTCCTCTGAGAAACACTGCCGAAGTACTTGCAGCTCTGGTGTAATGAGACCTAATGCCCTTGGGCACATGTTTACCATGGTGTAAGTAGCAGAAACGGATGCAGCGGCTTATCCACTTTGAAATCTACTCCAACCCTACATAACCATGAGACCACTAAGATCCAGCCACAAAAACCTCCTACAGGTCACAAGAGCCATTAACTCTGCTGGAGAAGCATTATTCTCCTGCACTATAGCCAAACTCTGGAACTCCCTCCCATCCTCAATTACCTCTAACTTCTTGCACCCACTTTACATCCTTACTAAAATCACACTTAAAAACTTGGCAGATATGCCCTTGCAACCCCCCCCCCTCTAATACCATTCACTCCCCCCACCCACTACCTCTCTCAGCCCCCTATCAACAACCTACTCTTAGCAAGCTTGGCTACTCATGTTCCCAGCTACCTACCACATAATACTAACTTCTTGTAGCAACAACTGCTAATGGCTGTTATATAACTCAAAAACATTTTGTATCAATTGTTCACTGATGAATCTCAACTACATTTTAACCGTGTTTAGTATATGTTACCATATTTTAAAATTGTACTATGCTCTACAGCTCTTTTACATCTGTTTTCTTCTTGTCTTGCGTCCTTAACTGGACTAATGTCTATTTAAATGCTATGTTTTTTTAACTGTATAATGCAAATAATAATGTGGAGCTTTTCTCCCCGGGCCTCCGCTGAAAACGGACCTGTGTCTAGTCGGAATCTCCCGGTCAACAAATGTAAATAAATAGTCTGCTTTGAGATGGCCTTTCCTTCTGATTCTGCAGCATAAGACACTAGTAATTGCTCAGTTTTTCTTAGAGCTTTTGTCCTGCTCAAGTAGAAACGTAGCTGTCTGTGTACGTCCAAGGAATGCAGAATTCTCTCCACTTTGTTCTGTAGATTTGGATAAAAAGTTGGCAGATGAATTGTTTGGTTAAGAGCCACACTGGAAACCACCTTGGCATAAAAGTAGGATTTGTCCTCAGATACACCCTGTCTGGGTAAAATATGATAAAAGGCTCTACAACCATGAGGGCCTGTAGCTCTGAAACTCTTCTTCCTGAAGTAATTGCTAGTAGCAGAGCTGTCTTCCATGACAAGAACTTTATATCAGCGGTAGCAGCTGGTTCAAATGGAGGCAGGGTGAGCTTTTCCAACACATAATTGAGGTCCCATGCAGGTAATGGTGATCTACTAAGAGGCCTTAGGTTTTTGGCTCCTCTAAGATATGGCTTTAGTAAAGGATGAGAAAAGATAGGTGGCGCTGTATTGCAATGAGCCGAAATGGCAGAGGCATGGATTTTGATTGCTGAGAAAGATAGGCTTTTGTCAAGCATCTCAGTTAAGTATTGTAATATCTGAGGAATATGTGGTTCTGCTGTATCAGTTCCTTGTGCTTGATTCCAAGCACAGAATCTCTTTCATTTGTCAGCATAAGATTTTCTAGTACTAGGCCTTCTGGCTTTCAAAATGACATCCATCATAGCTTTACTGAGAGGTATCGTTCGTATGATTACATGATTAGCCATGCTGCCAAGTTCAGAGTCTGTAGTGATTGTGCAGGATCTGATTGTTTTGCTGGGACAGTAGTTATCGACTTTGAGGCAAGTTCTAAGCCGGGTATTGAGACAAGTTCCTTAGGATTGGGTACCAGTATTGGCGGGGCCAGTCCGGGGCAATTAATATCATCTTTGGCTTCTCGTCTGACTTTTAGGACGACACTGGGTAGAAGAGGCAGAGGAGGAAAGGCATAAACCGACAGGTTTTTCCAACTGAAGGATAGGGTGTCCACTTTCCATGCTTGTCTATAATAAGTCCTTGTGCAGAATCTTTTCAATTGATAATTCTGAGGAGAGGCAAATAGATCTATGTCTGGGCTCCCCCATTTCTCTGTTATCATGCTGAATACTTCTGGATTTAGTTTCCATTCGTGAGGATCCATCAGGTCTCTGCTTAAATCATTTGCCAGAGTGTTCTGTTTTCCTGGCAGGAATTGAGGTTGAAGATTTATTTGGTAGGTCAAAGCTGTGTCCCACAGTGCCATGGCTAATCTGCAAAGGGGGTATGAGTGTGTGCCCCCTTGCTTGTTTATATACCACATGACTGTGGTGGTGTCCATCTTTATCAGTAGTTGACCTGGATGAATTAAGTCCTTGAAGGCTGTTAGGGCATTTTGAACAGCTAGCATCTCTTCCTGGTTGATATGTAGATGCATTTGATTTAGTGCCCGTATGCCCTGAATGCATCTTCCCGCCATGTGGGCCCCCCAGGCATAATCTGATGCATCTGTTAAGGTTTGGCTGGCAGGGGGTAGAGTGAAGGGCCATCCCATGTTTTGGTGACAGGCCTTTGCCCACCACAGAAACTCCTGTTGCAGGCAGGGGATGAGAGGAATCATTGTTTCCATACTGTGTGAATGTTGACGCCATAAACTTTTTAGGTACCATTGAAGCTTCCTCATATGCAGTCTTGCATATGGAATAAGTAGGACGCAGGATGCCATGAAGCCCAGAGCCTGCAGAATATGTCTTGCAGAAGACTGGGTTTTTGTTGCCATCAGTTTGAAGTAAGTAGTCAGTTGCCTTTGTCTGGCGTGAGGTAAGCCATCTGGGCAGTTGTATGCAAGCTTGCACCCAGGAATGTTATCTTTTGAGAGGGTACCAGTTGTGACTTCTTTTCGTTTATTGTGTACCCTAGGCATGCTAGAGGCCTTTTCACAAATGCCAGGTGTCGTAGAAGAGTGTCCTTGTTCTCTGCTTAAATAAGACAGTCGTCTAAGTAAGGATATATTTGAATACTTCTTTGCCTGCAAAATGCAATTACTGGTGCCAGGAACTTTGTAAAGACCCTGGGCGCAATAGATAAGCTAAAGGGCAGTGCAGAGAATTGGTAATGCATTAAGCCAGCCTTGAATCTGAGGTATCTTATGCACGACTGTCGTATTGGGACATGCAGATGTGCCTCTCTTAAGTCTAAAGTCACCAGCTAAGCATTCTTGCCCAGCATGGGCAAAAGCTGTTGCAAAGTGAGCATTCTGAATTTTGGAATGTCCAGGTAGGTGTTCAAAATCGACAAATCCAGTATTGGCCGCCAGGCCTGGTCCTTTCTGGGTACCAAGAACAGTTGAGTAAAAACCTTGTCCTTTTTCCTGTTCTGGTACTGTCTGAATGGCCCCCATATCCATGAGGGACGTAACCTGTTTCTGTGCCTCTGACCATTGTTTTTTAGCAGGTCTGGCCAACCATTTGTCATTGGCAGAGTGTGGAAATGGAATTTGTATCCCTGTTATATGATGTTCAGTACCCACTTGCCCTGGGTTATTAACTGCCAATTTTGAGCAAAAACTGCTCATTTTCCTCCTATCAGTGCTGCCAAAAGATAAGTGCTTGGTGTAGGCAGAGGGAAGTCATTGGGATTGCTTTCTGTAGGTTTGCACTTTATCTCCTCCAGATTTGGAGGTGGATGCGCCCCATTGCTTTGACCTGTATGAGTCTTGAGCCTTGTACCTAGAACCCTTAGGGCGTCTGGATTTGCCCCTTTGAGCTCTGTCTGAGAGAAAAGAACCAATTTTTTGTAGGTCAGTGTCTACTGAATTTAGGTGGCTGCACTTGTAAGAAATCTTTAACAGTTTGCATAGACTTAGCTTTGTCTTCTCTTTAAAACCTCTTCTGCCCTCTTCTGCCTTAACACCAAACAGAGAATCATGCTGTAAAGGTGCATCTAGTAATTTAGCGTTAACATGATCAGGCAAATTTTATTCCTTTAAACAGGCATGCCTCCTAATCACAGATCCAGTAACTGCAGCCCTGCAGGAGGCCTCTAAAGAATCAAAACCACATTGCAAAGTATGCTTTCCAACTTGTTCAGCTGCATGCAATAATTCCTGCACTTCCTTATTTTCTGCACATTCTGCAATCAATATAATTTTCTGTTTCAGCAATCCCATAACATGCTGTTGGTACTTAAGCATATGAAATTGACAGTTTAAGGCCCTAATTGCCAAGGTTGCAGACGTATAAACCTTTTTTCCCCATCTGTCCAGCGCCCTTGAATCTGTCGGAGGGGGGGTAGGGTTTTTTGCTGTTGAGGCCTTAACTCCCTTTGGACTCTGTGAAATAGTTTCAGGATCAGCAGCAGGATTTTTAAAAAAAAAAATTATGAGAGTCAGGGACCCTGTAATACCTGTTGGGCTTACTGGGAGCCGGAGGTAGAGAGTCAGGGGTCAGACTTGACTCCGAAAAAACATCATCCACAATGTCTAACACAGGGGGAATGGCTAAAGGCTTGTGCTGCGGGAGAAAGAGGAAATCCCAGAGCCTCTTTTTTGATTCTGAGAAGTCTTGACTCTCCCAGTGAAAATGCTCCCTCGAAGTATGCAAGGTTTCTCCAAATGAATAATCCTCAGGAGGAGATGCGGATGGAATAGACTCCTCAGCATCAGAATCCTCATAGGGAGGTAAAGATAATTCCTGATCAGAAAAGGAATCAGAAGAAATAGAAACCTGATCTGAAGATTCATAGTCAGTGTCTTGCCTAGGCCTCTTATCTGGAGGGGGATGGGTACCCCAGATCAAGGTAATAAGGTCTTCAGCCATTTTGATAACCTGTTTTTTAGGCATACAGGCCTGTGCACATGGCTCAGGCGTAATTTTTTTTAGTTTTAGAAGGTATCGTTGCCTTTGGTTTTGCAGCTTTCGTCGGTTTGATATAAAATTGTTGAGGTCTGAATACACCCTCAGAAGCCGGTGCCTGCTCAGCGGCTCCGGACCCATCTGAGGGAGATACATTGTTCGGTCCAATACCTTGAGTATCTTGCGGCACGCCGGACTCCACATGGATGTTGGTAAAGGCCTGCGACTCAAAGGTAGCGGGTATCAGGGGCTGAGAAAGTGCCTCACTGAGTACCGGCGAACCGGCTTAGGAGAAGCTTTGTCATCGGTTTTGGATCTCGACTGCCTTTCTCTGTCCTTTTCTTTGTGTTTTTATGTACTCCAGTAGTTGGATTGCTATCAGACGACATCTCTGGGTAGTTAAATCTGTTTCCAAAATACTTGTATGCAAAAATATACTGACACTTAATAGTGCGTTGGTTAAATCTAGCACAAAACTGACAGCCAGGCATGTTGTGATCAGGGCCTAGGCAAGGAATACAGTATAAATGGAAATCCTTATGAGGTATTTGCTTCTCACAAGTAATACAATTATTAACTTTTTCTGACCGGTAAAAAGCAAGAAAAAAGTTTCCACAATGGGGTACTTAGCTTTATTGAAGACTTCAGTTCTGAAACTCAAACGTGAATATTTCAGTAGTCGGCCGACTGGCACTTGCGAAATGCTTCTGCTTCGGGCACCGCACGGGAAGAAAGACTAAAGAAAATGGCGTTGGCTGCATGTTTTATACACCTGACGACCTGACATCATGGAAGAGGAGACAGCCACCGACGCAGGTCCCAAGACTTTGGAATTCAGGTCGACTGAGGGCAACCGGCCAGAAGATTACCCCAAATGTGATGACTACAACAGTGAAACACGAAGAACATCAAGGGGGGTATTAGCAATGCAAAGGTCCCTGCCCTTGTCTAGACACCACTTAGTAAATCTTTCCCATTTACCTAGGCAAGATTTTCTTATTGTAGGTTTCCTGGCCTCCCTTAGGACTGAAAGCACGTCCTCTGAGTAGTGGTGTCCGAAAGGGATCAAAAGTTTATCACCCACAGTGTGGCCAACATCTGCAAGTGTGGGTGGAGGAGAGTTCCTTTTTCTTGTGTTAGGAGGTCCACCTTGTAGGGTAACTTGTAGTAATTGCCCTTGGCTGGATTGTGAAGTAGGGGGGAACCAGTGCTGCCTTGGCCAGTAGGGAGTCCCTAACAAGATTTCCGGTTTGTCTTCCTTAATTTTCAGGGGGACTTTCTGAATCAGTGGGGGGGCATAAAGAAACTTCCCCTCACAGGAGACACTGAAAGCATCTACTCTCCATGCTAGAGGGGAGTAGGTCTTTGAGCAGAAAGTCTGCAGCTGCCTGTTCTGGGGGGAGGCAGACAGGTCTATTTGAGGAGTGGCCCCACCGGTGGACTATATCTAGGAAGACAGTTGTGTCCAGCATCCATTCATGTTGTGGAGAGGATGTCCTGCTTAGGAGATTTGCTTGCTTGTTGTCCTGCGAGGGGATGTAGGTTGCCTGCAGGGACAAACTGTGGCGAGAGGCTAGTTCCCATATCAGCAGGGTTAGTCTGCACAGCTGATAAGCCTTTGTCCCTCCCTGCCTGATGCGGTACCACATTACAGTGGTATTGTCTGTCACTATTAGAAAAAACCCTGGTAGAAGTACAGGGGTAAAGGTTTTTAAAGCTAGGAAGACTGTTGTCATTTGTCTGACATTGATGTGTTTGGCCTTTAGGGAAGGGTGCCAGTTTGCTTGAACCCTGTAAGATGCCACTGTTGAACCCCAACCTGAATCTGAGGCATCTGTACGCATTACTTGAGTTGTGGGGAAGGTAGAAGTGGAAGTCTCAGGTTTAGCTGGACGTGTTGGATCCACCAGCTGAATTCTTTCTTTAGACAGGGAAGGAATTGCCTTGCAGTTGCTTTCTGAGAGTGTAGGATCTCCTTGAAGTGGGAGGTCAGGGATAGTACCTTGTCCTGTGGGAGAAAGGCCTTCAGTTTGTCCTTTCTGATTCTGCAACCCAGAAAAATCTTGTCCTGGTCTGGGTTCAAGGAGGACTTTGGAAGGTTGAGGGTGAACCCTAGATTCTGCAGAAGGGACATGGTGAAGTGCAGATGATTTGAGAGGGTATCTTTTGACTCTGCCAGTATTGGGATGTCGTCCAGATAGGGGTAAATCTTGATTCCCTGAGTTCTGCAGAAGGCAATGGCCGGGGATAGGCATTTTGTGAACACCTGGGGGGTGGGGGGGGGGGGGCAGTGGACAACCCAAAGGGCAAAGCAGTAAATTGGAAATGAGAGAAGAGCCCAGAGAAACGCAGGAATCTTCTGTGGGAAGTCCTGATGGGTATGTGTAGGTAGGCTTCTTAGGTCCAAGGTGGCCATAAAAGCCTTGGCCGGAATAAGAGGTAGCAGGGTGGGAAGTGACAGCATTCTGAAGGTTTCGGAAGGAGAGGTCTAAGATGGGTCAAAAGCGGTCTTTTTTGAGGACCAGGAAGAGACGGGAGTAGGAACCTTTTCCTTCCTGTCCTTAGGGAACAGGTTCTATGGTACCTAGTTTCAGCAGGTCTGTCAAAACCTGTGGGAGGAGATGTAGCTGTTTTCTGGGGGAGGGGGTTATGGGATGCCTCTCCTGGGTGTTTTTTTTTCTTTCCAGGAGAGGAAATATCCTTTTTGGATTATGGATAGTACCCATTGGTCCATGGTGATGGCTTTCCAGAAGGGGAGGCAGTGGGGAAGGCGTGATGAGAGTGGCAGGTGGGCAAGGCAGTCATGCATTGTTGGGGCCTCCTCTGTCCTGAGAGGACTGTCTGGGCTGAGGATGTGGTGCATTAGGTCTGGACATGGTGGGTCTTCTTGCACCTCTTCTAGATCTGGAAGAGGAAGCACCCGTCCAAGGAGGGTTATGCCTTACAAAGGTGGCTTTAGCAGGGTAGTTTCTATAGTACTTAGGAATGGGAGACACCAGTAAATGTTTAATGTCCTGCAATTCCTTACTTTTTTCTTGCAGATTCTTGAAGAGATCTGCAGATTGTTTTCCAAAAAGGAAACTGTGATCCAGGGGAGCATCCAAGATCTTGGACTTGAGTCTTCTGGGAGATTCTGAAGTCTCACCCAGGAGCATCTCCTGAGGACAGGAGCAGATGCTTCTGCAGCATCACAGCTGCATCTAATCGAGTGAAACAGTTTGGAAGAGAGGTCAGCCTTAACGGGGCTGTCAGGGATAGAAGCTAGCATGGAGGAAAGTTGAGACACCCAAGTCCAGAGCATACTTAGTCATGTGCGTCTGATAATTAATGGCTCTGAAAGCCAATGTGAAGGAGGGGTATACCCCTTCTTACCAATCCTATCCATAGATTTGCTGGTAGGAGTGAGGTGGAGGGAAGCAGTCTATATTGCTTATCAGGGAAAGTGGCAATCACTGCTGGGTCTGTTTGACTAAGAATTTTTGCTCATCAGGCACCTTGTAGAAGTGGTCTGGGCACTTGGGGGCAGGTGGCTGTAAGTCTGGGGCCTTAGATGCAGAAGTAAAGGGATCCACGTAAACAGGCAGAACCAGAGGAAGAGCAGAAGGGGAGGGGGATTCAACTTAAAGAAGCTCAAAGTACCTCTTTTGGGTGTCAGTCATTTGTGAGGTATCCCATTTGAAAGGGTCTTTCATCTTGGTGATGGTCTCACCAAATATAATATCCTCAGGGGGAGAATCTCCTTCAATAGATTTCTCATCAGGGGAATAATACTCCTGGGGAGATGCAATTTGGGAGGTGTCTGATAGAGCCCTCTGAGGAAGAAAAGGAAGAATCATGCTCTTCCTCCCTAACCTGAGATGTCATGGAGGAAGGGAAGAGGCTGAGACAGGACTAAGGCTGAGTAAAGATAGAGTAGTGGGGGATAAGGCTGAAGGCCTAAGGGCCATAAAGGCCTGCATGAGGGAAGAAGTGAAGGACTGCCAATCCAGTAGGCCATCTGCAGTGGAGGAGGTATGCTTGATTTTCTGTTTCTTTTTAGCCGGGGTAGAAGCTGGAACCGGCCTTGAATCAGTTTTAGAAGCAGCCGTTTCAGAAGTCTGGTCCTGGTAGGAGGCACCACAGATTTTGTTTTTCCCTTGATATAGACGGTAGTTAGTGTCTGGGTAAGCTCCGAGGATGTGCCAGACTTTGGCAGAGCAACTGCTTCCCCAAAGCTCGTAGTTGAAATAAACAAATCCACCAAGCGTCCCTCAGCTCCTAAATCGGCAGTTGGCGGGGTGTCCAGTAATGAAGCGGCAGGCGAAGAAGGCCGAGGAAGCTTGGGCTTCTTTCACAGAGGTTCTGAAGCGGTCTCTGAGGCAGGATCCATTCTTAGGCTAACCGCTTAATGCGCTGATTTTCTAGGTAAAGGTTTAATGCGGGCAGACAGCTGTGTATGGTCTTCGGCACAAACAATTGACAAATGGAGCAGGCGGAATGGTCGTCCTCCCGGCCTAAGCAAAAAGCACACCTATCATGGGTGTCTTTATGGGGTATCTGGTGCCCGCATTGGCATTTAGCCTTTTTACCTGACATCAGCTAAAAATTGCTACAACAACCAAGCCTAAGCAATAACAATCGGATATGTAAAAAACAAAAACCCAACGGGTTACTTAGCTTTAATGCGATGTCTGAGAAGGAGCGATCACACAATGCTGAAAAGTTCTGAGGATTGTGCTTGCAGACATCACATTTAAGGCCCCCTGGTTTATGGCCTTACGTCTGACATCCCATGCACACTGCAACAGCCAAGCTGAAGCTTTTGTACAGGAGCCAACGTACGAGTCACCGAAGGGCAAGAAATCCCACAACTAGAATACTGCAACACAGGAACAGAAGGACATCAGAACATTCATCTCAGGCTTGTCCTCCTGTACTACTAATGGACAGATGCAGTTCCTAAATGTTTTATCACATGCAAGAGTTCCCTCAAATTATCCGGGGTATGATCCCATTTATTCTCATTAAGACCATAGTATGAGTAAGGCCAATGTATAACCAAATGTGACAAGTTATTTCAAGAGCAAAATGGGAAACTGGCAAAGCTTAAAATGAAGGGCAGCTAGCTTAGTGCTTACCTACAAACTTATGAACCTATTTAGTGATCTTTAATGTTATAACGATGTGAGACTGAGCAATAGTGAGCAGATGTTACTGCCTGAGAAAAAAAGGAAATACAGCTTTTGTGTGACTCGTATGGTAGGTCAGTGACAACTTTATTGCACTTAATTTAATATTTAGCTGCATATTGTGCGAGTTTCTCATAGAGGTTTACTTAAAATATCAGACAGCTACAGTAACTTATTTTGATTATTTTTTAGAATTTTTTATTCGTTTGTAGCTTTGCTAAAGTAAAAGCATCTTTACAGTTTTCTAAATGCTACGTATATGTAAAAGTAACACAAGGTAACACTTGTGACATGTGTTCCGCATGTCAAAAGTTAAGATGATCTGCTTGCCATTGTTAGTAGTAAATCTAGACTTAGGATGATGGTGGCACTTAAGCAACTGGCACAACTTGGAGAACTGTTAACATATTAATGACTGGGATGTTGACAAATAATATTAGGCAAAGTGCAAATAGAACACATTTCTGAATGGAAGCGTCTTACCAGTGAAGCTCTCTCAATCCCTATTAAACATACTACCAATGACAACCTTGGAATTCAGGACACAAGTTTCCAGCAATCTGAGGATACGGAGTATGTAGAAGGAAAGAACAAAAAAAGAAAAAAAAGGAAGAAGTTCACAACAAATAAAAAAGAAAAGAAAAACTAACATCTATAATAAAAAAATACTAAAAAGGACACTGCTTTTGGTATGTAACACAGATTAGAATAACAGTGTTCAATCAGAAAACCTTCAGTCTACAGAAAAAGGCATCATTTTACAACAGAGAGGGTAGGAAAAAAAAGAGGCAAGGGGGCAGGGGGAAAAATCAAAATTGAACTAGAACATTTTGAAGAACAAATCCAGCTGAATGAGAAATGGCTGCTTGCAAACATAATAAGCAATGAGAACAGCAAGATTAAGAAGACTAATGGTGACAACGTTCACTCCTTTGTAACAATTTATAGAAAAAGAAGTTATGTACCTACCATAACATTCCATGTTAGTTGTCTTCATCTCGCCTTCCTTCTTGCTGGTTGGGATCGGAGCCGGTCCTTGGCTCCGACTCGGCCATCTTCAATAGCTCGAGAGCTGTTTACTGGCTTGAGGCTACCCCCTATCAAATAATGCCTAGCGATAGCTACCCAGATCTCGTTTGAAATAGCTAACTCCAGACATAACAGAATAAACTAGTCAAAATAAATCAGTTGACTATACCTGCCATATTCTCTAAGTCAATAGAGGAACAAGAGAACACACACATCCAGTGAAAAAGAAAAACTCCTCTCGATCCACTAGGACAGGGGGACGGATAGTGGGACGCAAGAAGGAAGGCGCATGGGAGGATGGCCTAATGGTTAAGGTGTTTGCCTTACAAACACAAGGTGCAGGGTTTGAGTCTCACAAGGACTAATTGGCTAGGCTTACAATGGCTCGCAAGGGCACTTAGCCTAGTACTAATCTATGAATTCTATGAGATGAAGACAACTAACAGGGAACGTTATGGTAGGTACATAACTTCTTTATGTTAAGCTGTCTATCTCGCCTTCGTTCTTGCTGGTTGGGACAGCGTCCCTAGCACCTGAAATCCTGGGTGGCTCAGTGGAACAAACTCTTCAGAACAGTGGAACCAAAGTCAGCTCTGCTCCTGGAGACCATATCCAACTTGTAATGAGAAATAAAGGTATGAGGGTTTGCCCACGTGGCAGCTGCATAGATGGAATCCATGGGCAACCTAGACTGGAAGGCTACAGAGGTCGTCAAGGCCCTAGTAGAATGACCTTTCAGTTTAATAGGCAACAGTTTGTTCCTTAACTGATAAATGAAAGAAATAGTGTGTGACAACCATCTGGACAAGGTTACCTTGGAAACTGGGAGACCTTGTTTGCCCAAGGCATAAGAAAGGAATAGTTGGTCCGACTTCCTTACTTCTTTAATTCTGTGCAGGTAAAAACGCAATTGCCTATGAACGTCCAGTTGGTGTAGTTTATACTCTGTCTTGTTGGTACGATTAGGGAAAAAGCAACAATGGTGCTACTGCCAAAAGTATAAGCAATACACAACAATATCACACCAAAAAAGTTTATTACATAAAGCTTTCGGGTCTACACCCTTCATCACTTTTTTGGTGTGATATCGTTGTGTAATGATTACGGAAAAACACAGGAAGATCTATGGATTGGTTTAAATTATTTTCTGAGAAGTCTTTAGGGAGAAACGAACGATTAGTCCTCAGAGCAACCCTGTCCTTATGAAAATCCAAGTATGGAGGACAAACATCCTTATGAAAATCCAAGTATGGAGGACAAACACATAGCGCCTGAAGTTCGGAGACTCATCTGGCTGAAGTAATAGCTACCAGAAAGAGTGTCTTCCAAGATAGAAACTTGACAGAGCAGGACGCTGCTGGTTCAAAAGGGGGCAGAATTAAGGAGGTTAGGACTAAATTAAGGTCCCAAGGAGGAGGGGGATCTCTCACTGGAGGCCTAAGAAGAGTTGTCCCTCTCAAAAAAGCTTTACAGAACTTATGAGACATAATGTTAGAGCTCGAAAAACCAACATGAAAGTTAGAAATGGCCGCCATTTGTACCCTGATCGTAGAAGAAGCGGACCAGGGAGTGAAACAATTGTACTAGGAATTCCAGGATTTTGTGGACTGGGGCTGAAAAGGGATCCACATTCCTAACCTTTGCCCAACAAGAAAAACGTTTCCATTTGCTAGCATAAGTTTTCCTCGTTGTAGACTTGTGAGAGGAGACGATAATGTCACGGACTACTGGGGAAATGCTGGGAAGCCTGGCTAAGGTTGGAAGTGGAGCAACCAAGCTGTGAGCTGGAGAGTTTTACGGGATTGATGCAACCCGCCTGACTGATGAACCAGGAGGTCTGGAATTGGGTCCAGAGTCCAGGATTGATCGAGAAGGTAACTGTGCAGGACCGGGAACCATATCTGTCAAGGCCAGTAGGGAGCAATGAGGATCATTTTGCAACCCAACGATATTGCTTTCTGTATAAGTTTGAGTAACGGGATAAAGGAGGAAATGCATAAAGAAGTCCCTGGGGCCAATCGTGGACTAGAGCGTCTCTGGGTATGTGACCCGGAAGCGGAAGAAGGGAGAAGTAGTTGCTGCATTTGGTGTTGAAGGGGTGGCAAAGAGATTGCAGCAAGGCTGCCCCCATTTGCGGAAAACAAGATTCGCAACTTCCTGATTCAGAGACCACTCATGAGGCATGAGAATAGCTCTGCTGAGCCTGTCCGCTATGATGTTGGATCTCCCGGGGATGTGCGTTGCAATCAGAAAACGTTGGGAGGAAATCGCCCACTGCCAAAGCCCGAGTGCTTCTTGACACAGGGGGTAAGACCTGGTTCCACCCTGCTTGTTGATGTACCACACCACTGACATGTTGTCTGTTTGAATAGCAATGGTCCCAGAAGGAAAAGAGTCTTGAAGGGCTTGTAACGCCAGGAGCATGGCTCTCATTTCCAGGACATTTATGTGCAGATGGTACTCGTGAGGTTGCCACGTGCCTTGGATTGTCCTGCCCAGATAATGCCCCCCACCCTATCAGGGAGTCTGTCACTGTGGCTACCGGAGGGGGTTGTATGAAAGGTCTGCCCTGAGTAACTAGTGGGGAGACCATCCACCAAGAAAGATGTCTTTTGCATGCATCCATGATCATGTAAGTCATGGGTAGCTCTTGGAAAGACCATTGCGTAAACAGAAGCCACTGAAGAATTCTCAAATGAAAGCGCGCCAGTGGGATTAGGAGAATGGCTGCTGCCATGGAACCCAGAGTTTGAAGGATGTATCTGACTTGGATCCTTTTGCTCTGCATCAGAACCTGTACCTGCTGATGGACTGCGGACACCCTTTCTAGTGGTAGCCTTGCAAACATATCCTTTGTGTCCAAGTCTGCTCCTATGCAAGTGATAGACTAGCAGGGCAACAAGGCAGATTTTTCGAAATTTATTGTAATGCCGAGCTGGGAGCAGATTGTGATTGTGTAGTCCCGTGCTTGTACGAGTTGATGCCTGGTGGTAGCAGTAAGGAGCCAGTCATCTAGATACGGAAACACCTGGAATCCTTGACGCCTCAGGTGAGCCGTGACCACTGCCATACATTTGGTGAACACCCTGGGGGCTGTGGTGAGACCAAAGGGCAGAGCTCTGAACTGATGACTGGCCCCCAGCCTGAAGCGAAGATATCTCCTGGAGCGCTTGTCCATCTTTACATGGTAGTACGTGTCCTGAAGATCTATCGAGCACATCCAATTGTCCTGACCCAGAAAGGGTCTCCGACCTCAGATGGTCTCTGACTCGGACCATCCAAAACTTTGTTCTTTTCACAGACCTGTTTAGTCTGCTGAGATCCAGAATCTGTCAGCAGTCCCCTGTCTTTTTTGGTACTAAAAAGAACCTTGAGTAAGTTCCGGATCCGTGCTGGTCTGCCGGGACTTCCTGGATGGCTCTTTTTTCTAGCAGTTTTGAAACTTCTATTACTGCTTGCTCTTTCAGATTGGGTGGAACATCTGGAAGGGTCTTCCTTGACTGCAAAGGGGGTTGTTGGAAGGGAATTTTGTAATCTCCGGATATAACGGACCGTACCCATCTGTCTTGTGTTAAACTTTGCCAGGCTTTTGGGTACAGTGAAAGTCTTCCCCCGACTGCCTCCAGAGTTGAGCAGCCGAGCAACCCTTCAAGGATGCTGGAAGGGCTTATCAGAGAAGGATTCTCTGTTGCCCTGGTTCTGCAGACCCCCTCTGCCACGAGGGCGGCGTCTATTATTATTGTTTCCCCCTCTACCTCTGGAGGAAAAATCACTATGTGCGTCAGGCAAGGCTCCCCGAGATTTACGGAACCACATCTTCCCACTCTTCTGACCCTTGGGGTAAGGTCTAGAGGGAGTGGAAAAACGGACTCCCACGGCAGAGAGAGTCTTGCCTTCTTGCTCATACCTAGTCAAAGTGTCTTTCACCTGTGGTCCAAAAAGAAAGGAACCATCAAAGGGAGTGTTGGTGAAGGACGCTCGAAAGGGTTCCGCAAAGTTACACAGCCGCATCCAGGCATGCCTCCTAAGGGCCACCCCGGTACCTGCGGCTCTACTCGCCCCATCGGCTGCATAGGAAATGAGCCTCATGGAGGAGTTGACAACCGAATTAAGCGTCGCTAGCTGGGAAGCTACTTTGGCTTGTGCTCCCTCACCTGTTGGATCTTGGAGGGTATCTCCAAGCTCTTTAAGGAGATCCCTTTGAAGTCGGGTAAAATGACACATGTAGTTCAGTGACCTCATAGAGAAGGTCGCTGAAGCGAACATTCGCTTCCCATATCTGTCCATCGTCCTAGACTCCTTGTTAGGGGGATGGACAGACGAAGAAGGTCACCGCTAACTTTTTTGGTGGCTGCTGCTACCACCATAGCATCAATAGGGACACCTTTTGAAAGGAACTGCTTATCCTGGGGTGCTGTAATGAATTTACTAGGTCTCCTCGGAGTTGGTTCCACTGTATTCGGAGCTGACCAAGTCTTTCGAGCCACCACTGCCATAAGTGGATCGAAAGGCGGAGACACCCAGGAGGTGGAAGGTCGGGAACCGAAGGCATCCAGAAATACAGACTCATCCTCAGAAGGGGCTAGGGGATTCCAGTTCCCCCTCTGCTTAAGCATTTCTAGGATGTCCGAGAAGTAAACATCTTCAGAGGGGGATCTCTGGGACCCTTCCGAATCATCTAAGTCTGTATCAGAAGTGACAGACTCGGGGGAGTCAATGTGCTTCCTCTTACACATTTTCTTTTGAGGGGGCCCTTCTGAGTGATCAGGAGAGGCCTCAAAAAAGGAGGAAACACCCAATGGGGTGTCCTAGAGTATTGGTTCCCTAAGCTTAGGGTCTGGAGGAGAAGCAGAGGTTGGTACAGGCATCCCTGCCCCGATGCAGAGAAAGCTCCAGTTCCGAAGAAATAGGAATCTTTCTCCGCACTGAGGGAGACAGCTCCGAGGAAGATGTTGGAGCCAAGCTCACCTGCGCCGAGGCTCCGAGGGGGAAAATGGGGTCTGACAAGGGTCCGATGCCACTCGCCCCCTCGGAGCTGAGGGAGCCCCGGCACCCAGATCCCTCGATGGAAGGTACCACCGAGGGAATCTGAGCCGATGGCGGAACTGAAGAGGAGTTATTGGAGCTGACGGTTCCATTACTCGAACCCCAACGAACTCCGGCTCCGAACTCATTGGAGTCGGAGGAGGAACATCGAGAGAAGTGGATGGAGCCGATACCTGTTGAGGAGGGCTGGACAACAATTTAGCTAGTGCCTGTGACTTTAACAACCTACTGACCACTCTGTCCACATCATGATCTGACAGTCTAGAGGATCGAGAGGAGTGAGAGGATCGGTGACTACGCTCGCTCTGAAGTAACGGAGACTGAGGAGCCGAATGCAGCGACTCTAGTGAAGGGGACCTCAGCCTCTTGTGGCTTTGCGACGGCTCAGAAGCCTCTGATGGAGCCAACGGGGAGATTGTCTTCTCGGTGCCAGCCGGAACTGACGTAGAAGGTAAATCCTGAACCGAAGACTGCTCCGAACTTGGAGCTGACGGCTTAATGGATTTAGGGAATTTCACTGGCTATGAGCCCTTGGCCGGTGAATCCTGGGGTTTTAAAAGACTAAGAATAAGCTTATTCTTATGCTCCTGCAGGACTCTTGGACTAAAGGCATGGCAAATAGAACAAGAGTCCTACAGGTGCATAGCGCCTAAACAATAACGCAAGAAGTGTGCCCATCTGTCAGAGACATTTTCTGACAGCATAAGTCACACTTCTTGAACCCAGAAACCTTGGATTCATTTGACATTCTTAACAGTAGAAAGAAAACAAATTATAACAACAATAACAAGAAGCAATATACAGTCTACAAAAAACACACCTACTAGAAAGACTATAGCTAAGTTTTTTTTTTTTTTTTTTTAAGATAATAGGAAAGCCTCTAATTTAAATGGCTAGCCTATAAGAAAAAAGCAGAAAGAAAGCCTCTAACTTAAATGGCTAACCTGACAAGAAGAGGTGGGGGGAGGGGTGGGGGAGAACTCTCCAAGTTAAACGAGTTCTACAAAAAGGAGGGATACTATAAGCTAAACAATAATCTATCACAGAAACAAAACTATCGCTAATAATAAAATACTAGAAAAGTTAAATTCTAGTGAAAAAAGTTGCACAAAAAACTGTACACAAGCCTGAGCCAGAAAAACGACACCTCGCAGCTGAAGCGTCAAATGAGATCTGGGTAGCTATCGCTAGGCATTATGGGATAAGGGGTAGCCTCGAGCCAGTAAACAGCTCTTGAGCTATTGAAGATGGCCGAGTCGGAGCAGAAGATCGGCTCCGATCCCAACCAGCAATAACGAAGGCGACATAGACAACTTAACATGTAAATATTACAGAATTAAAAGTCAGATTTTTCAGATCTAGTTAGAAATGATAAACTTGTAAATGAAGATTCAATTGTTAAAGAAACAAACACATTTACAGAGAAAATAATGAACATCGAAGAGTGTTCTGCAGGCCTTGGAATGCATTTATTTTAAAGAATCTTTTTTAATCCATGTTTGTACAGATTATCCTGTCAGCAGGGCGACTCAGATTGTTGGTAAGGAACTAACAGCTTTCTTAGAAAGCATAGCTTGTTCAGGTGTTAGGACACTTTTCACAAATCACATGCAGAAGAGAGTCCCGTGACTGAATGGAAAGAATTTGAGGTAAATACCTACACAAAAAAAATGGCCTGCTTTAAAAAATGGAAACGTGTAGAGCATACAAGCCTAATTTTAGGTACACATATTTAACCAGGATGGTGTGTACTTGCCAAAAAGCACTCCGGACTCAGAAATGACAACAAAGACCGACTCTTGCAAAGCTTTCAGGACTTCCCTCTTCATCAGCATTAAAAAATGTTTTCACTTTTTTAAGTGCACTTTCCATGCATCAAACTGTTAGTGAGCTCAAGCTAAACTGACTAAAAGTTAGGTTTGGGCACCAAGCCCTTCAGAATTTCAACTCCCTCCTTTCTCTTGGCATGAAAGACATGAGACCAACAGTACGAAAATAATAAAAGCCCATACCTTGCCATAAAAACATACACAAGAAACCAGGGGGGATGGTGGGAGGGAGTGTCTACACCAGCAGTGATCATTTGAACATCTACTGTTCCGGTAAGTTTAGCCTGTCCTAGACTTGAACAATCTAGTTTATAGTGCTTTCTAAAGGTATGCATACAGGACCTATCAAACGTTTCTTACAAAAAGGATCAGGTGGTAAAGCACACTGTCCTACGCCGATTGCCTAAAAGCCCTGGCTCTATCCTACAGACGTCCGAGAGGTGATCTTTGCCTGGCAAAGAAAGCACCCCTAGACCCTATTTTGTCAAACCTTTTGCACATCTACAAATCAAACAGCATTAGAACTACTAGATTAAGACCTAAATTTTGCTTGCAACATAAAAAGGACATGCTGGACAGAGAGAGAGAAAGAGAGAGACAGACATGTTTCTCAGAGAATTCCCCTTCTCTGGAACAGACAAACATAGTTAAAAAAAACACTTAAAATATTCTAGAAACAGTCTCTGACAAAGAGAACCCACTACAGGGGGGAGTCAGAAATTGAGCTCTCCTTGGAGTCTGAATCAGAAACCTGAGGAGAAGATCTTGTATCCATCCTTTCATCCTCTTGTCCAGATTCAGAACTTTGAGCCTCTTCAGGAAAGGAGGTATCCTCCTTTCTTTTACCAAAATCTACTTTACAAGAAGGATTACCATCCTGAATTAAACCTTGAGCCAGACCCAGTAAACTACTTCGGTCTAAGGAAATTTGAGTAGGAGTAGATGCATGTTTAGTTTTTGTTTACTTCTGACAGGAAAAATGGGACCAACAGTATTAATAGCAGCTTGCCCAGGGATGGGCACAACGTTCCCGTTCCCAGAACCAACAAGAGTGGCTATCCCTTGCCCACTGAGGGGACCCAGCAGGTGCAGATGATGTGGTTAACCCCCAGTCCATAGTGGCTGTAGGTGCCACACCACAGGGATATTGGCAAAAGGTGAGTGAGCCACGGTACAACTAATGGCCACAGCAAAGTCACCCACAGGCTGAGGAAAGTTGCTAGCCCACTGCAATGACAAAGGCTGCTTGCTTAACTTTTTCTTTTTTTGTCGCTGGAATAAGGATAGACCATGGGAGCAGCAGACTGTTCCATGGTCAAGCCAAAAACAGTGCCTTTTTCTCAGGGAAAGCAAGCAGCAAATGCTGGGAAAAAAAAGTCTTAAGTCACTTTTTCAAAGTAACACCATAAAAAGTACTTTAAAAACACTTTGCCTGCCCACAAAGTAAAACAAACACAATTTCTCTGCAGAAAAAAATATTGTTCAGTTAAACAACTCAAACGGACAGGGAAAAAAAAACAGTGCTCCCGTTTCAAAGTACAGTCAAGTCTTGTGGCAGTCTGTTAAAATGCAATCTCTTAGGTTCATAGGTGTGTACTAGGCTAATGACCCTGGAGCCTTTACAGGCCTTGCCCATAGGATTACCCTGGCATTGTACCACCCAAACTTAGTTCCCAGAGTCTATGACAAGTAGAGCCACTGGATTGATCCCCGGGGTGAATTTTCTATTTCCCATCCACTCATCGAGATTTCTCTTGAAGAGAGCCAGTGAGGTGTTCTGCTTGACATGTAAGGGAAAGTCCATTCCATAGCATAGGCAGTCTCTGGGTTATGGACCTGTCCCACTACAGCATGTCCTGTTGATTGTGGTAATGAGGTTGAGGTCTCTGGAGCATGTGGTGTGGAGGGATTGTGATTTATTTAGATGTAGCATTTCTAACAGATTTGGGTCCGACATGGCTCTGCAAGTCAAGCAGAGATCGCCTCTAAGTAGGCAATATGAGAGAGAACAGGTGGAGTTTTTTTGAGTCTATTCATATAAGGCAAGTGTTTAAGGCATAGGATCATCTTTGTGAGGTAGTTTTGTGGCCTATCCAGTTGTTGCAGGCGTTTAGTGAGGTACATGCCAAATGGGACATTTTACTCTATGAGTGGCCTAATGACGGAAAAGAAGAGGGAGACTGACTTCTTTCTTCCTGGATGCAAAACCCTTAGTAATAAGATGGGCCACATGGGATATTCTGATCATAGTGGCAATGTGGTGGTCAAAAGAGAGGTTGCTGTCAACCTGTGTTCCCAGACCTCTTATAACACCTTCTGTGTTCAGTGGACTACCATTGATGTGGTAATTCAAGGGAGCCGGGTTTTTCCCAAGGGGGATGATGACATGTTTTGGCATTGAGGTTAAGGCCATGGTTCTGACACCAGTCACTGGTCTCAGTGAGGCCACTGTGTAGAATGTCAACCTCACTTGGGGAGTTAGCTCCCAACTTGCAATCATCAGCGAACAGCCAGAGTCTCTGTGTTGGTGTGGACTTCAGAGAAGTAGATACCAAACAGAAGAGGACCCAGGACCGAACCCTTGTGGGACTCCACTCATGACTGGTCTGCAGTCTGACGGAGTCAGCTACTGTCACTGTGGGTTCTACCTGTGAGCCAGTTTGCAACCCACCTAGTGATATAGGGGGTTGATACCTAGCTTAGTGAGTTTTTCTATGATTCCTGAGTGGGGAATGGTATCAAAGGCCTTGGCCAGATCAAGGTAGGCTGTATGAACCACCTTGCCTTCATCCACAGCTCTGGTGACTGACTCAAAGAAGTCGACCAAGTTGAGCAGGCAAGATCTACCCTTCACAAAACCAAACTGTATAGGATCCAGAGTTTGGAGATTCCCTATATCCTTATTTATTAGGACTATGATGAGTTCCATAGCTTTGCATATCAGACTAGTCAGGCTAATGGGGTGATAGTCCAGGGTCTGTAGTTGCTCCTCCTTTGTGGAGAGGGATGACTGTAGCACAGCACCATTCGGTAGGGACAAAGCCTGAGGTGAGGCTGTGATTGAACAGGACACACAGGTGAGGTGCCAGTTCACTCTGTAGTTCATGTAGAACACAGCCAGGGATATTGTTAGGTCCCATAGAAACTGTATTCTTGGCCTTGGACAGTGCTGCTTTAACCTGTGCAGCAGTAATACTGGGTGCGTGAAAATCAGCTGGTATACCTTTTGGCCCCAGAACTTGGACCAAAGCTCCAAAGGCGGTGGTGTTTCCATATTCATAAAGGATGCGCACACCTTACCTTAGATTTATAATACATTTCCTGAACAGGAAAGTATCAATAATAAGTTAAAGGTTATGTCTTACCATGACTTGGCATCTGTGTTGTCTTCCTTCATTCATCCTCATCATAGGGTCTCGGATCCGACCCTCAGATCTGGCTCGGCCACATTCCACAGACTTTGATCAGACTCTCAAGATCCTCCCTCATACCCATAATGCCCTGCATCCACCCAAATACCTCAGCTCGAGTTTGCCAATTCCAAA
Organism: Protopterus annectens; assembly: GCF_019279795.1. Lineage (NCBI taxonomy): Eukaryota > Metazoa > Chordata > Ceratodontiformes > Protopteridae > Protopterus > Protopterus annectens. The sequence goes on along the minus strand of NC_056741.1, from coordinate 718,675,158 downwards.
CATTTAGCAGTCATACATCAAAGATTAGTAGAAGAGGCTCAAACATAGGACATAATAGTCCCTACATCATCCAGGTTCTTCAAGAAACAAAGGATGGATGATTGGGTGGGAAAGTGAGGATGAATGAAGCAGGACAACAAAGATGCCAAGTTATGGTAAGACATAACCTTTAAATCTGATGTTGTCTCCTTTATTCCTCCTCACAATAGGGTCAGAGTCCGCAGAAACAGGTACATCAACCATGGGTGGCCCTCACGGAAGGATATGCCAAAGCACCATCGAGCCAAAGGAGGCCCTGCTCCTGGAAATAACATCCAACTTGTAATGAGAAACAAAAGTGCAATTATTAGACCATGAAGCTGGTGCACAAATGTCATCAATGGAAGTTCTAGAATAGAAGGCTGAGGAAGTTGCCATAGCTCTGGTGGAATGTGCCCTAGGAGGTTTAGGTAATTCCACAATCCTCTGTATGAATAAATTAATGAAATGCAGTCAGAAAACTATTTTGCCAAGGTAATTTTTGATACTGCTTGTCCTAGTCTATTACAGGATAAAGATACAAAAAGCTGATCAGACTTTCCTGTGTTGTTTGGTCATTTGACAACTTTTTTTTTCTAACCTACAATGAACGTCTAGAACAAGAACATACACCCCTCAGTTACAGAAATTGGGGAAGAACACTGGCAACTGAATGGATTAATTAATATTGTTCTCGGTAGCTAATTTAGGCATAAAAGATGGATTAAGTGCGTAAGGACACTGTTTAAAGCAGAATGTAAGGAAATTTAGCAGATAAGGCTTGTGGTTTGGAAATCCTCTTAGAGGAAGTTACAGCCACTAAAAGGGCAGTCTTCCATGACAGAAATTTCACGTCACAACTAGCTGCTGGTTCAAAGGGTCACTGTGTCAAGGTCTGCAGTTCAAGAGTTAGGTCCCATGGGGGAGATGGATCCTTAAACCGGGGGCCTTAATAAAAAGGCACCTTTCATGAAGGATTGGTATAGTCTAAAGGTGAGCAGAGAATGACCGACTGACATCCTGTACGGAAACTGGAAATAGCAGCTTACTGCAACTTGATAGTGGAGAAGCTAGCACCTTCATTGAAAATGGTACCAAGAAATGGCAATACATCTGAAAATGGTACTGAAAAAGGGTCGATGCTCTTGCTTGTGGCCCAAACAATAAATCTCTTCCACTTACTGTTGCAGACTTTCTTGGTGGAAGCCTTTTGCAATGCCAAAAGAATTTTTCGAACCAGGATTTAAGCCTCGACTCTCTCACTAGGGTTCATAGGATGATACTAGGCTATTAGCTCGGAGGCCCTTATAAGCCTAGCCAAGAATTTCATCCATTTTCTCCCAAAGTCAGCACCTGTTTCCCCTGTCCAGCAGGGACATAGGTGGGATCCCAAGGGTATATTTTCTGTTCCATCCAGTCGTCCAGGTTCCTCTTAAAGAGGGCTAGAGAGGTACTCTGCTTGACATGGAGAGGGAGTGTATTCTACAGATGGGGGAGTCTTTGGGACCCAAATCTATCCCGCCAACAAGTTCAATTAATGTGACAGACCAGGTTAAGGCCTTGCATGTGGGTTGCACGAGTGAAGTTTGTCTTATGGATATGCAGCATCTCCATCAAGGCTGGGTCTGAAGTGGCCTTGTATGCCAGACACAGATCACCTCTGAACAGTCTGTACGATACAGAGTAGAGGGACAGGGCTTTTAGCCTATCTGTACAGGATAGGTGTTTGAGACAATGGATATTCCTGGTCAGGAAACTCTGTGGTCTCTCCAACTGATGCATGTGCTTGGCAAGGTACATGCCTAAAGGGGTATTGTACTCTATAATGGGTCTATAAAAGAGGAGTACACAGATGCTATGACCTTATTCCTGGAAGAAATACCCTTATTTATGAGGTGGGCCATGTAGAAAGCCTTCCGTACAACGGAGGCAACGTGGGGGTCAAAAGTCAGGTTACTATCAACCTGGGTGCCCAAGTACCTCACGACTGACCGCATGCTTAGTATGTGGTTATCAATGTGATAATTAGTGGGGATGACATTTTCCCCAAAGGGGATAATGACGCATTTCTTGGCATTCAGTTTCAGGCCATGCTTTTGGCACCAGTCATTACATTGGGTAAGGCCCTCTTGAAGGATGTTCACATTACTAAGGGAATTTAAGATGGCACCCAGCTTGCAGTCATCTGCAAACTTGGTCAGCCACAGACCACTGGTTTTGGCTAGCACCTCAGAACGGTGTATCTCAAAAGTGCTTCACTCTCAGCCCTCCTCTGGGGGAGCCCCTAAGGGATGCACTAGTCCATGATTGTCCCCTGGGTCTCCTGTATGCTTGAGTTGGAAGTGGAGGAACCAAGTGGTCAGTTTGAGAGCTCGAAGGTTCGGATGTTGCATTCCTGATGGGTAAGTGGGAAAGTACAGTTGTGTACCTACCATAAATGTAGATGTTTGAGTGTATTCACTGTTGCAGTCATTACTCTTGGGTTATCCTGCTGTCAGGCTACGTGCAGTCAGCCTGAATTCCAAAGTCTTGGTCCGGCGTCGGTTGCTGTTGCCTCTTCCCTGACGTCAGTGTGCCAGGGATATAAAAGATGCAGCCGATGCCATTTTCTTCAGTTTTTCTTGCCCCAGATGTCAGGTGCCACCAAAAGGGTATACCAAATAGATTATGCCAAAAAACATGCATGCACTAAGGTAAACATTTCCTTCATCTACAAGCAAATACACCACATAGGTTGTATAGAATAGAGAAGTACAGATAAGACCCAGCAAACGAAAGGAGGATAGTGTGAGGGTAACCTGGACTGCAACAGTGAATACACTCTAACATTTACATTTACGGTAGGTACACAACTGTACTATGTTCATCGTGTTTCACTGTTGCAGTCATTACTCTTGGGTTGAATCCCAAAGCGGAGAATGGGTGGCTGGGCTAAATAGGATTAGGAGAGGCTATGAGGCTCTGCAGAACTGCAGTGGCAAAGGCTGTTCTGGATTTAGAGTAGAGAGGTAAGTGGTAGTGCTTTGTAAAAGTGTGCATTGAACTCAAAGTTGCAGTCTCTAAGATGTCTTTGGTTGGTACTCCTCTGAGGAAGGCTGCTGAAGTGGCTGCTGCTCTGGTAGAATGAGGCCTAATGCCCTTAGGCACTGATTTGCCATGCTGAGAATAGCAGAAATGGATGAAATGGCCTATCCATTTAGAAATAGTCTGTTTTGAGATGGCCTTAACTTGTGATCCTGCAGCATATGCTACTAAAAGTTGCTCAGTCTTTCTGAAAGCTTTAGTTCTGTCCATGTAGAAGCGTAGCTGTCTGTGTATGTCCAAAGAATGCAGAAGTCTCTCACCCTTGTTCTGCAGGTTTGGATAAAAGGCAGGCAAGTGATTGGTTTGATTAAGAGCCACACTGGACACCAACTTAGGCATAAATGTAGGGTTCATCCTCAGAGAAATCCTGTCTGGATGGAAAATGATAAAAGGTTCCACAGCCATGAGTGCCTGTAACTCCGAGACTCGTCTTGCAGAGGTTATTGCTAGGAGCAGAGCTGTTTTCCAGGATAAGAATTTAATATCCGCTGTTGAGGCTGCCTCTGTCTTATTAAAGAATGAGAAAAGATAGGTGGTTCCGTATTGTAATGGGCTGAAATGGCAGAGGCATGAATCTTACCTGATGAAAAGGATATGCCTTTGGCCAGCATCTCAGTTAAATATTGTAAAATCTGAGGAATATTTGGTACAAATGTGTCAATTCCTTGTTCCTGGTTCCAAGCACAGAATCTCTTCCATTTTTCTGCATAAGATTTTCTGGTACTGGGCCTCCTGGCCTCCAAGATAACATCCATTACAGCTTTGGAGAGTGGAGTGTTATGAATGGCTACATTATCCACCATGCTGCCAGATGTAAGGTACTGATGTGACTGTGCAGGACCTGTGTTTTGCTGGGTCAGTAAGTGAGAAGTTTGAGGCAATGTCCAGGCTGGTCCTTGAGACAAGTTCTTTAGGATTGGGTACCAGTGTCGGCGCGGCCAGTCTGGGGCAATCAGTATCATTTTTTGCTTCTCATGTCTGACCTTTAGGAGAATCTTGGGGAGGAGAGGCAGTGGGGGAAAGGCATATGCTGTTAGGTTTTTCCAGCTGAAGGATAGGGCATCCACTTTCCATTCTTGCTTGTGGTAAATCCTTGTGCAGAATTTCTGTAGTTGGAAGTTGTGTGGGGAGGCAAATAGATCTATGTCTGGGCATCCCCATTTTCTTGTTAGGCTGAAGACTTGTGGATCCAGTTTCCACTCGTGGGGGTCCATGAGCTTTCTGCTTAGTTCGTCTGCCAGAGTATTTATTTTTCTGGCAGGAATTGTGCTTGCAGGTGAACTTAAGTCAATGCTATGTCCCACAAAGTCATGGCTTGTCTGCAGAGAGGGTAGGAATGTGTGCCTCCCTGCTTGTTTATGTACCACATGACTGTAGTATTGTCTGTCTTTATTAGTAGTTGTCCTGGATGAAGTAGATCCTTGAAAGCTGTCAGGGCATTCTGAACAGCTAGCATCTCTTTTTGATTGATATGAAGATGCATCTGGCTTGCGGGCCATGTGTCCTGAATACATTTTCCTGCCATGTGGGCCCCCCAGGCATAATCTGATGCATCCGTTGTTAGTGTCTGCCTGGCTGTGGGTAAAGTGAATGGCTGTCCCTTGATGTAGCGACAGGCCTGTGCCACCATCAAAACTCCTGTTGCAGGCAGGGAATGAGGGTAATTAATGTTTCCAGGCTGTGGCAATGCTGAGTCCAAACACTTTTTAGATACCATTGTTTCCTCATATGCAGTCTGGCATATGGAATTAGCAGAATGCAGCATGCCATGAAGCCCAAAGCGTGCAGAATTTTTCTTGCAGATAACTGGATCTTTGTTGCCAACATTTTGAAGTAAGAAGTCAGTTGTCTGTCTGGCGTGAGATAAGCCATCTTGACAGTTGTATTTAAGCTTGCACCCAGGAATATTATCTTGAGAGGGTACTAGTTTTGATTTCTTTTCGTTTACTGTGTACCCTAGGCAAAATAGTAATCTTTTTACAAACGCCAGATGCTGTAGTAGAATGTCTTTGTTCTCTGCTTGAATAAGGCAGTCGTCCAAGTAAGGATGTATTTGAATTCCTCTTTGTCTGCAAAACGCAATTACTGGTGCCAGGCATTTGGTGAAGACCCTGGGTGCAGTAGATAAGACAAAGGGCAGTGCAGAGAATTGGTAATGCATTGAGCCAGCTATGAATCTGAGGTATCTTCTGCAAGATTGTCTGATTGGGATATGCAGGTATTCCTCTTTTAGGTCCAAAGTAACAAGCCAAGCCTTCTTGCCCAGCATGGGCAGTAGCTGCTGCAGAGTCTACATTTTGAATTTTAGAACGTCCAGAAATGTGTTTAGAATAGACAGGTCCAGTATTGGTCTCCAGGCTTTGTCCTTTCTGGGCACCAGTAAAAGTCTCAAGTAAAATCCTTGTCCCTGCTCTTGTTGTGGTACTTGCTGAATGGCCCTCATGTCCATGAGGGATGAAACTTGCTTTTGTGCCTCTGCCCATTGATTGTGTGGCAGGTCTGGCATACCTTTTGCTGTTGGCAGGGTGTGAAAGTGGAACCTGTAGCCCTGAGACACTTTGTTCAAGACCTGTTTGTCCTGAGTAATCATGTGCCAATTTGGTGAAAGAAGTGCTAGTTTTCCCCCTAAGGGGGTTGCCAAAAGGTAAGTGCTTGGTTCTGGCAGAGGAAAGTCATAGAGACTGTTTCCTGTATGGTTGTGATTTGTCCCCTCCGCTTTTGGAGGTAGAAGCACCCCATTGTTTAGGCTTGTATGAGCCTTGGGGCTGGGATCTGCCTCTGGGGCATCTGTTTCTGCCTCTTTGTGGCCTGTTTGACACTGAAAAGGACCAATTCTTTGTAGGCCAGTTCCTGCTAAATCTGGGTGGCTGTACCTGTAGGAAATCCTTAACTGTCTGTATGGATTTCGCTTTATCCTCCATTTTCTTCAACACCTCTTCTGCTTTAACACCAAAGTATCATGCTGTAATGGAGCATCCAATAATTTTGCTTTAACATGATCAGGCAGATTCTGTTCCTTTAACCAAGCATGCCTTCTAATGACAAAACCCGTAAATGCGGCCCTGCATGAAGCCCCCAGTGAATCAAAACCACATTGCGAAGTATGCTTTCCCACTTAGTCAGCTGCATGCAATAAATCCAGCATTTCCTTGTTATCAGAACATTCAGAATTTGTCAACATTTTCTGTTTAAGCAGTGACATTAAATATTGCTGATATTTAAGCATACGAAACTGACAATTTAAAGCCCTTACAGCCAAGGTAGCAGAAGTGTAAACTTTTTTCCCTATCTGTCCAGTGCCCTAGAATCCCTATCAGAGGGGACAGGGTTTTTTGCAGTGAAAGCCTTGACCCCCTTTGGGACCCTGAGATATAGTTTCTGGGTCAGCAGCAGGGTTTTTATATAGAAATTTATGAGAGTCTGGAAGCCTGTAGTATCTGTCTGGGTTGGCAGAAGCAGGGGGTAAAGAGTCAGGAGACAGGCCGGACTCTGAAAATACATAAACAGGTGGAATATCAAGAGGTCTGTGCTGAGGTAGTAAAAGAAAATCTCTGAGCCTTTTCTTAGATTCTGAATAATCTTGGCTCTCCCAGTGAAAATGCTCCCTCATGGTATGCAGGGTTTCCCCAAAAGAATAATCCTCAGGAGGAGAGGCAGAAGGAATAGATTCTTCAGCATCAGAATCCTCATAGGGAGGAGGAGAGTATCCCTGTTCAGAAGAGTAGTCAGAGGAAACTGAAACCTGATCTGAGGAGTCATATTCTGTTCTCTTGCTAGCCTCTTATCAGGAGGGGGATGGGAACCCCTGATCAAAGTAATTAGGTCTTCGGCCATTTTAAGCATCTGTTTGTTAGGCATGGAAGTCTGTCCAGGAGAATGCTGCACTTGTTTCTTTGTCTAGAGCTGTTTTAGTCTTTGAAGCTGAGGTAGGCTTGACATATAATTGTGTAGGTCTGAAAACACCCTCAGAAGCCGATGCTTGCTCAGCGACTCCGGACTCATCTGAGGGAATAGTTTCCGAGGGTCCAATACCTTGAGTATCCAGAGGACTAGTCGGATCCACGTGGGAGTCGGTAGCGGCCTGTGGCTCTGAGGTAGCGGGTGTCAGGGGCTGCGAAAGCACCTCACTGAGAACCGGCGACTGGCCTAGCGGGGGCCTCATCGGTTTTGGACCTCGGATGCCTGTCCTTTTCCTTTTGTTTTTTGTAGACTCTGGTCGTCGGCTGTTCCGACGGCATTATATAATTAAACCTTCGGCCAAAGTAATGAAAAGCAAAATCGTACCGACGCTTAATAGTGCGTTGGTTAAATATAGCACAAAACCGACAGCTAGCAACGTCGTGATCAGGGCCTAGGCAAGGAATACAGTAAGAATGAAAATCCTTATGAGGTATTTGCTTTCCACAAGAAATACAATTGTTAACTTTTTCTGACATCGGTCTGGAGCAAGAAAAAAAAGTTTCCCCAATGGGGTACTTAGCTTTAATTAAGACTTCGGATCTGAAATTCGATTTTGAAACTCTCAGGAGTCAGCCAACTGGCACTTGCGAACTGCTTTTGCTTCAGGCACCGTGCGGCAAGAAAGACTGAAGAAAATGGCGTCGGCTGCATCTTTTATACCCCTGGCGCACTGACATCAGGGAATGTTTTTAACTATTTGGACTGAGGTGTTTACCGGATTCTTAGCGGTTGTGAGAAGTTTCGTTTTTAGTTCTTGATCAGGGAAGAGGCGACAGCAACTGACGCCGGACCAAGACTTTGGAATTCAGGCAGACTGCGGGTAGCCTGCCAGCAGGATAACCCAAGAGTAATGACTGTAACAGTGAAACACGAACATCTGTGTGTCCTTCCAGGGGATATAAATAAGCTATGCTTGCCGAAGTGTGTGTGTGTGTGTGTGTGTGTGTGTGTGTGTGTGTGTGTGTGTGTGTGTGTGTGTGCACAAGGCCCTTCATTACAAAATCTATTTTAAATAATTTCTGTACAGACAGAGGTACTAGACTGACTGACATTGTTCCATCCCACCTCTATGATTCCCCTTACTTCATTCTGATCTGATACTTCCCTTTTTGTACAGAGCAGTTTCTTCTACAGTCCTACCCTTCTTGTCTCTCATGTTGTATGCAGAACTGCCTGCTGTTCCACACTGAACAGAAGTGGCTGAGCTTTGCAATTGATAATTGGCTCGTATGCCGGCATACGAGCCAATCATAAATCGCACAGAAGAGCCTCTTCTGTTCAATGAGGAACAGCGGGCTGTTTTCGCTGGGATTTTAAAGAGGCAGTGCAGGACTTCTGGACTGGGTTACTGATCTCACGACAGTCTTGCTCAAAAAGGGATGCCTGGCAACCCTGCTGGGGGGGTCACGCAAGAGGTAGATGGGCCCATCCTAAATGCCTCCAAGAGAACTGACTCCTCAGAGGAATGAGGTTGGGCAGATCACCCACCTTTCTGCTTTGGGATCTCTAATACGTCTCCAAAGAAGACATCTACAGATGGGGATCAGGGGGACCCCCCCCCCTCAAAGTCAGTATCCTCGGTTAAGGACTCCAAAGGAGAGTCCACTTTCCTCCTCCTGTATATCATCTTCCAAGGTACTTCCTCAGCTGGGTGTTCTGGAGAAGTGTCGGAAGAAGGGGATCCCTACTGAGCAGGAAATTCTTGGAGGTCGCTTAGGACAGGAAGACTCATGGCAGGACGAGAGAGAGCAAGGCCTGGATCCAATGGGGATACAGGGACAGAATGGGGGACCTGAGCGGCTGGATATTCAACCTGGGAGAAAACCTCCTCCACTACCTGGAAAGCTGAAGGACCAGGAGAAGCCATTTCTATCTCCCGGAGCCAAAACACCCGAGGAAAAATGGGCAGGTCTCACTCTGGATCCACAACTCTCAGAAGAGAACAGACCTGAGCTGTCGAGTGCGAAGCGCCTAAGGGAAGGGATGGCTCCAAAAAGGAATGAGCTGATCCTGGTCACCCAGACCAAGTAGAGACGCCATGGCTCTGAGACTCGCTCCAATCCAAAAAGGTCAGAAAATACAGTTGTGTACACCTGCCATAAATATAGATGTTCGAGTGTATTCACTGTTGCAGTCATTACATTTGGGTTATCTGCCTGCAGGTAGCCCTCAGCTGGCCTGAATATCAAAGTCTTGGATCCTTGCGTCGGATGCCGTCTCTTCTTCTATAACGTCAGGTCATCAGGGGTATAAAACATGCAGCCGACGCCATTACATCAGTTTTTCTTGCCCCAGATGTCAGGTACCCCATAATGGGAAGCAATTATATGTTAGGTTACACCTCCAACAAAAAGAAAATAAACCTGAAAGCAGAAATACACTAAACAAAAGTATAGCCAAGAGAGGTCATGGGGTCTGGAGGGAGGGTAACCAGGACTGCAACAGTGAATACACTCGAACATCTACATTTATGGTAAGTGTACACAACTGTATTTTGTTCTTCGTGTTTCACTGTTGCAATCATTACACTTGGGTTGATTCTCAAAGCAAAGGAAGGGAGGAGGAAGTTAGAGAGCATTAGGACCAGCTATTAAGCCCTGCAAGACTGCAGTGGAAAAACCAGCTCTGGATTTAGAAAAAATAGGCATGTACTAATGCTTGGTGAAGGTATGTACAGAGCTCCAGGTAGCAGCTTCTAGGATGTCCCTGGTAGGGACACCTCTGAAGAAAGCTGTAGAGGTAGATGCAGCCCTGGTGGAATGTGATCTTATCCCCTGTGGGGTAGGTTTTCCATGGTGCTTATAGCAGAAATGAATGCAATGGGCTATCCACTTAGAAATGGTTTGCTTTGGTTTGCTTTGAAATGGCCTTCCCCTCTGCCCCTGCAACAAAGCCAACTAGCAGCTGTTCAGAATTTCTGAGAGGCTTAGTCCTGTTCAAATAAAATCTAAGTTGTCTGCGCACATCAAAGAGTGCAGTATTCGTTTTCCTTTGTTCTGTGGATTAGGGAAAAAAGTAAGCAAATGAATGGACTGATTAAGGGCCACACTAGACACCACCTTGGGCATAAAAGAAGGACTGGTCCTGAGGGACACCCTGTCTGCATGGAAGATGAAGGGCTCCACTGCCATGAGGGCCTGTAATTCACTCTTCTTGCTGAAGTGATGGCTAGAAGGAAGGCTGTTTTCCAAGAAAGGAATTTCGACTAAGCAGTTGCAGCTGGCTAAAAAGGAGGTAGAGTGAGCTTTTCCAATACAAAGTTAAGGTCCCAGGCTGGAGTAGGGGCTCTCCTGGGTGGCCTTAAATGTTTGGCCCCTCTGAGGAATTTGCTTTAGCAGGGGGGGTGAGAGAAGAGGGGTGGTTCAGTATTATAATGTGCTGAAATGGCAGAGGCATGGATTTTAATTGACAAGGAAAGGACCTTGTAGAGCATCTCTGTTAAGTACTGAAGAATATGCGGTAAGCTGGGCATCATTGTGCCCATCCCCTGTGTCTGGCTACAGGAACAGTATTTATTCCACTTTTCAGCATAGGATTCTCTAGTACTAGGTCTCTTTGCCTCCAGAATGACATCTAGGCACCTGCTTAGTGAGGGATGCTATTGGAGAGCTCAAGGAATTAGTCAGGCTGCAAGGTTTAGGGTTTGGAGCTGAGGGTGCAGAATCTGGCCCTCCAGCTGGAACAGCAGGGAAGGGAGTCTGAGGCAGGTGCCATGGTTCCAGCAGTGACATATTGCACAAGAGGAACAGCAGGGAAGGGGGTCTGAGGCAGGTGCTATGGTTCCAGCAGTGACATATTGCACAAGAGGGGGTACCAGTGCTGGCGTGGCCAGTCTGTGCAATCAGTATTGTCCTTGGTTTGTCCTGCTTGATCTTTAGCAGAACTTTCGAGAGGAGAGGCAGAGGGGGAAAGGCATAAACTGAGAGGCTTTTCCAGGTGAAGGACAGGGCATTCACTTTCCAAGCTTGACTGTGGGAAGTCCTTGTGCAGAATTTGTCCAATTGGTAGTTCTGGGGGGAGGCAAACAGGTCTATCTCTGGATTCCCCCCCCCATTTGTTTCTCAAAAGGTTGAATATCTTTGGTTCCAGTTTCCACTCATGTGGGTCCATGAGATTTCTGCTTAGGTCATCTGCCAGTGAATTTAGATTGCCTGGGAGGAACTGAGCTTGTAGATGCACTTGGCAGCTCAAGGCTGTGTTCCACAGAACCATGGCTAGTCTGCAGAGAGGGTACGAGTGGGTTCTCCCCTGCTTATGTACCACATAACAGTGGTGTTGTCAGCCTTTACCAATAATTGTCCTGGAAGAATGTGGTCCTTGAAGGCCGTCAGGGAATTCTGTACAGCTAACATTTCTTTTTGATTGATATGCAGGTGCATCTGACTCTGGTTCCATTTGCCCTGAATGTGCTGCCCTGCCAAGTGAGCCCCTCATGCATAGTCTCATGCATCTGTAAGGGTTTGGGCGGCAGGGGGTAGAGTGAATGGGACCCCCTTGTTGTGGTAGCAAGCTTCTGCCCACCAAAGGAACTTTGTCTTTATACAAGGAATGACAGGAATCATTGATTCCAGGTCCTGAGCATGTTGACACCATAGGCTTTTTAGATACCATTGTAGTTTCCTCATAAGCAGTCTTGCATATGGAATTAGTAGAATGCAAGAGGCCATGAACCCCAGGCCTTCAGAATTTTCCTTGCAAACAGCTGGGTCTTTGCGGCCAGTAGGCTGTCAAATAAACTTGTTTCTCTAGCGTGAGGTAAGCCAATTGGGAAGTTGTGTTCAAGCTTGCTCCCAGGAATACAATTTGTTGGCAGGGTACTAGATGATTTCTTTTCATTTATGGTGTACCCCAGTGAGCTTAGGAGTATCTTTATAAATGCCAGATGTTTTAGTAGCATGTCCTGGCTTTCTGCCTGAATTAGACAATCATCCATGTATGGGTATATCTGAATATTTCTTTGCCTGCAAAATGCAATGACTGGAGCTAGGCACTTTGTAAATACCCTGGGCACAGTAGATAAGCCAAAGTGAAGTGCAGAGAACTGACAGTTCATGAAGCCTGCTCTGAAGCATAGGTATTTCCTGCAAGATTCCCTTATTGGAATGTGCAGGTAAGCTTCCTTTAAGTCTAAGGCTGTCAACCAGGCATCTTTGCCTAGCATAGGAAGCAGCTGTTGAAGTGTTAGCATTTTGAATTTTGGGATTACTAAAAAGGTGTTTAGAATAGAGAGGTCCAGGACAGAACACCAGGAGCCGTCTTTTCTGGGAACCAAGAAAAGTAGAGTAAAAACCTGGTCCCCTTTCTTCTGCTGGGACAGGTTGAGTAGCCCTGATACTTAGAAGAGAGAGAATCTGCAGTTCAGCCTCTGCCCACTGATTTGGGGGTAGGTCTGGTCAACCGTTTGGGGTTGGTAAAGTGTGAAAGTGGAACCTGTATCCTTGGCCAAATATATTTAAAACCTATTTGTCCTGGGTAATAAGTTCCCAGTTTTTTGCATGCAGGGCGATCTTTCCCTCGAAGAGAGCAAGCAGTTGAACAGGGCTTGGAAGGTTTAAGGTTAAGTCATTGTGACATTTTTCCATAGGGGGGTGTCTTACTACTTCCAGCTTTGGAAGGGGGAGCCCCCCCCCACTGCTTAGGCCTGTGAGTACCTTGAGACTGTAGTCTAGGTGGCCTGCTGTTCCTGGGTTTGGACTGAAGGCCTGGAAGAGACGGGAAAGGACCAATTCTTAGAAGGCCAATGCCTACTAAATCTGGGAGGTTGTACTTGTAGGAAATCGTTAACAGTTTGCATAGATTTAGCTTTTTCCTCCATCTTCTTAAGGATTTCTTTGGCTTTGTTGCCAAACAGGTGGTCTTGGTTTAAGTGAGCATCCAGTAATTTAGCTTTAACATGATTTGGCAAATTTTGCTCCTTAAGCCAAGCATGCCTTCTAAGTACAGACCCAGTGACAGCAGCCCTGCAAGATGCTTATAGAGCGTCAAAACCACATTGCAAAGTATGTTTGCCAACTTGTTCAGCAGAATGCATTAAATCCTGTAATTCTTTACTTTCAGCACAGTCAGGAATCAACATAATTTTCTGTTTAAGTAGTCCCATAATACGCTACTGATACTTTAATATATGAATCCGGCAGTTTAAGGCCCTAATGGACAAAGTAGCAGAAGTGTATACCTTCTTACCCCATCTGTCCAAGGCCCTGGAAACTATCACAGGGGGTAGGGTTTTTGGCAGTAGTAGCCTTAATGCCTTTAGGTCCTTGGGAAATGGTCCCCGGGTCCACAGCAGGATTCTTGAAAAGGAACTTGAGAGTCAGGTACTCTAATACCGGTCAGGTTTCCTGGGAGCTGGAGGTAAAGTGTCTGGGGCCAGGCTAGATTCCAAGAAGGCATCATCTACATGTCCAGGACAGGAGGGATAGCTAAAGGCCTGCGTTGAGGGAGGAGTAAGAATTCCCTAAGCCTCTTTTTGGAGTCAGAGTCATCCTGGCTTTCCCAGCGGAAATGCTCCCTAAGAGTGTGCAAGGTTTCACCAAAGGAAAAATCTTCTGGAGGGGAAGCAGAGGGAATGGAATCCTCTGCATCAGAATCCTCATAGGTAGATAAGGGCAAATCCTGGTAATCAGAAGAAACAGAAATTTCAGAATCCTGATCAGAAGAATCAGAAGGAAAATCAGTTCTAGGTCTCTTGGAGGGGGGAAGGCTGGCTTCCCCTTATTAAAGTAACAAGGTCTTCAGCCATTCTTATTTGTTTTTTAGGCATATAGGCCTGACCATGCGGTTTGGACGTCGGTTTTCTAGGCGTGGGTAGAGCTTTAGGCCTTGAAGAAGAAGACAGTGTCAGTTTGAAGTGCAAGTCTGTAGGTCTGAATACACCCTCAGAAGCCGGTGCCTGCACAGCGGCTTCGGACCCATCCTAGGTAGTGACATCCGCAGGTTCCATAGTCGAAGAAGCATCTTCGGCATACTGGACTCCAAATGGGTCTCAGTAGAGGGCTGCGAATCTGAAGTAGCGGGTATCAGCAAGTCTGTAGGCCTGAATACACCCTTAGAAGCCGGTGCCTGCACAGTGGCTTCGGACCCATCCTAGGTAGTGACATCCGCAGGTTCCATAGTCGAAGAAGCATCTTCGGCATACCAGACTCCAAATGGGTCTCAGTAGAGGCCTGCGAATCTGAAGCAGCGGGTATCACGGGCTGCGAAAGCACCTCACTGAGTACCGGCGAACTGGCAACTAGCTTAACGGAAGCATTGTCGGCAGCTTTGGACCTATGCGATCTGCCTCTGTCTATCTTTACGTTTTTTCGGAATGTCGGTATTCAGATGGCTTACCGAAGCCATTTCTGGATAGTTGAACAGAGTACCAAAATAATTTGCTGCAAAAATAAACCGATGACGAATAGTTCAGGGGTTGAATAAGGCACAAAACTGACAGCGAGGGACACTGTGGTCTCAGCCTAAGCAAGGAATGCAGTACGAATGAAATCTTTGAGGTATTTGCTTTCCACAGGTAATACAATTGTTAACTTTTACTAACATCAGTTTAGAGCAAGAAAAAGGATCCCCAACGGGGTACTTAGCTTTTTTGATGACTTCGGTTCTGAAACTCTAAAATGAAAATTTCAGGAGCCAACCGGCACTTGCGAACTGCTTTTGCTTCAGGCACTGCACAGCAAGAAAGACTGATGTAATGGCGTCGGCTGCATGTTTTATACCCCTGACGACTTGACGTCATGGAAGAGGAGAGAGCATCCGATGCAGGGATCCAAGACTTTGATATTCAGGCTGGCTGAGGGCTACCTGCAGGCAGATAACCCAAATGTAATGACTGCAACAGTGTAACACGAAGAACATCAGGGCTCGTCAAGAGCATCCTCAGTATCGAGAAAGGGAGCCTCCTCTGCTCAGAGTCCGATGCACACAATAGCCCCCAAATCCTGCGACTCGGAAGCCGAGGGATGGATCAGAGGAGGAGTCCTGATGGGGTGACCTGGTAGCTCACAGATCCGACAGAGGATGGTGCAGAGACTACCCCCATCCGGATCTGTGCCTTAAGAAGCCTCATTATCTTGTCCATGTCCGCCTCGGACTAGCTTCTCGAGAATCTGGAGGAAGCCAATGGGAGGGGGGGCAGGAGTGCTTATATTTGCAGGATGTAGCCAGGGACTTCATCCAAGTCCTCAGATCCAAGAGAATGGGATCTGAAGTTGGAGCCGATAAAGGCGTAGGAGATATAGCAATCATCTCCCCTGGATCCATACAGGCTGTAGGATCTGACCAGGGAAGTAACTTCTGCGGATCCACAGGAGTCGAATCCGCAGATCCCTGGGGATTCTAGAGATCAGGAGAGACCTCTCAAGGAGGAACCTTTTTTTAGACTCCTTAGGAGCAGAAGAAGCCAGAGAAGGGGATTGAGCCTCCAGAGCAGAGGAGGGTAGAAAGCCACCAAGAATAAGCTTATTCCATCAGTCTGCAAGAACCCGAGAATTGAAGGCAGCACAGATGGAACACTCCTCTTTCAAATGATCGGCACCCAGGTAGTACATGCACTCCTTGTGGGCATCCTGATTGGGGATTTTATGCCCACAAGAAGTGCAGCGCTTAAAGCCAGTAACCAGTTTGGTCTACCATAACCTAAGGAAAAAGCTCATCAAAAATAACAGTCACAAACAGAAGGCAAGACTTGGTACTTAAAAACTACTAAACTCTGCACTGTACAAGACCAGAAGTTATCCTAAACTCACACGTTAAATTAACTATTTTAGGAATTCATGCAAGTTTACTACTTTTTTTTGTAGAAGAAAATAAAAAGTACAGTGCAACTACTAACTTACAATTTCTGAAATGAAGCTATCAAAAAATACCAAAACCACACTTGAGAGACTAAATCCAGGTGTGACTCGCTGGAGTGGCTAACAAGATCTGAGGTAGTTTGGTACATACAGGGCATTATGGGTATGAGGGAGGAGCATGACAGTTGGATCCAAGTTTGTGTAATGTGGTTGAGCTGGATCAGAGGGTCAGATTAGAGACCCCATCGTGAGGAGAAATGAAAGCGACATCAGATCAAAAGTATTAAATGGACATTTTTTTTCCCAAAAGGAGTTTATATGTCCAGCAAAGGAATGGCACAAGCTAACTGTTGATCCTTGAAAGCCTCAGAAGAGGACACTTTTCAGCGGCAGTAAAGCTGCCTGACAGTTTGGGTAATGTGAAGGGTGCTTTGTAAGCTGACTGGCTGTTATATCCTTGGCAGTATTATAACCCATATAGCTAAAGCTACTACAGAAGTGATCAATGGATAAAGGAAAAATGGTGCATACCTCCAACCTTGATCTGGCTAAGGCATCACATACAATAACCCACCAGTTATTGTTGACACACACTCAGAAATAAGTATAAATCCCTATTTAACTTGCTGGATTGATGGCTGGCAGGTTCAGGAATAAGATCCCAAGAAGTCAGGATTGGTGACACCACCTCCCCCAATAGACCGGTCAACGGCTAAGTACCTCAAAGGTCCATGCTGGGCCCGCTTCTGTTTTGCATTTACTTCTCGTAAGTCAAAGCTAATGTCCAAGGCCTCTGGTTCACTAACTTTGCAGATGACTGTAAATTGGGAGCTATCACTTTTACCCCCACAATACTAACATCCTACAAGAGGGTCTAACAAAGACAAATGACTGGTGATAAAGCCATGGATTAAAATTCAATGTCAAGAAATGTATTATAATGCCCTCTGGCAAACAGTCCACCTAAATTAATTTTCTCCACTGATTAAACACGCCTAACAGCTGACCTGCTAGTTAGGAATCTGGCAGCATATGTAGACAGCAATCTGACCTTCAACCAGCACACAGCTAAGACAGTAAGAAAATCATTTGATTTCACTACCCTTATATGTAACGGCATGGCATCCATGTCCAAGAAGTTATAGTGCCATTCTACTCAGCTCTTGATAGATCTGTCATGGACTACAATGCCCCTTCTGGCATGCACCTAACTAGACACTTGCCAACAGGTTGGAACGCCCACAAAGATTCCTCACCAGGAAGATAAACAGATTGCCTTAAGGCCATATCTCTGTAGTCTAGAGTTTGCTAACTGGCAATCTATGTGACATATAAGGCATCCTCATATCCAGTTATGACAGATCTCTTGCACATCTGCAAAACAAACAGCACTAGAAACACAAGATCTAAGGATATGAAGTCTGCTTGCGACATAAATAGAACATGCTGGAGAGACAGACGTTTCCAAAAGGATCCCTGTGCTAAGGAATAGCCTCCTCATTCAAGTGCAGCAGAGTTCACTCCTAACCATATTCAAGGTGAAGTTCTCAAAACTTCTCTACTAAGTAAGCACTCTCATACTAAAGTAAGCACTACATCCACCTACCACCCCTGTGAATATCCACTTCACTTAAAGGCACAGCACTCCTTTATACTGTTCTAGCATGTCGAGTGGTAGAGTACTGGCGTCCTCTCCAGTTCAGCTGGTTAATCTGGGTATCTTGAGACAATGCTACAATTGTCTCATGTACACAGACAACCCTCTCCTCCTCCCAACAAACACAAATACATGTGAGAGATGCAACTATATAGCCAAACTGGAGGCTGAACTCTCTCAACTCAGGGCTGGCATGACCAGACAGGAGGAGATGGTAACCACACACACACAGCAAACCCAGTCCCACATAAAACTACCACAACTGCAAACCAAACACATAAAAACACAAAGACATACTCGGAGGCTCTAATAAAAAAAACTTACCAAAACAACAGAGGCTCCCAAAGCAGACATCCAAAAATCCACCACCTCAAAACAAAACACCTGCAACACATACTTCAATAAATCAGTGTGTCAATCAATCACAGCCCTTAAGGCCAAACACCATGCCTGATACACTAGTAATAGGTGACTCTATAGTCAGACACACTGATGTCCCGCTTACCAGGCTGAACAAGGAGAGGGTGACTGTGAGCTGCCTATTGGGAGCTAGGATCCACCACATAACACACGCACTCAGGTCACTCCAAAGCAAGTACAAATATGACTCTGTCATTGTCCATGCTGGCGTGAATGACCCGAGACGTACCTCCCTGGACTACATGAAAAGAGACATAGAGGAGCTCTCTGATTATGTAGCCCAGGCTGGTATGACCCTGACCCTGAGCAGCATCTTGCCCTCACCAAGAATGATGCCACAATACAAAGACAAGATGATCAGCTTTAATAATTGGCTCAAGTACTGGTGTCATTCTAAGGGGATCCAATGTCTGTCTGCCTAGGATAACATGTTGGACAAGCCACGCTGCTTTGCAAGGGACGGCTTGCACCTGTCACCACTGGGCTTCCGGATATTGGCTAAGGCTCTTGCCACCCCCATAGTGCCTTTTTTAGGCAAGGCTCAAAAGACAAACCCACCTCCTTAGATAACAAAAATGGAAAAAAACTAAGGGTAATGCTGCTCAACGCCAGAAGTCTAAATCTCAAGACGCAGGCACTCTATGCACTCCTCAGTATGGAGAACATCGACGTCTGTGCAGTAACTGAAACCTGGTTCAAGGCTCCTGAGAGCACCCCAGCGCTACCAGGCTATACCTCATATCATGCTTTTCGGCCCCAAAACCCAGGCCGAACCACAAAGGGAGGGGGAGAGTGTCCATATTCATCAAGGACACCCACACCTCCAGGTTAGTAACAACACATGAAGCATCGGAGACCATACAGGTGCAACTAATCATAGGCAAAAAGTACAGTTTTGTACCTACCATAAATGTAGATGTTAGAGTGCTAATACAGCTGCAGTCCTTACATATGGGTTCTCCTGCCGTCAGGCGGGTCCTCGGTCGGCCGAATTCCAAAGTCTAGGTCCGGCGTCGGTTGTTGTCGCCTTCTTCCCTGACGTCAGTGCGACAGGGGTATTACAGCCGATGCCATTTTCTTCAGTCTTTCTTGCCCCAGATGTCAGGTGCCCCCAGAAGGAAGGCAATACATAATTTATATATCTATGTATAGTCATGCAATGCAATATTATGAAAAATCAGTAGCTGCAAGCAAATACACCATAGAAAGATAACCCAAAGAGGTTTTATGAGGATGAGTTAGCCACTAGGCCTGTACCAAGAGGGGAAGGAGGGAGGGAAACCTGGACTGCAGCTGTATTAGCACTCGAACATCTACATTTATGGTAGGTACAAAACTGTACTATGTTCATCGTGCATACAGCTGCAGTCCTTACATATGGGTAGAATCCCAAAGCTACGCACAGGGTGGTAGGCACTAGGTGGAATTAGGAGGAGCCAGAATGCCCTGCAACACAGCAGTGGCAAAGCCTGCTCTTGTTTTGGAGTATAAAGGTAGGTGGTAGTGTTTAGTGAAGGTATGCACCGAACTCCAGGTGGCTGCCTCCAAAATATCTTTGGTAGGAACTCCTCTGAGGAAGGCTGCTGAGGTAGCAGTGGCCCTTGTGGAGTGGGGTCTGATGCCTGTAGGCACAGTTTTACCATGAAAGGAGTAACAAAAACGTATGCAGTGGCCTATCCATTTTGAAATTGTCTGTTTGGAGATTGGCTTTCCTTGAGCTCCTACAGCATAGGACACAAAGAGTTGTTCTGATTTCCTGAACGGCTTTGTCCTGTCCAAATAGTAACGCAGTTGTCTATGGATGTCTAAAGAATGTAGCAGCCTTTCCCCTATGTTTTGAGGATTGGGGTAAAAGGTAGGTAGGTGTATGGCCTGATTTAAAGCTACCCTGGATACTACCTTAGGCATAAATGACGGGTTGGTTCGCAGGGAAACCCTGTCCTGATGGAAGATGAGAAAGGGCTGCACAGCCATGAGGGCTTGTAATTCCAAGACCCTACAAGCTGAGGTAATAGCCAGAAGGAAAGCTGTTTTCCAGGACAAATATTGCAAATCTGTTGAGGCAGCTGGTTCAAAGGGAGGCAATGTTAATTTTTCCAGTATGTAATTAAGATCCCAGGCTGGGATTGGTTGTTTCCTTGGAGGTCTATATTCTTAGCCCCTCTGAGGAACTGTCTTAAGAGTGGGTGAGAGAATAAGGGTGGATCAGTGTTGTATTCTGCAGAAATGGCTAAGGCATGGATTTTAATGGAGGAGAATGACAGTCCACTGTTCAGCAGTTCAGTTAGGTACTGTAATATCTGAGGCAAATTTAGTTTTTTAGGATCCTGATTCTTTTTCCCATTCCAAGCGCAAAACCGTTTCCATTTTGCGGAGTAAGCTTTTCTGGTAGATGGCCTTCTGGCTTTCAAAATGACATCCTGTACCTCCTTGGAGAGAAGGTTCTGTTGTGGTGTTAAGGAATTTTCCATGCAGCCAGATTGAGTGTTTTCAGCTGACTGTGAAGAGTTTTGTAGCTGTGCTGAGTCAGAAGGAGAGGCATTAGAGGTAGGGTCCATGGAGGAGAATGTGTTAGGCTCCTCAGGAGCGGGTACCAGTGTTGTCTTGGCCAGTCTGGAGCAATCAGTATCATCTTTGGTCTGTCTGCTCTTGTTTTCAAAAGCACCTTGGTCAGTAGAGAAAGAGGTGGAAAGGCGTGAACTTTCCGTGCTGCCCAACTGAAAGAAAGGGCGTCCACTCTTCAGGCCTTTGGATGAAATGTCCTTGAGCAGAACTTTGTCAATTGGTGATTTTTGTGGGAGGCAAATAGATCTGTCTGGCCTTCCCCAGGCTTGGATTATCTTTGTAAACACTTGAGGATGCAACTTCCATTCGTGTGGGTCTGTCATATTTCTGCTTAGATTGTCTGCCAGCGTGTTTTCCATACCTGGCACGTACTGTGCTTGAAGCTCGATTTGCCATTCCAGAGCCCTGTTCCAAAGTGACATGGCCAGCCTGCACAGGGGGTATGAATGTGTTCCTCCCTGTTTGTTTATGTACCACATTACTGTGGTGTTGTCTGTTCTTATTAATAATTGCCCTAGATGCAGGAGGTACTTGAAAGCTGTAATTGCATTCATCACTGCTAGCATTTCCTTTTGATTGATGTGAAGGTGCTTTTCCTTTTGGGACCATTTGCCCTGAATGCACCTGTCATGTGTGCCCCCAAGGCATAGTCCGAGGCATCTGTTGTGATGACTTGATTTGCTTGAGGCTTGCTGAATGGTAGACCTGCGTTTGTTTGGCATGCTTGAGCCCATCATAGAAATTCCTTTTGTAAACATGGAATTAGTGGTATTATTGTTTCCAAACTGTGGCTGTGTTGAGACCATAGGTTTTTTAGGTACCATTGAAGTTTTCTCATATGCAACTTTGCACATGGGATTAGAAGAATGTAAGATGCCATGAATCCCAGAGCCTGCAAGATTTTCCTTGCAGTTAGCCTGGTACAATTTGCTAGTATCTTGAAGTACTGAGTTAGTTGCCCCTGTTTTTCTGGCGTAAGAAAGGCCATCTGGGTGTTTGTGTCCAAGTTGGCACCCAGGAAAATTATTTTCTGAAATGGTGTTAGCCTGGATTTCTCTTTGCTGACTGTGTATCCCAGAGAATTCAAAAACTGTGTTACATAAGCCAGATGTTCAGAAGTATGCGCTTGCTGTCCGCTTGGATCAGGCAGTCGTCCAAATAAGGGTATATTTGTATCCCTTGAAGTCTGCAGTAGGCAATTACTGATGCCAGGCATTTTGTGAATACTCTGGGTGCAGTAGATAAGCCAAAGGGCAATGCAGACAATTGATAGTGGATTGAACCTGCAAGAAATCTGAGGTATCTTCTGCAGCTTTGTCTGATTGGGACATGCAGGTATGCCTCCTTGAGGTCCAATGTTACCAGCCAAGACCCCTTGCCCAGCATAGGAAGAAGCTGCTGTAAGGTGAGCATCTTGAATTTTGGTACTAGTAGAAATGTGTTTAGGATGGATAAGTCCAAAATGGGTCTCCAATCGGTTCCCTTCCTTGGTACCAGGAATAGTCTGGAATAAAACCTTGACCTTGCTCGTGAGTAGGTACCTCTTGAATAGCTTTCATGTCCATGAGCTTTGAAATTTGTATTTGAGCCTCTGCCCTTTGATTGTGTGGCAGGTTTGGCATGCCTCTCATTTTTGGAAGAGTGTGAAAATGAAATCTGTAGCCTCTATTTATAATGTCCAGGATCCATTTGTCTTTTGTGACAATATGCCAATTTTTTGAAAATAATGCCAGCTTTCCTCCCAAGGGTGCTGCCACTTGAGCCTTGTTTGGCATGCAAAGGGGAAAGTCATTGGGTTTGTTTTCTGTATTGCTGTGCATTGTCTTCGCCACCTCTTGATGCTGGAGGTTGCCATTGTCTGCCTCTATATGATCCCTGAGATTGTCCTCTGCCCCTTCCACGTCTGTATCTACCTCTTTGGGGCTTGTCCGTGGCTGGAAAGGACCAGTTTTTTGTAGGCCAATTTATACTAAAACGTGGTGGTTGTACCTGTAGAAAAGCCTTAACAGTTTGCATAGATTTAGCTTTTTCTTACATTTTCCTTGGTATTTCCTCAGCATTAGTACCAAATAATACATCCTTTTGTAAAGGAGCATTTAGTAATTTAGCCTTGGCATGATCAGGCAGGGTTTGTTCCCTAAGCCAGGCATGTCTACGAATGACTGCTCCTGTAACTGCAGCTCTACTTGAGGCCTCTAGAGCATCATAACCACATTGCAAGGTGTGCTTACCCACTTCTTCTGCACTATGCATCATATCCTGCAACTCCTTCAGATCTGGTTGTTCAGGTTGTGACATTTTATTCTTTAATTGTGATAACAGAAACTGCTGATATTTAAGCATATGGAACTGACAATTTAAGGCCCTCATGGCTAGAGTGGCCGAGGTATATACCTTTTTTCCCCACCTTTCTAAGGATCTAGACTCTCTTTCGGAAGGTAATGGATTCTTAGCAGTACAGGCCTTCATTCCCTTGGGTCCCTGAGAAATGGTTTCTGGGTCAGCATTATGGCTTTTGTAAAGAAATTGGTGTGAGTTAGGAACTCTGTAGTACCTATCAGGCTTAACTGGGGCTGGAGGCAGGGAATCCGGATTAAGGCAAGCCTCCGAGTAAACATCATCAAGTATGTCCAAGACAGGAGGTATCGCCAGAGGCCTGTGTTGAGGTAGAAGAAGAAATTCCCTAATCCTTTTCTTTGAATCTGAAAAATCCTGGCCTTCCCAATGGAAGTGTTCCCTCAAGGTATGCAAGGTTTCCCCGAATGAGAAATCCTCTGGGGGGGATACAGAAGGAATGGACTGTTCTGCATCAGAATCTTCAAAAGGGGAGTACGAATGCTCCTCTTCATCAGAATGTTCTGAAATAATAGAGCCCTGGTCAGAAGAGGGAGATTCTTCCTCCACTCTGGGTCTCTTGTCTGGTGGGGGTTGGGAACCCCTGATAAGAGTAATTAAATCCTCAGCCATTTTGAGCATCTGCTTTTTAGGCATGGGGCCTGTAGATGGGCCCTGTGCAACAGGCCTCTGGGAGTGCATGGCTGATTTAGACTTAGTAAAGGGCTTGATGGAAAAGGAAAAAGAAGGTCTGAAGACACCATGGGTGGAAGTAGATCTGTCCACATTAAGAGGTTCAAGACTCACAGTGGCTTCGGTAGCTGTAATCAGGGTGTGGGCAGAGGAACCTTCGGTCTCGGGTACAGAGGACACCGCCAGAGAAGCATCGTCGGTAGTCAGGGGCTGCATAGGTGCCTCACTGAGAACCGGACCACGTGTAGCCGGTCTTGGCGTGGTGTCGGTCTTTGTCCTTGCGTTTTTTGGACAAAACAGTAGTCTGAGTCTCCAACGACATTTTACAGCTAAAAGCTTTACCAAAAAAGTGCTGGGCGAACTTCGCCCGACGCTTAAAAGTGCGTTTATTAAAGGTAGAACAAAAGCGACAGCCCGAGACGTCGTGGTCTGGGCCTAAACAAGGAATACAGAGGGAATGGAAATCCTTAAGCGGTATTTGCTTCCCACAAGAAATACAATTGTTAACTTTGTCTGACATCGGTCTGAGGCAAGAAAAGTTTCCCCAACGGTGTACTTAGCTTTAAAGAAGACTTCGGTTTCCAAATTTTCGTAATTTCAGGAGCTGGCCGACCGGCACTTGCGAACTGCTTCTGCTTCGGGCACCGCGCGGCAAAAAAGACTGAAGAAAATGGCGTCGGCTGTGTCTTATATACCCCTGTCACACTGACGTCAGGGAAGAAGGCGGCAACAACCGACGCCGGACCTAGACTTTGGAATTCGGCAGACCGAGGACCCGCCTGACGGCAGGAGAACCCATATGTAAGGACTGCAGCTGTATGCACGATGAACATCTGCTATACAACTGATAGCTTGTTAGAGACCACCCTCCCAATCTCAGGAAACCCACTCAGCCTTCCTGAAGACAGTGGAGGATATGAATGTATCACAAAATACCATCAAACTGGGAGACTTCAACTACCCTAACATAGATTGGGTACATTATTCTAACCCTAACACCCTAGCCCAAAGGTTCCTGGAATTCATAAATTCAAATGCACTGGAACAACTAGTCACCTCTCTCACTAGGGGAGATAATATACTAGACCTGATCATCACAAACATGGGGACAAAATTATCCACACCGGAGGTATACCCCTCACTAGTGAGATCAGACCACAAACTAATCACCCTGGATATACATATCCCCCCTCCAGCCCCAGCACAAAAGACCACAGTGAAAAACTTCTCAAAAGCAGACTTCACTCTTCTTAAGACTGAGATGGTATCCTTTAAGCCCACTGGGCAAGTGGATACCACATCCCACAATGCTGAATCCTTCACAAATGCTTTCTATGGACATCTCCAAGAATGCATGGATCATGCAATCCCAAATAAATCCAAGTCCCTCTCCACCAAAGGCAAGCGTCCTGTCTGGTGGACCTCAGCCATAAACAAATTGTATAACAAAAGAAGGAAGCTACTGCACGACAGAGCAAAATCCCATAAAGGGAAGACATCTCTGATCAACACTAGCAGAAAACGACGTTCTCTCATAAAAACATCCAAGGCCAACTTTGAGAGAAAAATCGCTAAGGACACTAAAGATAACCACAAACCCTTCTTCAGCTATGTTAGAAACCTGGGCGGAAACCCTCAGATATGCTCAGAGTTAGTTCACAACAACAAAAAATACACTGAACCCACAGATATTGCCCACATTCTGGCTGACTGGTTCAGTGCAAATTTCTCCCCTCCCTCACCCCCAAAAGAAGAAATACTTATCCCAGCTGAATGTAATCTCCCTGTCATCTCAGATGTCCAGGTGAGAGCCACCCTCAGCAAAGCTAAAAACACAGCATCAATGGGACCTGACAGTATCCCGGGTTGCATGCTACGTGAACTCCAAGAAGAGCTAAACCCGCACATAAAAATGCTATTTAACCTTAGCCTTACTACAGGATATGTACCTGAACACTGGCGTACAGCAACAGTGGTCCCACTCCACAAAGGGGGTACCTCTACAGACCCTGGGAACTACCGCCCCATAAGCTTAACCAGCCTGGTCTGCAAAGCTATGGAAAGAATCATTATGGAACTCAAACAGAGACATTGGGGACCTACAGACACTTGACCTCACCCAGTTAGGCTTTGTAAAGGGCAGATCCCTGCCTTTTGAACCTGGTTGACTTTTTCGAAACAGTCACTAGAGCCATTGATGAGGGCAAAGCAGTCCATACAGCCTACCTGGACTTGGCTAAGGCCTTCGACACAATACCCCACTCGGGCATCATAGATAAGCTCAACAGCTTAACTGTAAACCCTTATGTCACTAGATGGGTTGCAAACTGGCTAAAGGACAGAACCCATAAAGTTAAAATCACTGGAGCAATGTCAGACTCAAAGCCAGTCACAAGTGGTGTCCCACAGGGATCTGTCCTGGGACCCCTCTTGTTCGGCATTTATTTCTCAGATGTTAAAGCAAACATGGGAGGGTTGTGGCTGACAAAGTTCGCAGATGACTGCAAACTTGGTGCCATAGTTGATACACCAGTGGACACATACATCCTACAAAAAGGCCTCACAGAAACGGACAACTGGTGCCGGAGTCATGGCCTTAAACTAAATGCCAAAAAATGCATAGTCATCCCAGCAACCCACTGAGTACGGAAAAAGTAACCAGAGACCTAGGGACCCAAGTCGACAGCGACCTCTCATTTGACACCCACGTTGCCAAAGTGGTTAGAAAAACATTCTACCTTGCACACCTTATCATGAAGGGATTCACATCCAGATCCAAGGATGTCATTGTACCCCTATACTCCTCTCTCATCAGACCCATGATTGAGTACAATGCCCCATTTGGTATGTACCTCACCCGGCATTTGCAACAGATGGAGAAACCACAAAAGTACCTCACCAAGAGGATCAAGGGTCTCCAACATATGTCTTATTCTGCCAGACTAAAGAAACTCCAGCTCTATTCAGTAGCATACCGCCTGCTCAGAGGTGATCTCTGCCTGACGTACAAGGCCATGTCCAATTAGGAACTGATGGACATGCTCCACCTCAAAAAATCCAAATCTATCAGAACCACGAGAGCTAAAGACTTAAACCTTGGCACAAGTATGAATAGGACATGCTGGAGGGATAGATTCATAACCCAGAGGCTTCCCATGCTCTGGAACAAGATCCCAGTTCATGTTAGGCAGAGCCCTCCCTGACTCTCTTCAAGAGAAATCTTGATGAGTGGATGGGAGATCGTAAGTTTACCCCAGGGGTCACATCTGTGTCACTACTAGACAGGGGCACAGTAAACTAATTATATTATATAAGGGAACCTTCACTGTGTCACTACTAGACAGAGGCACAGTATTCTAAATCTATTCTGTGCATTTTGTACCATTTTATGGGGTGGCGAAAGCCACATCACTATGGCTACACTTACAAATGCCCCAGGGCAGATAGCCTAGTACTAAACTATGAAACTATGAAACAAACCCTTGATCAACGGATGGGAAATCCTAAATTCACTCCTGGTCTGGCCCCCATGTGCCTGACTGACCTAGATTGACAGTAAGTAAAATAACCAATCATACACCCCACATAATCCTCACCTACCACCTTACTAACCTACTCCACCAAACAGATGCCCAAGGTACTTCAGGACAAACTTGGGTTGAGTTGTGCAGCTAGGCTTATAAAGACTCAGGTGGGCATTAGCTTAGCAGAAAACGTATGAACCTATTCCCAACATAAAGTACACCTGGACTGCTTGGATGATGCCTCCTGATGGTGTTCCCCTTTAGGCAGTGTAATACCTGATGGTCAGCAGGCAATGAGACAAATGTTACACAAACATATATAATGCTCGGGTAATATCAGGCTTTAAAATGTGTGCATTTGTATAAAAATGCTTTGTTTTTATTCTTTCTATAAGCTGAGGCATAACAAAACGACATTAAATTTACTTGTTTTCAATAAACTTCAAGCTGAAGCTACTCTTTGGTCTTTAAGAAAAAAATAGTCCAGACTAGTTTTGTAGATAGTTATGCCAAATAAATTCTCTCAAAACTTCATTAATGAATGTTAAATCATTTTGGAAATGTAGGCTTTTTATACACAAACAGCAACCATAACTTTCAAGGATAACCTGAAACCACAGAAATACTGTCATTTGTAGTTACAGCAGAACTCAGGCCAAAATGCCCTTTGTTAACTGACAGTGGGCATTCTGGGGAAAAGACCTTCTGAAAATGCACAGCAATTAAGTGGTTTAAACAAATATACAACATATAAATATTTCAATAATGTTCACCAGGTGCTAGGCATCTGTATTCAATTGTCTTCTCCCCTGCCTTTCTATATTTATAAACATTTTGCCAAGAAGACATCAGTTGTGAACAGATGAAATCAAACTAGTAACTTAAGGCTTTATGGTTGTCAGATACCACATAAACCAGTTTCTGCTTCACTATTCCAAGATGGAAAGTGCAGTCCTACTTACCTTAACTTCTGTCTGAATTCCTTATTGCCTCAGTGGCATTTTGGGTTACCTGTCAAGATAACCCAGTACTGACAAGCTTTCAAGAGCTCAGATTTCCTTTCCTTCTCCCTTCCTGTGATGGCTAACTGGCTAAGAGGGGAGCCTTTAGCTGTCAAAAGGAGTGAGTATTCAGGCTTTTTCACTTCCACAGAGGAGGAGATGAACGTACCTAAAGCCGGAATCATCTAATTTCACAGTGAATCGCAGCATATAAAAAAAATCCAACAACAAATAAATCAGAGCTTGAAACCACCTTCAACTATGCACAGTTGGGGGGGGGGGGTTGCCACTGATGTAGTGAGAAATTCAAACATAGAATAGTTGTGTAAGAACTTACCATAACCTTAGATGTCCTTCTCTTCCATGTGGCAGTATTCATAACAGTAGGGAGTTGCTGCCTGCACCGCCACCATCCGGCCAGTACACCAAAGTCTTTGTAGAGGATACATGTGACATCCCTTACCAGGGCCATAAACCAACTTTAGGTATAAGTGTGACATCTGCATGTACCCTCATCAGAATTGTTTTGCCGCATACAGTAGTGCTCCTGTAGATTATCAAGGAGGGTCCTAGTAGGAGACCTTTAGTCTTGTATGTAGACCAGGCCCAGGGAATAGGTTGGCTGTGTAGAGGAGAGCTGAGACTGAGGAAGATGATGACTAAGTTGCCCACAGGTAGTTCATGGATCTGAGGTCAGTGAGAAACAGGGGGTAGGTGGGTGGGACTGAACACTGCAACATGAAAGAGAAGGACATCTAAGGTTATGGTATGTTCTTACACAACTATTCTATGTCCTTCTATTTTCATGTTGCAGTACTCATAACAGTAGGGAGAGTACTAGAGCTTTAAGTATAAACCTGGGTGGAGGAGAGATTTCCGTGGTCAACTAGGCCCTGGAGGATTATCCTGGCAAAGCCTGCGCTCTTGCTCGAGATGCCATGTCCAGCTTGTAGTGCTTGGTGATGGTGTGAATTGAGGGCCAAGTGACTGCTTCTACAATGGAGGTGGAGTCCATGCCTTTGAAAAAGGAAGTAGTGGAGGCAGCTGCCCTGGTACAGTGAGGCTTAACATAACCTTGCAAGGATTTCCCATGGTGGGAACAGCACAAGGAAATGGATTTGGAGATCCATGAGGAAATGGTCTGTTTTGAGACAGCCTTCCCTAGGGCTCTGGGATGGAAGGAAATGAATAATTGGTCAGATTTCCTAACAGATATAGTTTTGTCTAAGTAATACCAAAGTTGTCTGTGTACATCCAGGGAATGTAAGGGGTTAGCCCAGAGAGCCACTCTGTCCTTATAAAAAAAACAAGGTAAGGAGAGGTGGCCATAAGGGTTTGCATCTCTGAGACCCTCCTGGTGGAGATAATGGCTACTAGCACAACTGTTTTCAGGGTACACAGCTTCATGGAAACTGAGTCAGCTGGTTCAAAAGGAGGTAAGGTTAGTTTTTCTAAAATGAAATTTAGGTCCCAAGGAGGGGGAAAGTACAGTTGTGTACCTACCATAAATGTAGATGTTCGAGTGTACTCACTGTTGCAGTCATTACTCTTGGGTTATCCTGCTGGCAGGCTACCCGCAGTCAGTCTGAATTCCAAAGTCCTGGTCCGGCGTCGGTTGCTGTCACCTCTTCCTTGACGTCAGTGCACCAGGGGTATAAAAGATGCAGCAGACGCCATTTTCTTCTGTTTTTCTTGCCCCAGATGTCAGGTGCCCCCCAAAGGGGTAGGCTAAATATATTACGCCAATAAACAAACATGCAGTAAAGAAACACTTCCTTCATCTACAAGCAAATACACCACATAGGTTGCATAGAATAGAGAAGTACAGATAAATCCCAGCAAAAGAAAGGGGGGCGGTGGGAGGGCAACTTGGACTGCAACAGTGAATACACTCGAACATCTAAATTTATGGTAGGTACACAAATGTACTATGTTCATCATGTTTCACTGTTGCAGTCATTAATCTTGGGTTGAATCCCAAAGCTGAGGATGGGTGGCTGGGCTAAATAGGATTAGGAGAAGCTGTGAGGCCCTGCAGAACTGCAGTGGCAAAACCTGCTCTGGATTTAGAGTAAAGAGGTAAATGGTAGTGCTTTGTAAAAGTGTGCACTGAACTCCAAGTTGCAGCTTCTAAGATGTCTTTGGTTGGTAATCCTCTGAGGAAGGCTGCTGAAGTGGCTGCTGCTCTGGTAGAATGAGGCCTAATGCCCTTAGGCACTGATTTGCCATGCTGAGAATAGCAGAAATGGATGCAATGGCCTATCCATTTAGAAATAGTCTGTTTTGAGATGGCCTTTCCTTGTGATCCTGCAGCATATGACACTAAAAGTTGCTCAGTCTTTCTGAAAGCTTTAGTTCTGTCCAAGTAGAAGCGTAGCTGCCTGTGTATGTCCAAAGAATGAAGAATTTTCTCACCCTTGTTCTGTGGGTTTGGATAAAAGGTAGGCAAGTGAATGGTTTGGCTGAGGGCCACACTGGACACCACCTTAGGCATAAATGTCAGGTATGTCCTCAGAGAAACCCTGTCTGGATGAAAAATGATAAAAAGTTCCACAGCCATGAGTGCTTGTAACTCCGAGACTCGTCTTGCAGAGGTTATTGCTAGGAGCAGAGCTGTTTTCCACAATAAGAATTTTATATCCGCTGTTGAGGCTGGCTCAAAAGGAGGCAGTGTGAGTTTTTCCAAGACATAATTGAAGTCCCATGCCGGAATTGGTGCTCTCCTTGGAGGCCTGATGTTTTTGGCCCCTCTGAGGTACTGCCTTATTAAAGGATGTGAAACGATAGGTGGTTCCGTATTGTAATGGGCTGAAATGGCAGAGGCATGAATCTTAATTGATGAAAAGGAAAGGCCTTTGTCCAGCATCTCAGTTAGGTATTGTAAAATCTGAGGGATATTTGGTACATACGTGTCAAAGCATTGTTCCTGGTTCCAAGCACAGAATCTCTTCCATTTTTCTGTATAAGATTTTCTGGTACTGGGCCTCCTGGCCTCCAAGATAACATCCATAACAGCTTTTGAAAGAGGAGTGTTCTGAATGGCTACATTATCCGCCATGCTGCCAGATTTAAGGTCCTGAGTTGACTGTGCAGGATCTGATTGTTTTGTTGTGTCAGCAAGTGAGAAGTTTGAGACAATATCCATGCTGGACCTTGAGACAAGCTCTTTAGGATCAGATACCAGTGCTGGCGTGGCCAGTCTGGTGCAATCAGTATCATTTTTGGTTTCTCGTCTGACCTTTAGGAGTACCTTGGGAAGGAGAGGCATTGGAGGAAAAGCATATACGGTTAGATTTTTCCAGCTGAAGGATACGGTGTCCACTCTCCAAGCTTGTTTGTGATAAATCCTTGTGCAAAATCTCAGTAATTGGCAGTTGTGAGGGAAGGCAAATAGATCTACGTCGGGGCATCCCCATTTCCTTGTTATCATGTTGAAGACTTGTGGATCCAGTTTCCACTCGTGGGGATCCATGAGGTCTCTGCTTAGTTCGTCTGCCAGAGTACTTGTTTTTCCTGGCAGGAAATGTGCTTGCAGGTGAAGTTGATAAGCCAATGCTGTGTCCCATAAGGTCATTGCTTGTCTGCAGAGGGGGTAGGATTGTGTACCACCCTGCAGAGGGGGTAGGAATGTGCACCTCCCGGTTTATGTACCACATGACCGTAGTATTGTCTGTCTTTATCAGTAGCTGTCTTGGATGAAGTAGATCCTTGAAAGCTGTCAGGGCATTCTGAACATGTCAGGGCATTCTGAACAGCTAGCATCTCTTTTTGATTGATATGAAGATGCATCTGGCTTGCAAGCCATGTGCCCTGAATACATTTTCTTGCCATATGGGCCCCCCAGGAATAATCTGATGCATCCATTGTCGGTGCCTGTGTGGCTGTGGGAAAAGTGAATGGCAGACCCTTGTTGTGGTGACAGGCCTGTGCCCACCATCGAAACTCCTGTTGCAGGTATGGAATTAGGGTAATTACTGTCTCCAGGCTGTGGCAATGCTGAGTCCAAACACTTTAGATACCATTGTAGTTTCCTCATATGCAGTCTGGCATATGGAATTAGCAGAATGCAGCATGCCATGAAACCCAAGGCCTGCAGTATTTCCTTGCAGATAACTGGGTCTTTGTTGCCAACATTTTGAAGTAAGAAGTCAGTTGCCTTTGTCTGGCATGAGATAAGCCATCTGGGCAGTTGTATTTAAGCTTGCACCCAGGAATATTATCTCGAGAGGGTACTAGTTTTGATTTCTTTTCGTTTACTGTGTACCCTAGGCAAATTAGTAATCTTTTTACAAACTCCAAATGCTTTAGTAGAATGTCTTTGTTCTCTGCTTGAATAAGGCAGTCGTCTAAGTAGGGATACATTTGAATTCCTCTTTGTCTGCAAAATGCAATTACTGGTGCCAGGCATTTGGTGAAGATCCTGGCCACAGTAGATAAGCCAAAGGGCAGTGCAGAGAATTGGTAGTGCATTGAGTCAGCTATGATTCTGAGGTATCTTCTGCAGGATTGTCTGATTGGGACATGCAGGTATGCCTCTTTTAGGTCCAAAGTTACGAGCCAAGCCTTCTTGCCCAGCATGGGCAGTAGCTGCTGCAGCGTCAACATTTTGAATTTTGGAACGTCCAGAAATGTGTTTAGAATAGACAGGTCCAGTATTGGTCTCCAGGCTTTGTCCTTTCTGGGCACCAAGAAAAGTCTCAAGTAAAATCCTTGCCCCTGCTCTTGTTGTGGTACTTGTTGAATGGCCCTCATGTCCATGAGGGATGAAACTTGCTTTTGTGCCTCTGCTCATTGACTGTGTGGCAGGTCTGGCATACCTTTTGCCCTTGGGAGGGTGTGAAAGTGGAACCTGTAGCTCTGAGACACTATGTTCAAAACCCATTTGTCCTGGGTGATCATATGCCAATTTTGTGAAAAAAGTGCTAGTTTTCCCCCTAAGGGGGCTGCCAAAAGATAAGTGCTTGGTTCTGGCAGAGGAAAGTCATTGGGACGGTTTCCTGTATGGCTGTGCTTTGTCTTCTCCACTTTTGAAGGTAGAAGCACCCCATTGTTTAGGGGTTGGGGCTGGGATCTGCCTCTGGGCCGTCTGTATCTGCCTCTTTGTGGCCTGTCTGACACTGGAAAGGACCAATTCTTTGTAGGCCAGTTCCTGCTAAATCTGGGTGGCTGCACCTGTAAGAAATACTTGACTATCTGCATAGATTTTGCTTTGTCCTCCATTTTCTTCAACACCTCTTCTGCTTTAACACCAAACAAAGTATCATGCTGTAATGGAGCATCTAATAATTTGGCTTTAACATGATCAGGCAGATTCTGTTCCTTTAACCAAGCATGTCGCCTAATGACAAAACCCGTAACAGCAGCCCTGCAAGAGGCCTCCAGAGAATCAAAACCACATTGCAAAGTATGCTTTCCCACTTGTTCAGTTGCATGCAATAAATCCTGCATTTCTTTGTTTTCTGCACAACCAGAATTTGTTAACATTTTCTGTTTAAGCAGTGACAATAAGTACTGCTGATATTTAAGCATATGAAATTGACAATTTAAAGCCCTCACAGCCAAGGTAGCAGAAGTGTAAACTTTTTTCCCCATCTGTCCAGCGCCCTTGAATCCCTATCAGAGGGGATAGGGTTTTTTGCAGTGGAAGCCTTGACCCCTTTGGGACCCTGAGAAATAGTTTCTGGGTCAGCAGCAGGGTTTTTATAAAGATATTTATGTGAATCTGGAACCCTGTAGTATCTGTCTGGCTTAACAGGTGCAGGGGGTAAAGAGTCAGGGGACAGGCTGGACTCTGAAAATACATCATCTACAATGTTTAAAACAGGAGGGATAGCAAGAGGCCTGTGCTGAGGTAGTAAAAGAAAATCTCTAAGCCTTTTCTTAGATTCTGAGTAGTCTTGGCTCTCCCAGTGGAAGTGCTCCCTCATGGTGTATGCAGGGTTTCCCCAACAGAAAAATCCTCAGGAGGGGAGGCTAAAGGGATAGATTCTTCAGCATCGGAATCCTCACAGGGAGGAAGAGAGTATTCTTGGTCAGTAGAGGAACCAGAGGAAATGGAAACCTGATCTGAAGATTCATACTCTGTCTCTTGCCTAGGCCTCTTCTCAGGAGGGGGATGGGAACCCCTGATCAAAGTAATTAGGTCTTCGGCCATTTTGAGCATCTGTTTTTTAGGCATGGAGGCCTGTCCATGAGCTTGCTGCATTTGTTTCTTTGTCTTTAGTGGTGCTTTAGTCTTTGCCTTTGGAGCTGTAGTCGGTTTTATATATAACTGTGTAGGCCTGAAAACACCCTCAGAAGCCGATGCCTGCTCAGCGGCTCCGGACCCATCTGAGGGAATATTTTCCAAGTGTCCAATACCTTGAGTTTCCACAGGCCTAGTCTGTTCCACGTGGGAGTCGGAAGCGGCCTGCGGCTCTGAGGTAGCGGGCGTCAGGGGCTGCGAATGCACCTCACTGAGAACTGGCGACTGACTTAGAAGAAGCCTCGTCATCAGTTTTGGACCTCGGATGACTGTGCTTTTTCTTTTCCTTGCATTTCTTATGAATTGCGGTAGTCTGATTGCTATCCGACGACATAGTGTAATTAAATCTTCGGCCAAAGTAATGAAATGCAAAATCATACTAACGCTTAATAGTGCGTTGGCTAAATCTTGCACAAAATCTGCAATTAGCTACGTCGTGATCAGGGCCTAGGCAGGGAATACAATAAGAATGGGAGTCCTTATGAGGTGTTTGCTTCCCATAAGAAATGCAATTAACTTTTTCTGACATCAGCCTGGAGCAAGAAAAAAGTTTCCCCGATGGGGTACTTAGCTTTAAATGAAGACTTCGGATCTGAAATTCGAACAAGAAAATCTCAGGAGTTGGCTGACCGGCACTTGCGAACTGCTTCTGCTTCGGCACCGTGCGGCAAGAAAGACAGAAAAAATGACGTTGGCTGCATCTTTTATACCCCTGGCGCACTGACTTCAGGGAAGAGGTGACAGCAACCGACGCCGGACCAGAACTTTGGAATTCAGGCCGACTGCGGGTAGCCTGCCAGCAGGATAACCCAAGACTAATGACTGCAACAGTGAAACATGATGAACACCCTCTTTCAGAAAAAGCTCGACTTCCAGTCTGGATGCCAAAGGGGGTGAAATGGGCATACAGGCAGAAATGGCAGACACGTGGATTTTGACTGAAGAATAGGTTAGCCATGAGTGAAGTAGCTCACACAAGTAGGAAATAATCCTTGGTATCGGAGTACTAAGAGGGTCCTGGTGATTGCTTTGACAACACTTGGAGAATCTGTGCCACTTTGCTATATATTTTCTCCTAGTACTAGGTTTTCTGGCCTCCTCTGAATATAGGATTCTAATCCCTTACAGACACATATCACCCACAAGATCAATTTCAGGTTGTTCACCTGTGGGTGGAGTAGGGATCCCTTGTCCTGTGTGAGTAGGTCTAATCGGTGGGGTAACCTGTGGGATTGCCCTTGGCTAGTAAGTGTAGGAGGGGGAACCAATGCGGTCTTTGCCAAAAGGGGGGTCACGAGTAGGATTTTGGGTTTGTCCTGAATTTTCAGGACGACTTTCTGAATTAGTGGGAAAGGAGGGAAGGTGTAAAGGTACATTCCCTCAGATGAAAAGGAAAAATCATCCATCTACCACACTTGTGGGTGTGGATCCCTTGTGCAGAAGCTGGGCATCTGCTTGTTCTGTCGGAAGGCAAAGAGATCTGCTTGTGG
Organism: Protopterus annectens; assembly: GCF_019279795.1. Lineage (NCBI taxonomy): Eukaryota > Metazoa > Chordata > Ceratodontiformes > Protopteridae > Protopterus > Protopterus annectens. The sequence continues at coordinate 718,639,376 of NC_056741.1, read as the reverse complement.
AATACCCCACCTGTGTATCATGTCCGGGAAAACCTCTCTCTGAAGCATCCATTTGTGAGAGGGAGCCGAGGTTCTGCTGTGTGTCTGCCATAACATTCTGTTGAGGGGATATACATTGCTATCAGGTGGACCTGGAGGGAAGCAGCTAACTTCCATATCTGGATGGCAAAGCTGTATAGTGGGCAGGAACTGGTCTCCCCTCCCCCTTGCTTGTTGATGTACCACAGGACAGTCATCTTGTCTGCAATTACTTTCAGGGTTCCTGGCAGGATAGTGGGTTTGAATGTTAACAGGGCTAATAGCAATGCCCTCATTTCCTTGATGTTGATGTGGTCCTTCTGCCTTTGAGTGGACCATTTGCCTTGAACTGTGAATTCCTGTTGGTTTGTTAATAGCACTGCACCCCACCTGAGGTCTGAAGCATCTATGGAGACCTGTTGTTGTGGGGCTGGAACTTGAAGGTGGGTTCCTAAGTTGAGTTGCAGTGCTGACAGCCACCACTGGATTTCCTTTTTTTTATGCACAGGAACAGTGGAAGAGACGAGTCCATGGGTTGGAAGTGTTGGCTCCATACGTTTTTTAGAACCCATTAGATTTTGTGCATAGACAATCTTGCCAGAGGTAAAATGGATATTAGGGATGCCATGTGGCCTACCATTCTCAGGTATTCTCGAGCTGTCAAAGAGGATTGGGTAAGGATCTGACTGAAGTATATGCAGAGGTTCTGGATCCTTTCATCTGGGATGAAGGCTTTCATGCAGTCTGTTCTGATTCTGCATCCCAAGAAAAACCAAGTCCTGTGAGGGGGTCAGGTGAGATTTTTCTAGATTTAGGATGAACCCCAACTGAATTAGGATGGATGACACCTGTTGTAGGTGAAGCAGTAGAACTTGGTAATCTTCATGAAGGATGAGCAGGTCTAGGTATGGGTATATCTGTATACCCAGTGTCCTGCAGTGAGCAATGAACGGGGCTAGGCACTTTGTAAACACTCAAGGGGCAGTGGAGAGAGCAAAGGGCAAGGCAGAGAATTGAAAATGGCAGGAGCCTACTGCAAATCTGAGGAATTTCCTGTAATTTCGATGGACAGAGATGTGGAGATAGGCATCCTTCAGGTCTAAGGCTACCATGAATGCCTGTGAGGGAATTAGTGGTAACAGAAGGGGTAAGGTGATCATTTTGAAGCTGTGAATGTGGAGGAAGAGGTTTAGGAAGATAAGTCTTGGATTGGTCTCCAAAGACCGTCTTTTCTTGGTACAAGAAACATTCTGGAGTAAAAACCTGTGTTTCTTTGTGGGGTGGGCACCTGTTCTATGGCGCCTTGGGTTAGGAGTTGGCAAATGATGGGTGGGAATAGGTGGATTTGGTTTCCTGGTGGCTGAGGGATACCTTGGAAAGGTGGGAGCGTCCACCAGGTCATGAAATATCCTCCCTGGATGATAGAGAGGACCCATTGTTCTGCTGTTATTTGCCACCAGGAGGGTAGGAATAGGGTGAGGTGAAGGGATAAGGGTGTTTCTGGATGCAAGGGGGGTGAGACACAGTGGAGGTGGTCTGGATTGGTCAGCCTGACCCCAAAAGGCTGTAGTGGAGAAGCTGGTGGGAAATCTGGGAGTGGAACTTTTCCTGGTCTGTCTTTATCCCTCTGTTTGAGGGGCTGAATGAAAAGACTGCCTTCTAACAAAGGAGGGCTTCTGTGGGTAATTCCTGTGGTATCTAGGAATAGGGGATACCAAAAGATGATTGAGGTTCTGTAATTCTTTTCCCTTTTCTTGAAGGGATTTAAGAAGCTCAGCAGAAGCCTGTCCAAAAAGGGCCTTATTTGTCCAACGGTGCATCCAGTAAGTTTGTCTGAACATCCATGGGGAGAGGTTGAAGCCTTACCCAGGAATATCGTCTTAGTACTGATCCTGAAGCAGCTGATTTAGAGGAGGCTTCCACAGCATCATAACTGCAATGGGTTGCCTGGTCACTTGGGATGCTGTGGAGAGAAGGGAATTTACTTGGGCTTTAATAGAGGAATCCTGTACTTCTGACAGAAAGGTAGAGGCTTTGGAAATGGTATCTAAAACATATCTAGCCATGTGTGTTTGGTAGTTCAAGGCCCTAATGGCCAGATTAGAGAAGGTATATACCTTTTTCCCCAGTCTGTCCATAAATTTGCTGTCTTTATCTGTTGGGTAAAGGGCAGCGGAAGGCAACTGCCTTGGAGTTTTGTCTGCAGAAACCGCTATAACAGCTGGGTCTGCAGGTGGGTTTCTAAATAGAAACTGGGTGTCCTGGGGGACCTTACAGAATCGGTCTGGTCATTTAGCTGCTGGGATTGTGAGTCATGAGACTGAGAAGCAGCCAGAAAGGCATCCTGGAAGGCAGGTAATAAAGGTGGTATGGCAGAAGGGGATGGTTGTTCCGCTTGCAAACGGTCAAAATATCTTTTCTTGGAGTCAGAGGCCTCTGAAGCCTGCCACTTAAAATGTTCCCTCATGTGGAAAATGGTATCCCCAAAGGTAAATTCTTCTCCTGGGGATTCAGGAGAAAGTGTCCTCCTCCTCTGGAGTAATAAAATCCTTAAGGGATTCTATTTGAGTTTCATAAAAAAAGGATTCCTCAGAGGAATAATAGGTTGAGGTGAGAGAGTAGAGGGGAGCTGTTGTGTCTGTAGGGCCTGAAAGGACTTAAATAGACTTTGAGAGAACACTTCTGTGCCAGGCACTGGTTGAGATTCAGGGGTGCTTAGTTGGTTTCCTTTTCAAGGGGGTTGTTGGTGGAGAAAGCACAGTAGTGGACTTCTTATTAGTAGGAATTGGAGGAGCAGGGGCTTCCAACTGTATGACTCGTGGTTCCCCCTCCACCATCAGACTCTGATGGCTGAACTGACTCAGCGGACGTACATGCAGTTTCCGGCATCCCAGCTTAAGGTTCCCTGGCCTGCTTTGGTTAACCGTCATCCGAGCGGATTCCGGGCTTTCAAGCACGTCTAGAACCTGCTCGGACGCTTGAGGCGCAACTTGGGATTCCGGCCTGAATTTCTTGGCCTTCTTCCAAGGCAGTTCGTCGGATGGGCCTACTCCTCCTTCCATACTGAGCACTAAGCGATGTAGCCTTTGATTCTCTAAACACAACTTCAGTGCCGCTAAGCGGCTTTGGAGAGTTTTGGGGATGATGGTTCTGGGCCTCGCGTAAGCAAAATACGCACTTCTCGTGCATGTCCTTGGGAGGAATTTGTCTCCCACAATCACACTTCCCATTTATAGCTGACATGCAAGTCTAGACTGTAAACAAAGTAAGGAAAAACCCCAACAGGGCACTTCTCTGTATCGGTCAAAGAATTAATTGTCTGGTCTTGAATGAAAATGTATTCCGTCGCCTGAAGAACGTGCTCTGCTAGTAGAACTAGCGAACAGGAGTCTGATGTTCACTGCAGCAGAAAAATTCTGATGAGGGTACGTGCAGATGTCACTTTCATACCCAATGTCGGTTTATGGCCCAGGTAAGGGACGTCACACGTACCCTCCTGCTACAAAGACTTTGGTATACTGGCCGGATGGTGGCGCTGCATGCAGCAACTCCCTACTGTTATGAATACTGCAACATGAGAATAGAAGGACATATACTGTTACAGGTAAGACTTGTGAAATGGTACTATATTCATCATTCCCACTGCTTCAGTGGCATTCTAAGTACATTACCAAATCACACTCTATTGGGAGGAGGAAGGATAAAGGTCCAGGAGCCACTGGAGAATGGTCTTAGCAAAGCCTGTTCTGGACCTTGAAAAGGAACCCAACTTGTAGTACTTTGTGAGGTTATGACCATAGGACAGGGTTGTCGCTTCTAAAATGTTTCCTGAATCAACCCCTTTCCAATACAACATCGAAAAATATAAGACTCTTATTTGAGTGAGCCTTAACCTTGCCTGGAAGAGAATTTTCATGGGGCCAGCAACAGAAAACAATATTTTTATTTATTTACTTTATTTATTTTTATTTACATTTGTTGACCGGGCTAGTCTAACTGTATGCATGTCCATTTTTAGTAGAGGTCCTGGAAGAAAAGCTCCAAGCATAGGCAGAAACTTATTATACAATATTAATATAATATATTAAGCTGTGTTAGTGAAAAGTGAGTCCCCAGCTTTATTGTTAGATTTAGTAGTGGAAACTAGAAGCTTATTATCTGAGCGAGGAGTTGTAAGGTTTTTGTAAGGGGTAGTCAGATTAGTGAGGATTGGGGTATTATTAGGGTGGTAAAGTATCTTTTGGGTTATAGTAAGTTGATAACAGAGTAGTTGGTGCTGCAGTTCTAACCATCCAAATTGTTTGAGGTTGAGACAGTGGAGGGTTCTGAAAGGGTTGCCAGAGGCGAATCTGGCTATGTTATTATAGCTAGTAACAAGTTTAAGGCTGTTTTTAGAAAGATTGGTATAAATGGCAGAAGCATATAACAGGGTAGAGATCAGGTGGGTCTGGGCAATAGTGGTGCTGGCTGTTGGTGTAAGGAAGGGTTTGATTCTATAAAGGGAATCTAGTTTTTTGTTGACAGACTTTATGGTAGGGTTAATATGGTCGTCATAGCTAAGGTTGTTGTCTATGGTTATCCCCAGGAGACGGGTTGTAGTATCAGGGGATATGGTGGCTCCATTGTTAGAGGGTACTGTGAAGTGAATTTGTGGTAATTTGCAGAGAGTAATAATTTTGTTTTTTTGGGGTTCAGGAGGAAGCAGTGTTGCATGAACCAATTTCTCACAATATGAAATACAATTTGGGTGAGGGTCTAGAGTGAGGTTGAGAACCTAGCTGAGCATATTAAAGTTGAATCTTCAGCATATTGTATGCAGGTGGCTTGAGGAATTTTAGTATTTAGTTCATTAATAAACATTGAAAAGAGAAGAGGGCCTGGGATTAAGCCTTGAGGTATTCCAATGTTTACAGGGAGAGGAGTTGAAAGTTTATTATCCCAAAGGACTGCTTGCTGTCGGTTGTCTAAATTAGATTTAAACCAGAGTAATGCCTGTGCGTCCAGTGAATGGGCTTTTAGTACCTCAATAAGCAGATTATGGTTGACCATATCAAAGGCTTTTGAAAGGTCGATAAATAGTGCGGAGGAAAGAGTTTGTTACGATTTTTGTTTATACAGTCAGAAAAGGATAGCAGGGCAGTCGTACTATGGAATGGTCTGAAGCCATGTTGGCAGTTAGCAAGTAAATTGTGGAGGAGGTGGTCAAGTAGTTATCGGTGGATACATTTTTCCATTATTTTAGCTACTGGAGACAGTAGGGTGATTGGTCTAAAGTTGGAAATATCAGCTGATGTCCCACCTTTATGTAGAGGGATGATGTAAGAGACCTTCCATATAAAAGGGATTTTGCTTTCTGTAATAGTTCTATTTATAAGGATAGAAATAGGGTAAGGAAATGGCTTTAGCTGCAATTCGCAGGTATTCTGCTGGTAGACAGTCAGCAGAAGGGTTGCATGGCTTGAGTTTTTGAAGGAGATTACAAATGAGGGATGTAGGTACTGGTTATATGTGAAAGGAAGGAACTGGATTCATTGTGGTATTAGGTGGGAGGGTGCTAATGGGTGGTAGAGTATTAGCTAGAGTTTGAATGGCTTCTGTAAAGTAGTAGTTAAAGGAATCAGTGATTAGCTTAGGGTTATTATGGGTGATTTCTGATGGGGTAGGAGTCTTGGAGTGCCCTGGCTGAAGTAGTTTGTTCATAGTTGACCAGAAAGTTTTTGGTTTTTGTTTGTGGGTTTGTTGGATGTAAAAGTTCTTTTTGTCTAGCAGAATTTCTTTCTTGGTGGCATTTCTTAATAGTTTAAAGTAAAGGTGATCTGATAGGCTTTTAGAGGCTCTCCACTTGGCCCAAATTTTATTTCTTAGGATTTTTTGCCTAGTTTGTTTTGTGAGCCATGGGGCAGTTTTGGTCTTTATTCGGGAAGAGCGATAGGGGGCATGGTAGTCTAGGATTTGAAGGAATCTGGTATTAAAGTAGGTTACTGCTTCACCAAGTTGAAGATGGATGATGTCATCTGGAAGGGTTCCTGGCTTATAAGTACTAGGGTGACTGTTTATGACGATCCAGTCTAGGGTGGTTTCTTTACCACTGTTTGTGGGTTCTAGTAGGGGTAGTTATCATTTGTGAGAAACCATAAAGATTTATGTGGTTAATGGAATTGGGGGACCTACAGGTAGCCCGGGTCTATATTAAAGTCACCTAACACAATGGTTTCCTGAGGTAGGTGGGTAGATAGGCCACTAAGTATATTTTCAAGTGTACTGATATTGTTTCCGGGGGGGGGGGGAGATAGGAACAGATTGTATAGATGGATATATAGCTATTGATTTGAAGTTTAGCTGTAAGGGTTTCTGCAATGGAGTTTGACGGAAGTGGCACATTGAAGAGCGACACTTGGAGTTCTGATTTGTACAAAATGGCTACCCCCCACCCTTTTTGATAATGCGGTCACATCTCAAGATGTTATATCCTGGGGGGTACTCTCATGGTCCTTCGTTGAAGGTTTAAGCCAAGTTTCAGTAATACAGAGGATATTGAATGCGTGCAACATCTAGGAGTTCATGTACGTGGGATATTTTATTGTTAGAGCAGGTAGAGGAAGGGTTAGCAGAGACAATTAGAGAGTAGCAGATTCCAGGTGCAGTGAAGGTGGTCACAGGTAAGTAGAGTTTGGTAAAGCAGGTTGGAGGTAGAAAAGGATAGTGGAGTGGGAGGAAATAGAAGAGGTATAATGGAGCTAGAGGGTGTGAAAAGAAAGGGATAAGAGCAGCAAGACAATGCAGGAAGATTAGCAGCTAGTCAAGGGGAAAAGTCTGAGAGAAGATCCAGAGAAGAAACTAGGGAAAGTGGGGGAATAGTTATAGCCTAAGGCTAGCTTGGAGCGCCACCTAGTGGGCAGAAAGGAGAATACAACAAGGTAACTGATAAAGGTAGCAGGTAGAGGTGAAAAGTACAGTTTTGTACCTACCATAAATGTAGATGTTCGAAGATCCACATTGCTGCAGTCCTTACATATGGGTAGTCCGCTGTCCTCGGTCGGCCCGAATACCAAAGTATTAGGCTGACGTCGGTCATGGGCGCTCAGATCTGACATCAGAGCGTCAGGGTATTAAAGCGCATGACCGACGTCATATCCTCAGTCTTTTCTTGCCCCAGATGTCAGAAGGCCCTAAAAAGAAAGGCCACAGCCAAAAATAGAATACTTCCCAAAAGGCATGTACAAATAACAGCTACCACCCAAACCATACAACCATACCAAACTACAGAGGGGAAGGAGGGAGGGAAAATTGGACTGCAGCAATGTGGATCTTGAACATCTACATTTATGGTAGGTACAAAACTGTACTATGTTCTTCATCTCACATTGCTGCAGTCCTTACATATGGGTAGAATCCCAAAGCAGAGGTAAAGGGAGGCTGGCAAAATCATAAAGCATTGGGAGCTGCCAAAATGCCCTGTAAGATTGCAGTGGCAAATCCAGCCCTAGATTTGGAATAAAGAGGAAGGTGGTAATGTTTAGAAAAAGTATGCACTGAACTCCAAGTAGCTGCTTCCAAAATGTCTTTAGTAGCTACTCCCCTTAAAAAAGCTGTAGAAGTGGCAGTAGCCCTAGTGGAGTGAGGTCTGATTCCAGCCGGAATCTCCTTACCATGATGAGAATAACAAAAAGCAATACAAAAGCCAATCCACTTAGAAATAGTTTGTTTTGAAACCGGTTTCCCCTGAGAACTCAAAGCAAAAGAAACAAACAACTGCTGAGACTGTCTGAACCCTTTAGTCCTGCTCAAATAATAACGCAACTGCCTGTGAATATCCAAAGTGTGCAAAATTTTCTCCCCTTTATTTTGGGGATCTGCATAAAAAGTAGGCAAATGAATCGATTGGTTCAAGGCCACATTGGAAACCACTTTAGGCATAAAAGTAGGATTAGTACGCAGAGATACCCTATCCTTATGAAAAATTAGGAAGGGTTCAACTGCCATAAGAGCCTGTAATTCAGAAACCCTTCTAGCAGACGAATGGCCAACAAAAAGCAGTCTTCCAAGACAAAAACTTTAACTCAGCAGTAGCTGCAGGTTCAAAAGGAGGTAAAGTAAGTTTTTCCAACACAAAATTGAGATCCCAGGCAGGAGTAGGAGCTCTACGTGGGGGTCTTATGTTCTTTGCCCCTCTAAGAAATTGTTTAAACAAAGGATGAGAGAATAATGGAGGGTCACAGTCATAGTGAGCAGAAATGGCTGCAGCATGAACTTTTATAGAGGAGAAAGACAAACCCTTGTCTAATAATTCTGTAAGATATTGAAGAGAAACACTTAAATCAGGCCTGGAAACATCAAAGCCCTTTGTTTTGCTCCAAATTAAAAATCTCCTCCATTTATCAGCATAAACTTTCCTTGTACTAGGCCTTCTGGCCTCCAAAATAACATTCAAAACTTGTTGTGGAAGCTGCGACCCTCCAGGTTCTAGAACAGAATATGCCAGGCTGTTAGATGCAGGGACTGAATCCTGACATTGAGGAAATGATTGCCCTCCTGTGACAAAAGGTGCGGAATCGAAGGCAAAGGCCATGGAGGCTCCCGTACTAAACTCCTCAGCAGAGGGTACCAGTGCTGTTGAGGCCAATCTGGAGCTATTAGAATCATGGATGGCTTGTCTGGTCTGACCTTCAAGAGTACCTTGGGGAGGAGAGGCAGAGGCGGAAAGGCATAGACGTGAAGATTGCTCCAACTGAAAGATAGAGCATCCACTTTCCAAGCTGTGGGATGAAACATTTTTGTGCAAAACTTTGGCAACTGGAAATTTAGTGGAGAAGCGAACAGATCTATGTCTGGAGTTCCCCATATCACTGTCAATTTTCGAAATACATGAGGATCCAATTTCCACTCGTGGGGATCCACTATCTGTCTGCTCAAAACATCTGCTAAGGAGTTCTGTGCTCCTGGTAGAAACCTTGCCTGAAGATTGAGGTGAAAACTGAGAGCAGTCTCCCACAAAATCATTGCTTGCCTGCAAAGAGGGAACGAATGGGTTCCCCCTTGCTTGTTGATGTACCACGTGACAGTTGTGTTGTCTGTTTGAATCAACACTTGCCCTGGGTGAAGTAAATCCTTGAAAGCCATCAATGCAAATTGGACTGCTAACATCTCCTTCAAGTTGATATGTAAATGTTGAAGTCTGGCAGGCCACGTGTCTTGAACCCATTTTCCATTGAGGTGTGCTCCCCAAGCCTTGTCCGAGGCATCTGTCGTTAAAATCTGACTCGCCTCTGGTCGGGTCACAGAGAGTCCCTTGTTTAGGTGACATTCCTGAGCCCACCACAAAAATTCCTTTTGAATGCAAGGTATTATTTGAATGACAGTGTCCAGATCTTGGCAGTGTTGTGTCCATACAGTTTTGAGATACCATTGTAGCTTCCTCATATGCAGTTTGGCATTGGGAAGCACCAGAATACAAGATGCCATGAACCCCAAGGCCTGAAGGACTGTCCTTGCAGTAAGCCTGGACCGTAGAGACAATTGATGGAAGTAAAGAGTAAGGTTCTTTTGCTTGTCCGGGGTCAAAAAAGCCATCTGGGAAGCTGTATTCAGTCTCACACCCAGAAAGCACATTTCCTGAGAGGGTACTAGACTGGACTTTGTTTCGTTCACAGAATACCCTAGGCACCTTAACACTGCCATCACATACTGTAGATGATGAAGAAGTTCGTACTTGCCTTGAGCAAGAATCAGGCAATCGTCCAAATAAGGATAAATTTGTATTCCTCTTAACCGTAAGAAGGCTATCACTGGAGCCAGAACCTTTGTGAACACCCTGGGCAGTAGATAAGCCAAAGGGCAATGCAGAGAACTGATAATGTAAAGTCCCAGCCCGCAGGTACCTCCTGCAACTGGGCCTGATAGGAACATGAAGATAAGCCTCTTTGAGATCCAGAGTTACCATCCAGTGATCTTTGCCCAACAGAGGTAGAAGTTGTTGCAACGTCAACATTTTGAATTTTGGAATGTCTAGGTATGTGTTGAGGATAGATAAATCCAAAATCGGTCTCCAAGTGTTTCCTTTCTTTGGTACTAGAAACAGGCGAGAATAAAATCCTAGGCCCACTTCTGACAGAGGGACCTGTTGTATAGCCCCCATTTGAAGAAGTAAAGAAATCTGCTTGTGAGCCTCTACCCTTTGCTGAGGAGGAACGTCTGGCATGCTTTTGAAAGGAGGCAATGTATGGAAATAAAACTTGTAGCCTCGGTCTATAATGTCCAACACCCATTTGTCCTGGGTGACTAAAAGCCAGTTTTGCTTGAAGAGTGCCAACCTTCCTCCCAAAGGAGCTGCCAGACAGGAAGAATCTGGCAGCTGAAAATGCAGGTCATTGGGCCTGTTTACAAAAGGACTGGCCCCTGCCCTCACCTGTAGATTGTGCAGGTGAACTCCACGTTCTAGGCCTGAAAGTACTCTGAGCTCTGCCCCTACCACGTCTAGATCTACCCCTAGACTGTGAATCAGAAGGATAAGCCCATCCCTTAGTAGGCCAATTCCTGCCAAACTTAGGAGGCTGCACCTGCAAAAAATCTTTAACAGTCTGCATAGACTTAGCCTTGTCTTCCATTTTCTTCAAGACAGACTCCACAGGAGAACCAAACAAAACTTCAGACTGCAAAGGAGCATCCAAAATTCTAGTTTTAACATGCTCTGACAAATTCTGATCCTTAAGCCAGGCGTGCCTGCGAATAACTGAACCAGTGGCAGCCACCCTGGAAGAAGCCTGTAAAGCATCGAAACCACACTGCAAAGAATGCTTACCCACCTGGTCAGAGGCATGTACCAAATCCTGTAATTCTTTACACTCTATGCCCTCTGCCAAAGCATCCACTTTAGATTTTAGCTGAGTAAGGAGAAAATTCTGATACTTCAACATATGAAACTGGCAATTCAAAGCCCTCATTGCTAAAGTGGAAGAGGTATACACTTTCTTACCCCATCTATCCAAAGCTCTAGCATCTTTATCAATAGGAACTGGATTCTTTACAATAGAAGCCCTGACACCCTTAGGTCCCTGGCTAATAGTTTCTGGGTCAGCCCTTGGACTCTTATACAGATATTTATGAGCCTCAGGTACTCTGTAATACCTGTCTGGCTTAACTGGCAGAGAGTGTGGATTAAGGGAAGCCTCGGAGAAAACGTCTTGAACAACATCCAAAACAGGAGGTATAGCCAAGGGCCTATGTTGTGGTAAAAACAAAAATTCCCTAAGCCTCTTTCGGGAATCTGAGAAATCCTGACCTTCCCATTTAAAATGTTCCCTCACAGAATGCAGGGTTTCTGAAAAAGAAAAATCCTCTGGAGGAGAAGCAGAAGGAGTGGAATCCTCTGCGTCTGAATCAGAATAAGGAAAATCCTGAATGTCTTCAGCCGAAGACTCTGAGTAATCTGAAGCCTGCTCCAAACTTTCCACCTCTGGCTCCACCCTAGGCCTCTTATCAGGAGGGGGCATAGAACCTCTGATTAAAGAAATTAAATCTTCTGCCATTTTAAGCATGTGTTTTTTAGGCACAGAAGCTGCAGAACTAGGACTGACACCTGTGGAAGGCAAACCAGGCCTGCCTTTGGAAGGAGCCTTAGAGACAGAAGGAGAAGGCCTAACCACCTTAGGCAAGGAAGGGAGAACAGCAACCTGAGAGGCCCCCTCAGCCTGACCTGACTCCTGAGAGGCCACATCTTGCAAAATTAAAGCCTCCCCCTGAGACTCAACTGAAACCTCGGCTGGATCCACAGATTCCACCGTAGTTTCTAAAGAACCGGCGTCCGGAACGGACAACTCATCCTGCCTGGACTTTAAAGATTTGTCTTTGCGCTTCTTCGCGGCGTCGGAGGATCCGACGGCATATTATAATTACACCGCTTACCGAAGACAAGCCTAGCGCAATCTAACCTACGTTTAATGGTGCGCTTATTAAACCTAGCACAAAAGCGACACCCGACTACATCGTGCTCAGGTCCCAAACAAGGAATACAAAGAGAGTGGTAATCCCTATGCGGTATCTGTTTCCCACAAGAAATACAATTATTCACTTTTTCTGACATCCGGAATTAACTGAGGCAAGAAAAAACAAAAATATTCCCCAACGGGGTACTTAGCCCAACTTTTTTTTCGGTCTGAAATTCAGAATACAAAAATTTCAGAACGCCGAACGGCACTTGCAAACGCTGCTTCTGCATCGGACCATGCGGCAAAAAAGACTGAGGATATGACGTCGGTCATGCGCTTTAATACCCTGACGCTCTGATGTCAGATCTGAGCGCCCATGACCGACGTCAGCCTAATACTTTGGTATTCGGGCCGACCGAGGACAGCGGACTACCCATATGTAAGGACTGCAGCAATGTGAGATGAAGAACATCAGATACTGGGTTCAGGGGGTATGGGAAAATGGCAGTAGGAACACAGACAGAGAGGAGTATGGCTGCTGGTTTCCTGACTCAATGGCTTAATTACTATCGCTACTTGGTACAGTATAAATTACACAGAAACCGTCTACAACCTATACGAGGTAAAGTGCAAGTTAAACAGATGCTCTTGAAGTATGACTCTGATGTAACATACTTTATTAATCCGTTAGAAACAGGGAAGAAAAAAAATCACTGGGGCAGCAGAAATTTTTGGCCAGGCGTTGGGATGGCTGGAATTGGATGAAAGGGGTCCTTAAAGACCAGGCAATGTCCTTTAGTGCAGGATAGGAGGTAGAGAGCTAGGAGGAATTAGAAAGATAAAAACATATGAATAAGTTAGGGGTTAAGCCAACAAGACTATTAGTAGTACACTTAAAACAATCCTGGTGAAGATCCAGTTTCAAGCAATAATGAACAATATGTAAGGATACTATGATTTCAGTCTACAGTTAAAGCTTCCAGACGACAACTAAGGCATGCAATAAGAAAACAGTAATCAGTAGGCACAGGGGAATGGAGAAATTCCCTGAAATGTGCATTAATTAGGAGCAAGCAAGGTAGACAAGTTACCAAAAGTAAATGTGCAAGGTAACAGCCACTTGGAAATGGGTTGCGTCTCCCATGGAGGTTAGCCAAATGTTGACAAGTAAGTCAGGATGCTACACACAGGATTTCTCATGAAGAATGCTAGGAAAAGGTAAGCAGGTCTAGCTTAAAGGGGAAAGTAGTCGACAGGGGTGCTAGGCAAACATTAGTCGATAAGACCAAACTGCACACTCCAGATTAAGCAGGCATTTGCAGTAAAGTGGTTGGCCCAGTCTGTGTTTCTATATGTTCACTAAGTCAGAAAAAGAAGTTATGTATCTACCATAATGTTCCATGTTAGTTGTCTTCATCTCGCCTTCTTTCTTGCTGGTTGGGATCGGAGCCGAGGATCGGCCATCTTCAATAACTGTTTACTGGCTCGAGGGTACCCCTTATCCCATAATGCCTAGCGATAGCTACCCAGATCTCATTTGAAATAGCTAACTCCAGACATAGCAAGAGAATAGACTAATCCAAATAATATGTTGACTAAACCTGCCATAGTCTCTAAGTCAATAGAGGAAAAAAAACAAGAGAACACTCAGCCAGTGAAACAGGAACTCCTCTCGGTCCACTAGGACTGGGAGACGGAGGGTTGGACACAAGAAAGAAAGCGAGATGAAGACAACTAACATGGAACGTTATGGTAGATACATAACTTCTTTCTGTTAAGTTGTCTATCTTGCCTTCGTTCTTGCTGGTTGGGACAGCGTCCCTAGCACCCAGCATCCTGGGTGGCTCAGTGGAATAGACTCTTCAGAACAGTGGAACCAAAGTCAGCTCTGCTCCTGGAGACCATATCCAGCTTGTAATGAGAAATAAAGGTATGAGGGTTTGCCCACGTGGCAGCTGCACAGATAGAATCCATGGGCAACCTGGACTGGAAGGCTACCTAGGTGGCCAAGGCCCTAGTAGAATGACCTTTCGGTTTAATAGGCAACTCTTTGTTCCTTAACTGATAAACAAAAGTAACAGTGTGTGATAACCATCTCAACAAGGTTACCTTGGAAACTGGAAGACCTTGTTTGCCTAAGGCATAAGAAAGGAATAATTGGTCCGACTTCCTTATTTCTTTAGTTCTGTGCATGTAAAAACGCAATTGTCTACGGACGTCCAATTGTAGTTTGTGCTCTGCCTTGTTGGTATACTTGGGGAAAAACACAGGAAGATCTGTGTGCTTCATGAACTCAACGAGGAATTAAACCCACAGTTAGGACAGCTGTTTAATCTTAGCCTCACCTCAGGATACGTACCCAAGGAGTGGCGCACGGCGACTGTGGTCCCACTTCATAAGGGCGGTGCCTCCACAGACCCTGGAAATTACCGCCCCATTAGCTTGACAAGCCTTATCTGCAAAGCCATGGAGAAGATCATAATGGAACTCATAAATAAAGACATAGGGAACTTGCAGACTTTGGATCCAACCCAGTTTGGCTTTGTCAAAGGCAGATCCTGCCTCTTAAACTTGGTTGACTTTTTCGAGACAGTCACCAAGGCCATTGATGAGGGAAAGGCAGTCCATACAGCCTACCTCGACCTGGCAAAGGCCTTCGACACAATACCCCACTCAGGTATCATCGAAAAACTCATCAGCTTGAATGTAAACCCATACATCACAAGATGGGTTGCAAACTGGCTAAGTGACAGAACCCACAGGGTCAGAGTTGCTGGAGCCATGTCAGACTCAAAGCCTGTCACAAGTGGTGTCCCACAGGGCTCAGTCCTGGGTCCACTCTTGTTCGGCATCTACTTTTCTGAAGTACAAGCAAACACAGGAGGGTTATGGCTGACAAAGTTTACACATGACTGCAAACTGGGCGCCATAGTCGAAAACACATCTGACACAGATATCCTCCAGAAGGGCCTCACAGAAACGGATAACTGGTGCCAGAGCCATGGCCTGAAGTTAAACGCCAAAAAACTGCATAGTTATACCCTTCGGGAAAAACAAGGTTACCCCTAGCTACCATATAGGTGGCAATCCACTGAGCACAGAAAAAGTCATCAGGGATCTGGGGACCCAAGTTGACAGTAGCCTTTCGTTTGACACTCATGTTGCTAAAGTAGTTAAGAAAACCTTCTATATCGCCCACCTGATCATGAAGGGATTCACATCTAGATCAAGGGAGGTCATCGTCCCCCTGTACTCATCACTCATTAGACCTATGATTGAGTACAATGCCCGTTCGAATGTATCTGACCAGACACCTGCTGCAGCTTGAAAGGCCCCAAAAGTTCCTCACCAAAAGGATAAAGGGTCTCAAAAATATGTCTTATGCTGCCCGACTGAAAGAACACCAGCTCTATTCAGTCTCATACCGCTTGCTCAGAGGTGACCTGTGCCTGACATATAAGGCCATGTCAAACCCAGATTTGATGAATATGCTTCACCTCAAAAAATCTAGATCCCTCAAAACCACAAGGGCGGGAGACTTAAACCTTGACACGGTTATAAATAGAACGTGCTGGAGGGACAGATTCATCACCCAGAGACTCCCTATGCTGTGGAACAAAATCCCGGTACATGTGAGGCAGAGCACCTCGCTGGCCTTGTTCAAGAGGAATCTTGACCAATGGATGGGAGATCGCAGCTATACCCCAGGGATTACTTCAGTGTCACTGCTTGACAGAGGCACAGAAAAATGATAGGCATAGTTTTTATTCAAACTAAAGGGGTGGCGAAAGCCACATAACTATGGGCTAGGCTTATAAATGCCCTTGGGCAGATAGCCTAGTATGAACCTATGAATCTATAGATTGGTTTAAATTATTTTCTGAGCAGACTTTAGGAAGAAACGAAGGATTAGTCCTCAGAGCAACCCTGTCCTTATGAAAAACCAAGTAGGGAGGACAAACACATAGTGCCTGAAGTTCGGAGACGCGTCTGGCTGAAGTAATAGCTACCAGAAAGACTGTCTTCCAAGATAGAAACTTGATGGAGCAGGACGCTGCTGGTTCAAAAGGGGGCAGAATTAAGGAACTTAGGACTAAATTAAGGTCCCAAGGAGGAAGGGGATCTCTCACCAGAGGCCTAAGAAGAGTTGTCCCTCTCAAAAAAGATTTACAGAGCTTATGAGACATAATGTTAGAATTTGACAAGCCAACATGAAAGTTAGAAATGGCAAGCTAATTGTACCCTGATCGTAGTGAAAACAGACCCGGAGTGAAACAGATGTGCTAGGAATTCCAGAATTTCGTGGACTGGGGCTGAAAAGGGATCCACATTCCTAGCCTCTGCCAAACAAGAAAAATGTTTCCATTTGCTAACATAAGTTTTCCTCGTTGTAGACTTATGAGAGGAGACGATAATCTCACAGACTGCTGGGGAAATGCTAGGAAGCCTGGCTAAGGTTGGAAGTGGAGCAACCAACCTGTGAGCTGGAGAGTTTTGAGGAATTGATGCAACCCGCCTAATGATGAACCAGGAGGTCTGGAATTGGGTCCAGAGTCCAGGGCTGATCGAGAAGGTAACGGTACAGGAACGGGAACCATATCTGTCGAGGCCGGTAGGGGGCAACAAGGATCATTTTGCAACCCAACGATATTGCTTTCTGTACAAGTTTGGGTATCAGGGGGAAAGGAGGAAAGGCATAAAGTCGTCCCTTGGGCCAATCGTGGACTACAGCGTCTCTGGGTAGCGGAAGAAGGGAGAAGTAGTTGCTGCATTTGCTGTTGAACGGGGTGGCAAAGAGATCGCAGCAAGGCTGTCCCCATTTGCGGAAAATAAGATTCGCAACTTCCTGATTCAGAGACCACTCGTGAGGCATGAGGATAGCTCTGCTGAGTCCCTCTGCTATGACGTTGGATCTCACAGGGATGTGTGTCGCAATCAGAAAACGTTGGGAGGAAATCGCCCACTGCCAAAGTCTGAGTGCTTCTCGACACAGGGAGTAGGACCTGGTTCCACCCTGCTTGTTGATGTACCACACCACTGACATGTTGTCCGTTTGAATAGCAATGGTCCCAGAAGGAAGAGAGTCTTGAAGGGCTTGCAACGCCAGGAGCACGGCTCTCATTTCCAGGACATTTATGTGCAGATGGTACTCGTGAGGTTGCCAAGTGCCTTGGACTGTCCTGCCCAGATAATGCCCACCCCACCCTATGAGGGAGGCGTCTGTCGTCACTGTGGTTACCGGAGGGGGTTGTATGAAAGGTCTGCCCTGAGTAACTAGTGGGGAGACCATCCACCAAGAAAGATGTCTTTTGCATGCATCCGTGATCATGATCATGTGAGTCATGGGTAGCTCTTGGAAAGACCACTGCGTGAACAGAAGCCACTGAAGAATTCTCATATGAAAGCGTGCTCGTGGGATTATAAGAATGGCTGCTGCCATGGAACCCAGAGTTTGAAGGACGTACTTGACTTGGATCCTTTTGCTCTGCATTAGAATTTGTACTTGCTGACGAACTGCAGACACCCTTTCTAGTGGTAGTCTTGCAAACATATTCCTTGTGTCCAAGTCTGCTCCTTTGTAAATGATAGATTGACAGGACGACGAGGCAAAAATTTATTGTAATGCCTAGCTGGGTACAGATTGTGATTGTGTAGTCCCGCGCTTGTAGGAGCTGATGCCTGGTGGTAGCAGTGAGGAGCCAGTCATCTAGATATGGAAAGACCTGGAATCCTTGACGTCTCAGGTGAGCCATGACCAATGCCATACATTTGGTGAACACCCTGGGGGCTGTGGTGAGACCAAAGGGCAGAGCTGTGAACTGATAATGACTGGCCCCCAGCCGGAAGCGAAGATATCTCTTGGAGCGCCTGTCCATCTTGATATGGTAGTACGCATTCTGAAGATCTCTAGAGCACATCAAATTGTCCTGACCCAAAAGGGTACAATGGACTATAGCATGACCATCCAAAAAGTACAGTTTTGTACCTACCATAAATGTAGATGTCCGATAGATATGCAACTGCAGTCCTGACATATGGGTTGTCCTGCTTCAGGCAGCCCTTCGGTCGGCCGGATTCCAAAGTCTGGGTCCGGCGTCGGCTGATGTCGCCTCTTCCCCGACGTCAGAGCGGCTGGGGTATAAAAGCATCAGCCAACGCCATCTTCCTCAGTGTTTCTTGCCCTAGATGCCAGGTGCCCTGCAAGGAAGGCTAAATTTAGAGGATGGATAAAATTCCAGGCATGCACAACAGTAATAAACAGATACACCATAAATGCTATCCCCCCAGCTAATTTGAAAAAGGGGGAGTGGACCCAAAAAAATATAATTACAGAGGGGTAGGAGGGAGGGAAAACCTGACTGCAGTTGCATATCTATCGGACATCTACATTTATGGTAGGTACAAAACTGTACTATGTCCTTCAAGAATGCAACTGCAGTCCTGACATATGGGTTGAATACCATAGCCAAGCTGGGGGTGGTAGGATCCAAGATAAGGATGGTGTAGCTAAAATGCCCTGCAGGACTGCAGAAGCAAAGTATGCTCGGGATCTGGAATATAAAGGCAGGTTGTAATGTTTGGAAAATGTATGCACGGAGGTCCATGTAGCAGCTTCTAGAATGTCCTTTGTAGCCACCCCTCTTAAAAAGGCTGTGGAGGTGGCTGTAGCTCTGGTGGAGTGTGGCCTGATATTGGCTGGCACACCTTTTCCATGGAAAGAGTAGCAGAATCTGATGCAGTTTCCAATCCATTTTGAAATTGTTTGTTTGGAAATTGCCTTTCCTTGTACTCCAGGAGCGTAGGCTACAAATAGTTGGTCAGACTTTCTGTTGGCCTTTGTTCTATCCAAGTAATAGCGCAATTGTCTGTGTATGTCCAAAGTGTGCAGAAGCTTTTCTCCTTTATTTTGAGGATTGGGAAAGAAAGTGGGCAGGTGAATTGCTTGATTTAGAGAAACCCTGGATATCACTTTTGGCATGAATGAAGGATTGGTTCTTAGAGAGAGACTGTCCTGATGGAAAATGAGAAATGGAGGTACTGCCATGAGGGCCTGTATCTCCGAGACTCTTCTTGCTGAAGTAATTGCCAACAGGAAACCTGTTTTCCAGGAGAGAAATTGCAATTCTGAAGATGCTGCTGGCTCAAAAGGAGGAAGAGTTAATTTTTCCAAGACGAAATTGAGGTCCCATGCAGGCACTGGTGGTTTTCTTGGAGGTTTGATATTCTTTATCCCTCTTAGAAACTGTCTTAGCAAAGGATGTGAAAACACAGGTGGATCACAGTTGTATTTTGCTGAAATTGCTGAAGCGTGTATTTTTATGGAAGAATATGAAAGGCCATTGTGGGGCATTTCTGACAAGTATTATAGAATCTGTGGGATGTTCATTACTGATGCATCCTGACCCTTGCTGGCATTCCAGATGTTGAACCTCTTCCATTTTGCTGAATAAGTTTTTCTGGTGGAAGGCCTGCGTGCTTCCAGTATGATCTCTTGAACTTTTTTGGAGAGAGATATATGGGTAGAAGTCATGGAACCCTCCAAGCTGTCAGTTGCAATGTTTGCAGGTTTGGATGAACAGTCCCGTAATTGTGCTGAGTTATAAGCAGAGGCCATAGAGGCAGGGGCCACGGCTTGGTGCGAGATATGCTCCTTAGTAATGGGTACCAGTGCTGTCTTGGCCAGTCTGGAGCTATCAAAATGCCTTTCGGTTGTTCTGCTTTGATCTTCAGTAACACCTTGGTCATTAATGGTAGAGGTGGGAATGCATAGATTGTTAGAGAATTACAGCTGAAGGAGAGAGCATCTATTCTCCAGGCTTGAGGATGGTGTGTCCTTGAGCAGAACTTTTTCAGATGATGATTGTGGTGTCAGGCAAAGAGATCTATGTCCGGCCTTCCCCATGCATGAGTTATTTGTGAAAAAATGTCTGGATGCAACATCCATTCGTGCGGGTCCATAATGTTTCTGCTTAGACTGTCCGCCAGAACATTGTCCTTGCCTGGAACAAACTGGGATTGCAACTGTATGTTCAGTTCCAGGGACTTTTCCCAGAGAGACATTGTTAGTCTGCAAAGGGGGTAAGAATGGGTGCCTCCCTGTTTGTTTATGTACCACATAACAGTGGTTGTCTGTCTTTATTAGCAGATGACCTTGCTGAAGAAATTTTCCGAAGGCCTCGATTGCATGAATCACTGCCAGCATCTCTTTTTGGTTGATGTGCAGATGCAACTCCCTGGGAGCCCATTACCCTTGAATGCATCTGCCTTCCATGTGCGTCCCCCCATCCATGATCTGAAGCATCTGTTGTAATGGTTTGGCTTGCTTGAGGTTTGTTGAAGGGCATGCCTTTGTTTAGCTGGCTTGCTTGTGCCCACCACAAGAATTCCTTTTGTAGACATGGAATGAGTGGAATAATTGCTTCTAAGTCGTGGCTGTGTTGAGACCATAAACTTTTTAGGTACCATTGTAGTTTTCTCATGTGTAGTCTTGCCAGTGGAATCAGGAGAATGCAAGATGTCATGAAACCCAGGGTCTGCAGGATTTTCCTTGCAGTCATCTGGGTGTGCTTTGCTAGGCTTTTGAAATAATCTGGTAATTGTTCCTGTTTTTCTTCTGTGAGGAAAGCCATTTGTGAGTTTGTGTCCAGTTTGGCTCCTAGAAAAATTATTTGTTGGGATGGCAGTAGTCTTGATTTTTGAATGTTGACTGTGTATCCCAAAGCCTGTAGTAAGTGAATGACATAGTCCAAGTTTCTTATCACGGCTTGTTGGCTGTCCGCTTGTATAAGGCAATCGTCCAGATAAGGGTATATTTGTATCCCCTGAAGTCTGCAATGTGCAATTACTGATACCAGGCATTTCGTGAATACTCTGGGCGCAGTAGATAAGCCAAAAGGCAATGCTGAGAATTGATAATGCTCTGACCCTGCAAGAAATCTGAGGAATCTTCTGCAGCTGTGTCTGATTGGGACATGGAGATATGCCTCCTTGAGGTCCACAGTAACCAGCCAAGACCCCTTGCCCAGCATGGGAAGAAGTTGCTGTAACGTCAGCATTTTGAATTTTGGCACAATGAGAAAAGTGTTTAGAGCGGACAAGTCCAGTATAGGTCTCCATTGCCTTTCTTTTCTTCGAACAAGGAACAGTCTTGAGTAGAATCCCTGGCCTTGTTCCTGAGGAGGAACCTTTTCTATTGCTTTGATATGTAGCAGCTTTGAAACTTGTATGAGTGCCTCTGCCCTTTGATTGTGTGGCAGGTTTGGCATGCCTTGTCTTGTTGGTAAGGTATGGAAGTGGAAACTGTAACCTTTGTCTATTATGTTCAAAATCCATCCGTCCTTTGTAAAAACGTGCCAATTTTTTGAAAATAAGGATAACTTTCCGCCTAAAGGTGCTTCTCTTTGAGCCTTGGTCGGCGGTGTCAAAGTCAAGTCATTGTGATTGTCCCTGTGGAGCAGTAGGGGTCCCTGCGCCACTTCTCTGATTAGTTGGCTGCCCCTGTAGGAGCCTCGGTATTGCCCTCTACCTCGAGCACGCCTGCTTTTTCCCCTTTGAAACTTGTCAGTGTCTGGAAAGGACCAATTCTTCGAAGGCCAATTCCTGCTGAACCTTGGTGGCTGAACCTGGAGGAAATCTTTGACTGTTTGTACTGATTTAGCCTTTTCCTCAATTGATTTCAACACACCCTGTGCATTAGCACCAAATAGCTTGTCTTTTTCCAGAGGTGCATCTAGAAGCTTTACTTTAACATGATCTGGCAATGACTGTTAATTCAACCAAGCATGTCTACGTATGACGGCCCCTGTCATAGCTGCCCTACATGAAGCTTCCAATGCATCATAACCACACTGAAGAAAATGATTGCTAACCTGCTGAGTGTTATGAATCAAATCCTGCAAAGCCTTTCTACCTAAAGGCTCAGGAGAGGCTAACTTTTTCTGCAAATCATCCATCAGGAAATCCTGATACTGAAACATATGAAAAAGACAGTTAAGAGCCCTCATGGCAAGGGTGGTAGAGGTATAAACTTTTTTACCCCACCTCTCCAGGGACCTAGATTCCCTGTCTGCGGGCAAAGGATTCTTGGTCGTGGAAGTGGCCACTCCTTTGGGCCCCTGAGAAATAGTTTCTAGATCAACAGAGTGGGCCTTAAAGAGATGTTTATGAGTTTCAGGAACCCTGTGATATCTGTCTGGCTTGACAGGAGCAGGAGGGAGAGAATCAGGAGAAGTACTGGAGTCTGAGTACACATCGTCCAATACATCTAACACTGGGGGAATAGCTAAAGGCCTGTGCTGGGGTAACTTAAGGAAGGTCCAAAGCCTTTTCCTGGAGACGGAGAAATCCTGGCCCTGCCAAGAATTTCCCCAAAAGAAATATCCTCAGGAGGAGAGGCAGAGGGAATAGATTCATCTGCATCAGAATCCTCGTAGGCCGGGAAGGGTTCTTCCTGGGAATCTAAAAGGCCTGACTCACCAGAGGCTTCATCTGACGAAAAGGTATCTGTCTGCTCAACCCTAGGCCTTTTGTCTGAAGGTGGCTGAGAACCTCTGTCTGGATGAGCCTGAGAGCCCCTGATTAAAGAAATTAGATCAGCAGCTAAAGTCATGATCTGTTTATCCGAAGTGGGACCCTGTGAAAAAGATTTAGGAGGGTGAGACTTAGCTTGGCTGGCAGCCTTAGCACGTGTGTAGGCCTTGATGGACATAGACACAGGAGGCCTAGCTGCCCCACATGCTGGAGTAACTTTGTCCACCGGTATGGTGTCAGGCAAATCTTGGGCTTCGGTTTCAGGAGGAAAAACAACAACCGGCACCGGGGTAGCCTCCGAGCGGTAAAGCGGTGTCGTCGGCCTGGAGCGGTTGAATTACCGCCTCCGAAGAGACCGATGCACTCGCGGTAGGCTTAGGCGTGGTGTCGGTGGAAGTCGCGGGCCGCGAAGGTCAGTCCCGTTCCTTCCGTTTTTTGGAAACGTGCTGTCGGAAGTTCCGACGGCATGATATAGGAGTAATTTTCCCCAAAAAAGTCTTCAGCAAATTCTGCCCGGCGCCTAAGTGTGCGCTTATTGAAGCAAGCACAGGCAGCACAGGCCGAGACGTCGTGGTCTGGGCCGAGGGAAGGCAGTAAGAATGGAAGTCCTTATGAGGTATTTGTTTACCACAAGACAAACAATTATTAATTTTTTCAGTTTTGTCTGACATCGGCTGAGGCAAGTAAAGGTTCCCCAACGGGGTACTTAGCTTTTTGATGACTTCGGTATCTGAAAACACAGGAGCTGGCCGACCGGCACTTGCGAACTGCTTCTGCTTCGGGTACCGCGCAGCAAGAAAGACTGAGGAAGATGGCGTCGGCTGATGCTTTTATACCCCAGCCGCTCTGACGTCAGGGAAGAGGCGACATCAGCCGACGCCGGACCCAGACTTTGGAAACCGGCCGACCGAAGGGCTGCCTGAGGCAGGACAACCCATATGTCAGGACTGCAGTTGCATTCTTGAAGGACATCTTTGTTCTTTGTACAGACCTGTTTAGTCTGCTGAGATCCAGAATCGGTCTCCAGTCCCCTGTCTTTTTTGGTACTAAAAGAACCTGTACTGCCAAATCAAAGGACATTAATGCCAACTGGCAAAGAGGGTATCACCTTGTACTCCCTTTGATTTTTCAGTTACCACATCACTCTGGTGTTGTCTGTGACTACTAGAAGATGACCTGGAGTCTAAGTAGTGAAAAACATTTAAGGCATGAATCACTGCCAACATCTCTTTTACATTTATGCACTTTGGCATGTCCTAAGGACCCCACAAGCCTTGCAATTGAACTCCCATGGACTCTTCTCCCCACACAAAATATGAAAAGTCTGAACCAGATGGACTGGGGTCCGAAGACAGAAACAGAGTCCTGGATTCAGACACAGTTGATCCCTCCCCCACTGCATTTCCTGATTCACAAATCTCAGCAAAGGATGACAGTCCCAGGCTGAACAATTCTTCAAATACCATCACATATTTTTCATGAGTAATCTGGCTAGAGGCATCATGAGGATCACTGATGCCATGAGGCCTAGAATTTTGGTGAATTCCCTTGCTGAGGCCACATCTTTTGAAAGCAGAAATCCAAGAAAATATCCTGATAAGTCAGAACTTTGTCTTCTAGCAGGAAGGCCATCCTTTTTACTGGATTCATCCAACACCCCTGGAAAAACAACATTTTGAACGTGTTTGAGGAATGACTTCTGAAGGTTCACTTTGAAGCCAGGGTGGGAAAGGAGAGATGCAACCTTGTCTAAAGACTCCAAGCACCTAGATACAGAATCTGTACAAATCAGCAAGTCATCTAAATAAGCACAAATGTGGATAACTAGGGTTCTACAACAGGCAACCACTGGGGCAGACACTTTGCAAATACTTGAGGTGCAGCAGATAGCCCAAAAGGTAATGCAGTAAACTAGTAATGTAAGCTAGACGCATCAAATCACAAATTCCCTGAAACTGGGACTAATAGCAATATGAAATCTTTTGCAGACAGCAAAAGAAATCTTTTGCAAACAAACATCCAGCTAATTAGTGGGAAGAGCTGAGAAATAGCATTCCTCATTTAACTACAAATATTTAGTGGCATCTTTAACTGTAGCGCTTATTTGACTTGCCTGACTATTGCTGACCTGTGTCTGCATTTACTTTTTCCCCCAACCACCTGCCCTACTGCTGTTAGGATTTTAAACTTGGTGGCTTTTGACCCAAAAAGGAGATGAAAAGCTATTCAGACTTACTGATGGGTTTGGTCCTGTCTAGGTAAAGCCTTAATTGTCTATGTACGTCTAAGGTGTGAAGGCAATACTCTCCTCTTGTGGCAAAATTCGGAAAGAACACTGGTAGATCAATGGACTGGTTAATAGAGAATTCAGAAACAACTTTGGGAAGAAAGGATGGGTTTGTTCAAAGTGACACTCCGTTTGTATGAAAGACCAGATAGGGCCTCTTGATACACAATGCCTGCAGCTCCAAGACTCTTCTGGCAGAGGTAATGGCTATCAGGAACAAAGAATTCCAAAACAAGATCTTTAGTTCACACTTAGCCGCAAGCTCAAAGGGCTTCTGAGTCAATGACTGGAGGACTAAAGTAAGATTCCATGGTACTACGGGTTGTCTGAGAGGAAGCCTGAGATGAGAGCCCCTTTAAGGAAGTTCTTGCAAAGGCATAACGAAATAAGAGGGGTCCCATCTATACCATTACGGAAGTTAGAAATTGCCACTAGATGTACATGAACTGTGGAGGCAGAGGCTCCTTTATCAAAAAACTTAGCCAAATATTGAAGCACTGCAGTAACTGGAGCCGAATACGGGTCTAGCATGTTATTCTTGGACCAAATGGAAAACCTTTTTCATTTACCCTGATACAGTCTTCTGGTGGATGGTTTGTGAGAGGCCAGAATGATGTCTCATACAGGTGAGGAGAGATTAAGCCTGCCAGGTGACTAGCAGAAATGGAGAAACCAAGCTGTCAGCTTGAGAGTGGGCAGGTTCGGGTTACTCAACCCTTGGGGGTGTGTGATCAGATCTGGTAGAGGGTCCAGAATCCACGGCGGGAATACCAAGTGAGGCCGAAGAAAGTGGAACCAAACTTGTCGAGGCCAGAATGGGGCTATGAGGATCACCTTGCATCTCAACTGAAGAGCTTTCTTCAAAATTGTGGGATCAGAGGAATGGGAGGATAGGCTTTGAGGAGTCCCATGGGCCAATCGTGGATCACAGCGCCCCTCAGTGACTCCCCCTGCGGGGGAAGTAGGGTGAAGTAGCTGCTGCAGTTGGTGTTCGATGGAGAGGCGAAAAGATCTCATCAAGGCTGGCCCCAGTGACTGAAATTACAGATGCCACCTCGGGGTTGAGGGACCACTCGTGGGGCATGAAGATGCATCTGCTCGGTTTGTCTGCCTGCATTGCTATCAAAAAGCGGTTGGAAGCTATCACCACTACCAGATTCTCATGGCTTCTCGACAAAGGGGGTAGGACTTGGTTTCTCCTTGCTTGTTGTGTACCAGACCACTGACATTGTCTGACTGGACAGCAATTGTCCCAGAGGGGAGAGTCGCATGGAATGCCTGCAACATTAACAGCATGGCCCTCAGTCCTAGGACACTGCTATGCAGGTGGGCCTCCAAGGCGGGCCATGTGCGTTGGACAGTCTTTCCCTGAAAATGGCCCCCCCCACCTGATCAGGGAAGCATCCGTGGTTGCAATGGCTGTGGGTTGAGAGAGCTGGAAAGGTTGGCTCCAAAGATCTTCACCTGGCCTCATCCACCAAAGCAGGTCCTGTATGCAAGAGTTGGTTATTCGGATCTTGTAGTGCAAGGGATGACAGTTTGGGAGCCACTGCATAATTCACATATGTAGCTCTGCTAGGGGCACTATTGGAATTGACGCCGCCATAGAACCCACAGCCTGAAGAACTTGTCTTGCAGGGACTGATGTTCAAGAGGAATCACTTGGATTTGAAGCCTCAAATCGGTAGAGTCTGTGAAGAGGGAGGGATACCAGACAGGACTGGGCACTGAACACTGCTCCAATGAACTCTATTTGTTGTTCATAGGTTCATACTAGGCTATCTGCCCTAGGGCATTTATAAGCCTAGCCAGAGTGTGTTTGGCTTTCACCACCCATTTTAAATTAATTTTGCTATGCCCTTTTTCAGGTTAGTATACTGTGCCTCTGTCCAACAGTGACACAGAAGTGATACCCGGGGTAAACCTACGATCTCCCATCCACTCATCAAGATTCCTCTTGAAGAGAGTCAATGAGGGACTCTGCCTAACCTGGACTGGGATTTTATTCCAGAGTGAAGGGAGCTTCTGGGTTATGAATCTGTCCCCTCCAGCATGTCCTATTTATTTCAGTGCTGAGGTTCAAGTCTCGAGCCAGAGCTCGATGGGATTTGGATTTTCTGAGGTGCAGCATGTCCATTAATTCCGGGTTGGACATGGCTTTATACATCAGGCACAGATCGCCTCTGAGCAGGCGGTATGCCACTGAGTAGAGCTGGAGTGTCTTTAACCGGGCAGCATCTGGCATCTGTTTGAGCCCTTTGATCCTCTTGGTGAGGTACTTTTGGGGTCTTTCCAGTTGCTGCAGGTGTCTGGTAAGGTACATCCCAAAAGGAGCATTGTACTCAATTATGGGCCTGATGAGGGATGAGTAAAGAGGCACGATGACCTCCCCTGATCTAGATGTGAATCCCTTCATGATTAGGTGGGCTATATAAAATGTTTTTTTAACCACTTTGGCCACGTGGTTGTCAAATGAGAGATTGCTATCAACTTGGGTTCCCAGGTCCCTAATTACTTCTTCTGTACTTAATGGATTACCACCTATGTGGTAATTTGTGGGCACTTTGTTTTTGCCAAAGGGGATGACTATACACTTTTTGGCGTTTAGCTTGAGGCCATGGCTCTGGCACCAGTTGTCTGTTTCTGTGTAGGGATAAGATTTGATTTTTCCCAAGGTATTGTTATTCCCAACAATTTTGCCAGAGATAGTATGCTGTTGGGCAGTTACTAAAAGATGCTTGGTGGGGGTGGTGAGGAGCCAGTCGTCCAGATATGGAAACATCTGGAATCCTTTTAGTCTCAAGTGAGCTGTTACTACTGCCGAACGACAGGACATGGAACTGGTAATGACTGGCTCCTAGCCGGAAGCGACTCCTGGAGCATTTGTCCATCTTGATGTGGTAATATGCATCCCAGATATCTATAGAGCACATCCAATAGCCTCCTCTTAAAAAGGGAAGGATGGACTGAACCGTGACCATCCGGCATTTGGTTTGGGTGACAGACTTGTTTAAGCTGCTGAGATCCAAAATGGGTTTCCAGTCCCCTGTCTTTTCTGGCACCAAAAAGAATCTTGAGTAGAATCCAGATCCACGCTGGTCTGGTGGGAATGGCTGGATGATTCTTTTTTGAGACAGCTTTATAATCTCTGAAGCTACTGTTTCCCTTTGACTGGGTGGAATGTCGGGAAGTTTTGGCCAACAAGAAAGGGGAATGGTGTTAACCTCTTGGTGATAATTTTCTGCACCCAACAATCGGTGGTGATAGAGTGCCAGGCAGCTTGGTGCAGAGAGAAACGACCCTCGAATGCTTCCAGAGGTAAGCAATCGGGCTGCTGCTCAGGAGCGCTAAGGCTGTCCAGAGGAGTCGTCCCTGGAGCCTTGGTTGTGAGGACCCCCTCGGCCCCTATAGGGGCATCTTCCAGAATTGTTACCCCTTCTGCCTCAAATTATCACCACGTGTGGCAAGGAAAGGACCCTGAGATTTCTTATGCCACATTTTCCCACTCCTCTGATTCCTGGAAAAGGTATGTTGAGGTTGAAAAACCGTAGGCCTACGGCAGACAGGGTTTTTCCATCTTGCTCACACCTGGCTAGCCTGTCCTTCACTTTGGAGCCAAAGAGGGATGAAGCTTCGATGGGAGCATTCAGAAAGGAAGACTTGAAGGGATCCGTGAGGTCACAGATGCGCATCCAGGCATGACATCTCAATGCCCAAACCCGCTGCTCTAGCTGCCCCTTCGCGAGAGCGCAACCTCATGGGTTAGTTGGATATTGATTCCAGGGTTGCTAGCTGCGAGGACACCTTGTCCCCGACCTCGTCAGACAACTGCCCTGCGAATGTCCCTGAGAGTTCGGAGACCCAAGTCCCTCTGGAGCCTTGTAAAATGTGCCAAACAATTCAGGGACCGTATAGCAAAGGTCCCTTATGCAAAAACACACTTCAAGTCTGTCCACCAAGCAGGACTCCCTGTTAGGTGGATGGACAGCGGGACTTTCCTCAGCCAAGTCCTTTTTCGTGGCCACCGCCATCACCATAGCATCAACTGTTAACCCTTTGGTCCAGTATAGATTCTCAACAGGAGGGGACAGAGTTTCGTCTGGTCTCCGGGGATCACCTCAGTGGAGTCCGGGTTCTTCCACGCGCACTGCATGACGAGCTGGATGAGTTTGTCGGCAGGCGGGGTCACCCAAGAGGTAGATGGCCACGCAAAAAAATTCTGCAGGAACATGGCCGACTCAGACAAAGGGTTGGAGGATTTCCAGTCACCTCTCTGTATTAACAATTCCAGGATGTCTCAGACGGAGACATCATCAGGATGTGACCATGGGGACCCTTCACCATCATCGTAATCCGTGTCTTCCATTAAGGACTCCTCAGGAGAGTCCACGTGCTTCCTCTTGGACATCTAATTTCGAGGGGGCTCCTCAGTGGGGGGTCACTGAGGAGGACTCGGCAGAGGGGGTGCCTTGAACAGGGTGTCCTGTGGCTTCTCTGCCCTGTGTCCCAGGTGGGTGGGTCTGTGACAGCTGCAGCTTAGGGGACGAAAACTGGAGTTCCGACATCATAGGAGTGCTACCAGAAGCAAGAACCCTCCCATCGCGTGGAAGGCAGGCCTGCCGGAAGAGGGATGGGAGTCCGAAACAGAGAAGGACAACCTCGGAACTGGGATCACACCCCGCTCTGATGGACCCGCCCTCACGGGTGGAGCCTCAAGCAAGATCGGCGCGGAAGCAGCCATCAATGCCGAAAAGGGAAACAAGGAGAAAGTCGGCACCATACCTCAGGCCAATGCGCCCGTCCCCCAATCCCCAGATTGAGGAAGGACTGGTTCGGTGGGAACCGAAGACCAAAGGGACAAGCTCGGAGCCAGAGTGAGGTGCACCGTAGGCGCTGAGGTGGTAGGTTCCAAGAAGGATGTCGGAACAGAAGGTTTCGGAACAGAGATGGCTGAAAGAGGAGTGCAAGATGGAGTCCGTGGATAAGGCAACCCAAGTCCAGCAGGTGGATGGGTTTTAGAGAGTGCTGGAATCCCCCTGGCTACCAACAGCTGTTCCACAAGACGCACCACATCATGTTCCGAAAGGCTCCTGGTGGATTTAGTGGATACTCCAGACAGGGAGTCAGGACATTCGAGAAATGAGCTATACGCTTAGCCCAGAAACGGGTCTATTGAGGGAGAGTATCAGGTCTGTGGTGCAAGGTCTGCCAGCACCAAAGTCTCTAGTTTTGAGACCGGAAGCAAAGGGGTCAGATCCAGAGTAGTCAGTACAACGCTCTGTGCCGAAGTGGCATTCGGAGCAGAGATGGTCAGTTCCAAAAAGGAAACCCAAGTCGAAATTGAAGGTGTGCCCTCAGCCGAAGTAGCTACAGGTGCCAAAGTTGAAATAGACGTAGTAAGATCTATGATAGAGTGCCGGAGGCAGGGTCTGTGTCAATACGGGTGTCAGTGCCGAAGGTTTTGCAACAGTCGGAGCTAAGGAAGGCGGAGCCAAAGAGGCAGATTTATGCTCAGACGATAACTTGGGGACCTTAGATTTCCCAGGTTTACTCTGATCACCTGATGGTGAAGAAGGAACAGAATGGGATCTCTTTTGTCCTTAGAAGGAGGGGTTGAGACCTCCATCGCAAAAATGGCCTCTGAAAAGGGAGACTTGAGTAACCCCTTCAGAATAAGTTTATTTTTACGCTCATTTAAGAGTGCGTTGGCTGAAACTTTGACAAATATCACATGGAGGCTGCACTGAAAGGTGGGCCTCTCCCAAACAGTATACACAGTCATCATGCATGTCACTGTTAGGTAACTTGCCCTTACAAGTAGTACAATGGCTAAAGCCAGAGGGACGTTTCTTATCCGACATTTTAGTAGAAAGAACATTACAACTAACTGTATAATCCAGCAATATTGAAGTCACCCAGTTCAAAAATCACACAAAAAAAAAATCACCAGAAAAACACCAATATAACACACTGTATATGAGAAGAAAGAGAAAACACCTAAAAAGAGAAAAAAGCTAACAGGTTAAGTAAGAGAAAGGAATACAAACTATGGTATTGAAGAAATACCACAAGGGTAAGGGAAAAGGCCGTACCAACAATGGTACTTAAGTTTACCAATGGTAACAATGGGTAGAGTGGAGAATATAGGGTTAGATCGAAGAAAAGACACTAGCTAGGCTACAGGTTTAATAAAATATGAAAATATCCAATAACGTTTACACAAATATCAAAAAAAGATTTTACTTAGCTGAGAGCTCGGCTGAAACATGGCTTTACGGCTACGTGGCAAACAAGATCTGAGGTAACAGGGAGAAGGGTATTCTGGGTAGAGACTTAACTAGAGTTTTTTTTGCTAGCGTGAGCTTGGTAATAGGCTGACTCTGTTCTAAGGGCTCGTAACTGAACCTATTAGTGATGAATGACAAGAAGATTAACATCAGATCTTGAATTATCTTCTTGTTTCCCACCTTCCCATTTGCTTAAAAAAACACGCACTTTATTCAGCTTCTTTTACTGTTTTTGTGTTCTCAAACTGTTCAACTGCATTTAATCTGTTGAATTTATTATCGCTTGTTAGTAGCCTGATTACAACTGTTATTCTAAGCCTCTTGACACTGATTTAAGCACTTGGGCTCCAAACCAGTTGTTTTACATTAGGAAGGTTTGTGGTTTACACTCTTTCTGAGCTGGCAATTGCTGGCTGAAGGTTTATTGTGTGTTATTCTACAAGTATCTTAGTTCTTTTCTTTTAATCTGTCTAGACACCAATAGTACAGTTGTGTACACTTACCATAAATGTAGATGTTCGAGTGTATTCACTGTTACAGTCATTACATTTGGGTAATATGCTGGCAGGTTGCCCTCAGTCGGCCTGATTAACAAAGTCTTGGGTCCTGCGTCGGTTGCTGTCCCTTCTTCCATGACGGCAGGTCGTCAGGAGTATAAAACATGCAGCCAACGCTATTACATCAGTTTTTCTTGCCCCAGATGTCCCCCAAATGGGGAGCAAAAAAAAAAAAAAAAAAAAAATATATATATATATATATATATATATATATATATATATATATATATAAAAATTAAAAACACAAAAATATACCTTCAAACAAAAGCAAATAAAAAGGCTTTTAGGTATAGTAAGAGAAAGACAGGGGGCTAGAGGGAGGGTAACCAGGACTGCAACAGTGAATACACTCTAACATCTACATTTATGGTAAGCGTACACAACTGTACTATGTTCATCGTGTTTCACTGTTGCAGTCATTACATTTGGTTAGATTCTCAAAGCTATGGTTGGGAGGATGGAGTTATACAGCCATTAGGACCAGCTAGAAGGCCCTGCAAAACAGCAATGGCAAAGCCAGCTCTGGATTTAGAGAAAATTGGTAAGTGATAATGCTTGGTGAAAGTATGAACTGAACTCCAGGTAGCAGCTTCTAGAATATCCCTGGTAGGAACACCTTTGAGAAAGGCTGTTGAAGTAGATGCCACCCTGGTGGAATGAGATCTGATCCCCTGGGGGATAGGTTTTCCATGGTGCTTACAACAGAAATTAATACAATGGCTTATCCACTTAGAAATTGTTTGCTTTGAAATAGCCTTCCCCTCTGCCCCTGCAGCAAATGCTACTAGCAGTTCAGATTTTCTTCGAGATTTAGTCCTGTCCAAGTAGAATCTAAGTTGTCTGTGTACATCCAATGAATGCAGAATCCACTCCCCCTTGTTCTGTGGATTGGGAATGAAAGTTGGCAAATGAATGGACTGATTAAGAGCCACACTAGATACCACCTTGGGCATGAATGATGGACTGGTCCTGAGTGACACCCTGACCGCATGAAAGATTATGAAAGGCTCCACTGCTACAAGGGCCTGTAATTCAGATATCCTTCTAGCTGAAGTGATTGCTAAAAGGAAGGCTGTTTTCCATTAAAGAAATTTTAAGTTTGCAGTAGCAGCTGGCTCAAAAGGAGGTAGAGTGAGTTTCTCCAATACAAAGTTAAGGTCCCAGGCAGGGGTTGGAGCTCTCCTGTGTAGTCTCAAGTTTTTGGCCCCTCTGAGATACTGCTTTAGAAGAGGATGAAAGAAGAGGGGGGGGGGTCTGTGTTTTAATGAGCTGAAATGGCTGAGGCATGGATTTTTATGGAAGAAAAAGACAGGCCCTTGTGAAGCATCTCAGGTAAGTATTGCAAAATCTGAGGTAAATTGGGCACTGCTGTGCTCATCCATTGAGATGGATTCCAGGCACAGAATCTTTTCCATTTGTCAGCATAAGATTTTCTAGTACTAGGTCTTCTCGCCTCCAAAAATGACATCCATCACAGGTTTGCTGAGGGATGCTAAGGGGGAATTTAAGTGATTAGCCACGCTGCAAGACTCAATGTTTGGAGCTGAGGGTGCATAATTTGGTTCTCTTGCTGAGACAGTAAGGAAGGTGTCTGAAGCAGGCGCCACGGTGAAATGTGAGACGCACTGTGCAGGAGTGGGTACCAGTGTTGGCGAGGCCAGTCTGGAGCTATCAAAATCATTTTTGGTTTGTCCTGTTTGACTTTTAGTAAAACTTTGGAGAGCAGAAGGGGGAAGGCATAGACTGACAGGTTTTTCTAGCTGAAGGACAGAGCATCCACTTTCCAGGCTTTTTTGTGATGAGTTCATGTTCAAAATTTGTCCAACTGGTAGTTCTGGGGTGAGGTAAAAAGATCTATGTCTATGCTCCCCCATTTGCATGTCAACATGTTGAAAATCCATGGTTCCAGTTTCCATTCATGTGGGTCCATGAGATTTCTGCTTAGTTCATCTGCCAGAACATTCAGCTTTCCTGGCAGGAATTGGGTTTGTAGTTGTACTTGGTAGCTCAAGGCCGTGTTCCACAAAGAGTCAGCATCTTGAATTTTGGAATGTCCAGAAAAGTGTTTAGAGTAGACAGGTCCAGAATTGGACGCCATGATTAGTCTTTGCTGGGTACCAGGAAAAGTCTGGAATAGAAACCTTGGCCCTTTTCCTCTTCTGGTACTAGTTGAATAGCCCCCAAGTTTAGAAGGGAAAGTACTTGTTTCTGAGCCTCTCCACTGATTTGGGGGTAGGTCTGGCCACCCGTTTGGAGTTGGCACTGTGTGGAAATTAAATCTGTATCCCTGAGATACTATATTTAAAACCCATTTGTCCTGGGTTATAAGTTGCCAGTTGCTTGAATGAAGAGCCAGTTTTCCCCCTCAAAGGGGCGGCTAAGAGGTAAGTGATTGGTAATTTTAAAGGGAAGTCATTTAGACTGTTTACCATAGGGTGGTGCCTTGTTGTTTCCAGATTTGGAAGTGGAAGCACCCCATTGCTTAGTTCTGAAAATCCCTTGGGACTGAAACCTGGTGCTTTTGGAATGTCTGGGCTTCGCTGGAGTGGCTCTGGAAGGAGCTGGAAAGGACCAGTTCTTAGTAGGCCAGTGCCTACTAAATCTAGGAGGTTGTACTTGTAAGAAATAATCCACAGTTTGCATAGATTTAGCTTCATCTTCCATCGGTTTTAGAACTTATTCAGCCTTACTGCCAAACAGGCAGTCCTGCTGTAAAGGAGCATCCAAAAGTTTTGCTTTAACATGATCAGGCAGCGATTGCTCCTTAAGCCAAGCATGCCTTCTAAGCACAGACCCAGTAACAGCAGCCCTGCAAGAGGCCTCTAAAGAATCAAAACCACATTGCAAAGTATGTTTGCCAACTTGTTCAGCTGAATGCAATAAATCCTGTAAATCTTTATTCTCCACAGTCAGAAATCAACATCATTTTCTGTTTAAGCAATCCCATGATATGCTGTTGATATTTTAGCATATGGAATTGACAATTTAAAGCCCTGACTGCTAAGGTTGCAGAAGTATAACTTTTTTTACCCCATCTATCCAGCACCCTGGAGTCTCTATCAGAAGGGGTAGGATTTTTAGCAGTAGAAGCCTTAATGCCCTTGGGTCCCTGAGAAATGGTTTCAGGGTCTGCAACAGGATTCCTGAAAAGGAATTTGTGGGACTCGGGAACCCTGTAGTACCTGTCTGGTTTACTAGGGGCTGGAGGCAAGGAATCAGGGCCCATACTGCATTCTGAAAACACATCAACACTGTATAGTACAGGAGGTATAGCCAAAAGCCTATGCTGAGGAAGAAGGAAATCCCTAAGCCTCTTTTTGGATTCAGAGAAATCCTGGGCAAATCCAGATCATTAGAAGAGTCAGAAGAAACAGAGTCCTGTTCAGAAGATTCATAGTCAAGTTCAATCCTAGGCCTCTTGGAGGGAGGGGGGTTGACTACCCCTAATTAGTGTAATTAAATCTTCAGCCATTTTGATCATTTGTTTTTTAGGCATAGGGGCCTGAATATATGGCCTGGGCGTCGGTTTTTTAGACATAGATCGAGACTTAGGCCTTAGTATTAAAGTTGGAGTCTGTTTAATATGCAAGTCTGTAGGCCTGAATACATCCTCAGAAGCCGGTGCCTGCTCAGCAGCTCTGGACCCATCCAAGGTAGAGACATTCGCAGGTTCCATATGTGAAGCATCTCGTGGCATACCAGACTCCGAATGGGTCTCAGTAGAGGCCTGCGAATCAGAAGTAGCGGGTATCAGGGGCTGCGAAAGTGCCTCACAGTACCAAACTGGCGACTGGCTTAGGAGAAGCGTCATCAGCAGTTTTGCACCTCAACGGCCTGTCTCTGTCTTTTTCTTTGCGTTTTTTTAGTATTCCGGTAGTCGAATGGCTAACCGACGTCATTTCTGGATAATTAAACAGAGAACAGAAATATTTAGAAGCAAAAATGTACAGACGATGGATAGTGCGCCGATTAAATTAAGCACAAAACCTACAGCAAGGTACGTCGTGGTCAGGGCCTAGGCAAGAAATACAGTACAAATTAAAATCCTTATGAGGTATTTGCTTCCCACAAGTAATACAATTAACTTTTACTGACACTGGTAAGGAGCAAGAAAAAGTTTCCCCAAAGGGGTACTTAGCTTTTAGTTGAAGACTTCGGTTCTGAAACTCGAAAACAAAAATTTCAGGAGTCGGCCGACCAGCACTTGCGAACTGCTTCTGCTTCGGGCATCGCATGGCAAGAAAGACTGATGTAATGGCGACGGCTGCATGTTTTTATACCCCTGACGACCTGACTTCCTGGAAGAAGGGACAGCAACCGACGCAAGACCCAAGACTTTGTTAATCAGGCCGACTGAGGGCAACCTGCCAGCAGATTACCCAAATGGAATGACTGCAACAGTGAAACATGATGAACATCTCTCACAGTGCAAGTTTCCCTTAAAAAAAAATCTGTACAAGACAGTAAGGGTAGTTTAACTACCAGAGTACCTAGTTTAAACATAGCTGAGCATTCCTGATAAAGTTCCTAGTCTTATTGACCTATTCAATATTTAAATTGACCTCAATTCTCCATAGTAAATCAGTAGCCATGGCTATGCACTTCCCAACTCTCTCGCTGGCCAGTTTGGTTAAGATAGGTATTCTGAGGTACTTTAGCAATTGCCTCACATACACTGACAACCCACTTATTCTTGATAAAACACAAGTATGTGAGCAGTATAAATACACTAACACTGGAGGAAAAACTCTCATACAAGCAAAAATAATCCTACAGAGGTTCAGTTACACTTGCACCATGCCTACTGTGCAGGGTAAACATTCTACAAAAAACTATTTATGCCGAAGCACTTACAGGTATCCTTCCTAAAACACTACCACCTCCTGCACAGCACAATCAAACAAAAAAAAAAAGGGGGGGGGTCCTCAGCCATCACAAACATTCCACTAAAACACTACCCACAGCTAAGCATAGTTAACACTATAGCCAGTGCCTCTACTGCCAAGCCCTTATGGCAAACCAGTGCACAGCCAAATTTCCTGGTCACTGGTGAAGCTATAGTGAGGTAAACTAATGTCTCCCTCACCAGACTGACCAAGGAGAAAGTTTTGGTCAGCTGCCCTTCTGGGACTAAGATCCGTCAAGTCACACAAGCACACAGGCACTCAGGTCACTGAACCACAAGTACCAGTATAACACTGTCATAGTCCATGCACATGTTAATGGCTCGAGATGTACTTCCCTAGACTACATGAAGTGAGACATGATCGAGCTTGCTGATTGTGTGTCACAGCCAAGTATGAGTCTAGTACTGAGCAGCTTACTACCATCTCCAAGGATGATGCCACATTGCCAACAGAAAATGACTGATTTTAACAACTGGCTTAACTTCTGGTGTCAGTCAGTCCAAGGGGGTACCACATTTGATGGCCTGGAAGGACACTGTCGACAGATCACTCTGATTTGCCAAGGATGGTCTGCACTTATCCCCTTCTTGGCTTTTGGATACTGGCAAAGACCTTTTCCACCTCATTAGCCCCTTTTTAAGCAATGCCAAACTGATAAAAATCCCAACTTAACTGAACCTACAAAGGACTATGATGGTGGTAATGCTCAATGCTAGAATTCTTAACAAAAAAAAAAATCCACTCCCAGTAAGCCTTCCCCTCCTTGAGAGTGTAGGCATCTATGCAGTAATGGAGACATGGTTTAAAGTTACAGAAACATCCCAGCAATGCAAGGTAGTAATACCTTTCACATCTTTAGACCCACTACTGCACAGGAGGGAACTAAATGTGGAGGAATCTAAAGTCTACCACCTCACATCCAGACTAGTTAAAGTGTATGACTCACTGGAGCTCATACATGTGCAACTTGTCGTAAACAGGGTCTCATACCACATCCTTGCAATCTCCATGTCACAGGAAACCCATACTACCTATCTCCATGTACTAGCATCCCTTACTGGGAGAATCTCAATTACCCCTCTACAGACTTGGAATCCTGCACCACGTCTAATGCACAAGCCCAGTGAATCCTAAACTTTGTTAATGCCAACATCCTGGAAAAGTTGGTCCATTATCCTACCAGGGGTGCAAACATCCTTGATCTTGTTTTCATTAACATGAGAGAGGAGGGCGATATTCCTCATTCAATGTAACATCTTCGCTCATCAGATCTGACCATAAGGCAGTATTGCTTGAAATAAAACTTAGATCTGGTGATTCAGCGAAACCAAAAACCTT
Organism: Protopterus annectens; assembly: GCF_019279795.1. Taxonomy (NCBI): domain Eukaryota; kingdom Metazoa; phylum Chordata; order Ceratodontiformes; family Protopteridae; genus Protopterus; species Protopterus annectens. The sequence goes on along the minus strand of NC_056741.1, from coordinate 718,601,528 downwards.
TAGGAACTATTCCAAGGCTAATCTCTCTCTACTAAGGCACACCTTGGCTAAATTCCAGGCACCTCCAAACCCAGTAAAAACCACAGCATATGCTGAGCTATCTATAAAATCTCTGTACAGTTATATGTATACAGCAAGCTGTGCCCACTTGTATTAAGAAGAAAAAAGACAAGCCACCCTTATGGAATCATAGTATCAATCAATTATACAACAAAAGAAAAAAATCTTGGCCAAACGTACCAGAGGAAAAAGCCATACATACTAAAAGACCCTGACCAATCTAAACAGGCAGCTAAGAGGTTTAAAATGTATACTTCAAAGGATAAATTTGAAGAAAAAAAAATAGCTTATCAGGCAGAGGACAACCAAGAAGCTTTCTACAGCCAACCTCAGGGGAAATGCACAACAATGAGAACTTACTGTAAATGGCAACACCCACACTGAACCAGAGACCACTGCCAACCTTTTGGTTGACAGGTTGAGCTCAACACCCCCCCCCCCCGACAGTCCAAAGAAAATACCACAATCCAGACAACCATTGCTAGGAAATAAGAAGTTATGTACCTACCATAACGTTCCATGTTAGTTGTCTTCTCTCGCCTTCTTTCTTGCTTGATGGGTTCGGAGCCGATCCTCGGCTCCGACTCGGCACTTGCTTTAGCTCGAGAACTCCTTTTACCAGCTCGAGGCAGCCCCATATCCCATGATGCAAGGCGGTAAGTACCCAGATCTCGTTTGTTGACAAAGGGCAATAACACCAAGCATAAAATACTTCCCAAAGGAAGAAGAAACTTACAGATGGAAAAAGGACCAGATCTGAATGGTCTTTAGCATAATAGTTTCTTATACAAGGTCTGTCCAGGCCAGGGGAAGGAGGGAGGGTCGCAAGAAAGAAGGCGAGAAGACAACTAACATGGAACGTTATGGTAGGTACATAACTTCTTAATGTTAAGTTGTCAATCTCGCCTTCATTCTTGCTTGATGGGACCGCGTCCCTAGCACCTCTATCCTGGGTGGCTCAATGGAACAAACTCTTGAGGACTGTAGAGCCAAAACTGGCTCTGTCCCTGGAGGCCAAGTCCAATTTGTAATGGGAAACAAAAGTGTGAGGAGTGGCCCAAGTGGCCGCTGCACAAATAGTGTCCAAAGGAAGTCTAGCTTGAAAAGCTGTAGAAGTAGCTAAACTCCTAGTTGAATGTGCTTTAGGTTTTGAGCACAGCTGTTTTCCCCTGAGCGTATAAACTTCAGTGATGACCGAAGAAAGCCATCTGGACAAAGTCACTTTAGAAACAGGAAGGCCTTTTTTATTATCCGCATAGGAAACAAAAAGTTGATCAGATTTTCTAAATTTTTTTGTTCTGTCCAAATAATATCTAAGTTGACGGTGGACATCAAGATAATGTAGCTTTTGTTCAGCTCTATCTGAATAGTTAGGAAAAAATACAGGGAGATCAATGGATTGATTCAGATTGTTCTTTGAAGCGACCTTAGGTAAAAAGGATGGATTAGTTCTCAAAGATACTCTGTCTTTGTGAAAAATCAAATAGGGGGGTCGAACCGAAAGAGCATGAAGTTCAGAAACCCTCCTGGCAGATGTAATAGCCACTAGGAATAAAGTTTTCCAAGAAAGATATTTCAGGGAACAAGAAACAGCTGGCTCAAAGGGGGGAAGAATCAAGGATGTCAGCACTAAATTTAGATCCCACTGAGGAGGAGGATTCCTGATTGGAGGTTTTAGTAGGAAAATTCCTTTCAAAAAGGCCCTGCAGAGCCTATGGGACATAATATTATGATCTGCTATCCCGTCATGAAAATTAGAAATAGCAGCCAATTGAACTCTGACTGTGGAAGAAGAGGAGCCTGCATGAAAAATCTCTGCTAAGAAGTCCAGAACTGCCTGAACAGGGGCAGTAAAAGGATCAATATTTTGGGCCTTAGCCCAATAAGAGAAACGTTTCCATTTGCTTGTGTAAATCCTCCTGGTAGAGGATTTTAGTGAAGCTACTATGATGTCTCTAACTGGGTTAGAGATCAAAGGAAGCCTGGCTAAGGAAGGAAGTGGGATAGAGGGAAGAGGCTGAAGAAGTCTGGACATTTGCTGTTTTGGGGAGTAGCAAAAAGATCGCAACATGGACGACCCCATTCCAGAAAAATCTCTTCCGCTATAGATTGCTTGAGAGACCACTCGTGAGGCATGAGGATAGCTCTGCTCAATCTGTCCGCTATAATGTTGGTTTTCCCAGGGATATGCGTTGCTACCAGAAACCGATGAGAGGAGATCGCCCATTGCCAAAGTCTGAGCGCTTCTCGACACAAGGGGTAGGACTTGGTTCCGCCCTGTTTGTTGATATACCAAACTACAGACATGTTGTCTGTGTGGACTGCAATTGTCCCTACGGGAAGAAAGTCGTTGAGGGCTTGCAACGTTAAAAGCACTGCTCTCATCTCCAGGACATTTATGTGCAGATGGTACTCGAACGGTTGCCACGTCCCATGAACCATCCTGCCCTGATAATGACCCCCCCCACCCGATCAGGGAGGCATCCGTGGTGACAGTGGCTATCGGGGACGGGGGTACAAAGCACCTGCCTTGGTGAACCTGAGACGATGTGATCCACCAAGCAAGATGCTGTTTGCATGTCTGTGTCACCAGAATCTGGTGACGCATTGGGAGTTGCTGGTATGACCACTGTGTGAACAGCATCCACTGAAGGAGGCGCATGTAGAATCGAGCCAGGGAAGAAGAGTAATGGCCGCAGCCATGAGACCTAATACCTTTAGAACCATTCTGGCCTGTACTTTCTTGCTGGCCAGAATGATCCTGACATGAGTCTGAATGTCTGAAACTCTTTGTTCTGTAAGGGTAGCTGACATCCTAACAGTGTCTAAGTTTGCGCCTATGAAGGTAATAGACTGGCAGGGCAATAAGGATGACTTTTCGAAGTTGATTGAGATGCCTAAATGAGAACAAAGGTCTATTGTGTAATCCCTGGCTTGTATAAGCTGATGCCTGGTGGTGGCTGACAGGAGCCAGTCGTCGAGATACGGAAACACCTGGAATCCTTGACGTCTCAGGTGAGCCGTGACCACTGCCATGCATTTGGTGAACACTCTGGGGCTGTAGTGAGACCAAAGGGCAGGGCTCTGAACTGGAAATGACTGGACCCCAGCCGAAAGCGGAGAAATCTCCTGGAGCATCTGTGAATTTTGATGTGATAGTACGCGTCCTGAAGATCTATTGAGCACATCCAGTTGTCCTTCTGTAAGAAGGGCAGAATTGACTGAAGAGTGACCATTCGAATCTTGTCCTCCTGACAGACTTGTTGAGTCTGCTGAGATCCAATATTGGTCTCCAGTCTCCCGTCTTTTGGGGACCAAAAGAACCTTGAGTAGATTCCGGGCTCTGAATGGTCTATTGAAACTGGCTGAATGGCTCTTTTTTGCAGTAGTTTTGCGATTTCTAACTCTGCAATGTCCCTTAGACCGGGTGGTACATCTGGAAGGCAACTTGAGGGGAACGGACTTTCCTCGAAAGGAATTATGTAACCCTTGGATATGATCGACTGTACCCATCTGTCTTGAGTGAGGGAATGCCAGGCTTCTGGGTACAGTGATAATCTTCCCCCGACTGCCTCCAAGGAGGGACAGCCGGGCAACACCTCAGGGATGCTGAAAGGGCTTATCAGAGAGAGGCTCCCTGTTTCCCTGGTTCTTCGGACCCCCTCTGCCTCTAGAGCGGCGTCTGTTGTTGTTACCCCCTCTGCCTCTAGGGGTAAACTGACCACGTGAATCCGGCGTGACTCCTTGGGATTTACGGAACCACATCTTTCCACCCTTCTGTCCTTTGGGATAAGGCCTAGAAGGGGTGGAAAAACGGACTCCAACAGCAGAAAGAGTCTTGCCGTCCTGTTCACACCTGGTCAAGGTTTCCTTCACCTGAGGGCCAAACAAAGCTGACCCATCAAAGGGAGAATTTGTGAAGGACGCCTTAAAGGGATCCGCAAAATCACATAGCTGCATCCAGGCTTGGCGTCTAAGAGCCACACCTGTGCCTGCGGCTCTACTCGCTCCATCCGCAGCATAAGATATTAGCCGCATGGAGGAGTTAGCAATGGAATTGAGGGTTCCTAGCTGCGAAGCAATCTTTTCTTGAGCCCCTGCAGCTGTAGGATCCTGAACTACTTCTCCCAGCTCCTTCAGGATATCTCTTTGGAGTCTGGTGAAGTGACATAGGTAATTCAGCTTAACGCATAGCAAAGGTCGCTGAGGAAAACATCCGCCACTGCATCTATCCATGGTCCTAGAGTCCTTATTAGGAGGATGGACGGGCACGGAAGGATCTGCAAGTTCCTTTTGGTGGCCGCAGCCAGCACCATGGCATCAGCGCGGACACCCTTCGTAAGCAATTGTTTCTCACTAGGGGCAGTCATAAATTTAGAAGGCCTCCTAGGGACTGTCTCTAGAGAGTCAGGAGCTGCCCACGCCTTCGTGCAATAACCTGCATAAGGGGGTCGAAGGCGGAGACACCCAGGAGGTGGAGGGACGAGATCGAAACGGGTCTAGGTATAGTGACTCATCCTCAGAGGGATTGTTGGTGGACCACTTTCCGCTCTGTTTCAGAAGTTCTAGGATGTCTGAGAAGGAGACATCCTCAGAGGGGATCTAGGGGATCCTCTGACTCATCAAAGTCAGTATCCAAGTGACAGACTCGGGAGTCTACATGCTTCCTCTTACAAGTCCTCTTCCTAGGAGGATCTCCCAAACATCAGGAGAATCCTCGGAAGAGGGGAAATTCCCAATGGGGAAACCTGAGGCTGAGGATCTCTGGGTCCTGTAGCAAGAGAAGTGGCAGAGATGTCAACAGGTACTATAGAGGGAGGAGCTACGGGAACAGACTGCTGACTGATACCAGTGGCCAGTACACTCTTCATCACCTCGAATGCTCCTCCCAGGCAGGTCCGAGAGAACCCGCTCAAGAGCTAGGAACTCCAGGGACCACCGAAGGGAAGTTTCCGAGGCAGATGTCGGAGCCGAGCTCACCAGGCGAGGCTCCAAGGGGAAGAGCGGCTCGGACAAGGGTCCGATGCCACTCACCCCTCGGAGGAGACCATGGAAGCCCGACCACCGAATCCCTCTAAGGAAGAGGAGATAAGAGTAGAGGCTGAAGGAACAGAAGGGGGTATCCGTCCTCCAGCCGTAGCAGTAACCATGCCCGAAGACTCCAACTCCAAGCTCTGGGGCAGAGTTGAAGGAGGAACTGTAACGGGGTGTGGACCAACAGTCGTCTGCTGAGACGGACTGTGTAACATTTGGGCCAGTACCTGTGACTTGAGTAATCTACTGACCACTCTCTCTAGGTCATGATCTGACAACCTGGAAGACCTTGAAGATCGGCTCCGATGGCTCCGTTCCGATAGAAGAGGTAAAGCCGGAGACGAAAGTATCGGCTCCAAGGAAGGAGACCTCGACCTCTTCCTGGAATGAGCCATCGGAGCCGACACTACAGATCCTGTCGGAGCAGACTTCTCGGAGCCGACAGAACGCCTCGATGTATCGGCTCCAGCCGGAGCCGATACAGCCACCAAAGTAACGGTGTCGGAGCCGATCGGAGCCGACACCGATGCCTGTGCCACATGGGTGTCGGAACCGATCGGAGCCGACATCGAAGTGGACAATAGATTCGCACCGATAGCCATCGGTGCCGAAAGCTTTGTCAGCCAGAATCGGCTCCAGCCGAGCGATCTCGACTCAATGCAGTCGGAGCCGAGGCCGCAGGCTTAGATACAGAAGCCTGGGCCTTGGCAGGTTTTGTTGATTTTGGTGGAGCCGACTTAGCCGGAGAGCCCTCCGGCTTAAGAAGGCCCCTAAGAATCAACTTATTACGTCTCTCCTGCAGGACTCTCTGGCTGAAGGAGTGACAAATATTCCAGGAGTCCTGCAGGTGAAGAGGGCCCAGACAATACAGGCAAGAAGTGTGACTGTCTGTCAGAGACATCTTCTGACAGCATGAGTCACACTTCTTAAAACCTGAGACCCTCTCCTTTGACATGGTGCCGAAAAACACAACACACAGACACACCAGTCAAAATTAAATTAAACAAATGGTGGTGGTGCTGCGGTAGCGTTGTCACATGGCACGGCTAGCTCTAGGCGTGTTAGTTCGATTCTCAGTTAAATCTACTGTGTGTGAATGGGCTGTGTTTTCGGAAGCGTTCGGTGCGTTAGGTTGTTAGGCAAGCAAGCCAGTAAATGTAAACTCCTAAATCATTAATCATACTGCGGTTCCGCTGTGGCTACTCCCCTAAACCGAAAAGCCGAAAGACACACACACACACACACACCAAGAGGTATTCTATAAAAAACCAACACACACACCCTAACAGGGGGGGGATGGGATAGGGAAAATTGACTAACAAAAAATTAAAAGAGACAGGGAATTTCTGTCAGAAAGGGCAGAAAAATAAACTTAAACTATCAATAAATTAGTTTTAGACTAAAAGGGGCTTGAAAAATCACAAATGTGAACAACTTACCAGGAGCTGGTAAAAAGAAGACCTCCTAAGCGAAGCGGCAAACGAGATCTGGGTACTTACCGCCTTGCATCATGGGATATGGGGCTGCCTCGAGCTGGTAAAAGGAGTTCTCGAGCTAAAGCAAGTGCCGAGTCGGAGCCGAGGATCGGCTCCGAACCCATCAAGCAAGAATGAAGGCGAGATTGACAACTTAACATCAGGTCATTAATGCACTTTCCAAGGTCAAAAACACTGCATCAACGGGGCCCAATACCATCCCAGGATGCTTAATAAATAGCCGGAAACATGACCTCTCTAGTGCACTTGAATCACTTTTCAAATGGAGCCTACATTCAGGTTTTGTGCCCGAAAAAATGGAAGATGGCTACATTTATTCCCCTGCACAAAGGAGGTCCAACCACTGAGCTTGGTAACTACAAGCCCATAAGGTCTGACCAGCCTCACATGCAAGGCCATGGAAAATCATAATGAACATTATAAATGAGGACATGGGTAACCTGCAAACACTGGACCCACCAGAGTTTGGCTTTGTTAAAGGAAGGTCGTGTCCACTTTTGAGAGGGTCACAAAAAGCACTGGATGAAGGCAAGACTATGCGCACACAGTTTACCTCGACCTGGCAAAGGCTTTTAAGACAATACCTCAGACATAATAGACAAGCTTACTAATTTAGACACAAAAGATTTTATCACCTGCTGGATAGACAAACAGCTCATTGACAGGATGCAGGAGGTCAAAACAGGTGAGGCTACCTCCACCAAGAAACCATTAATTAGCGGAGTCCTCCAGCACTCTGAACTGGGCCCGGTCCTTTTTGGCATCTATTTCTCTGAAATGGATGCAAATACTGAAGGTTTATGGCTGACTAAATTTGCAGACTACTGCAAGCTGGGGATCGACTCCCCTGCAGACTTCTAGCATTCTTCAAGGACGATCTCTGACTAACAAATGGTGCCAAAGCCGTGGTCTTAAACTCAATGCTAAGAAATGCATAATTGTGCCCCTTGGGAAGTCAAACATCCTGGCTAATTACCATGCCAATAATATGCCATTAAGAGTCAACCCAATAGTCAGGGATGTAGGTACGTACGTTGACAGAAGCCTTTCCTTTAACCATGCACTCACAGTGGTAAGGAATAAGAAGTTATGTACCTACCATAACGTTCCATGTTAGTTGTCTTCTCTCGCCTTCTTTCTTGCTTGATGGGTTCGGAGCCGATCCCTCGGCTCCGACTCGGCACTTGCTAAGCTCGAGAGTCACTTTTACCAGCTCGAGGCAGCCCCATATCCCATGATGCAAGGCGGTAAGTACCCAGATCTCGTTTGATGACAAAGGGCAATAGCACCAAGCATAAAACACTTCCAAAGGAAGAAAGAAAACTTACAGGATGGAAGAAGGACCAGGTCTGAATGGTCTTCAGCATAATAATTTGTTATAACAAGGTCTGTCCAGGCCTGGGGAAGGAGGGAGGGACCAAGAAAGAAGGGGAGAGAAGACAACTAACATGGAACGTTATGGTAGGTACATAACTTCTTAATGTTAAGTTGTCAATCTCGCCTTCATTCTTGCTTGATGGGACCGCCCTAGCACCTCTATCCTGGGTGGCTCAATGGAACAGACTCTTGAGGACTGTAGAGCCAAAACTGGCTCTGTCCCTGGAGGCCAAATCCAATTTGTAATGGGAAACAAAAGTGTGAGGAGTGGCCCAAGTGGCCGCTGCACAAATAGTGTCTAAAGCAAGTCTAGCTTGAAAGGCTGTAGAAGTAGCTAAGCTCCTAGTTGAATGTGCTTTAGGTTTTGAGCACAGCTGTTTTCCCCTGAGCAGATAAATTTCAGAGATGACCGAAGAAAGCCATCTGGACAAGGTCACTTTAGAAACAGGAAGGCCTTTCTTATTATCCGCATAGGAAACAAAAAGTTGATCAGATTTTCTAAATTTTTTTGTTCTGTCCAAATAATATCCGAGTTGACGGTGGACATCAAGATAATGTAGTTTTTGTTCGGCTCTGTCTGAGTAGTTTGGGAAAAATACAGGGAGATCAATGGATTGATTCAAATTGGTCTTTGAAGCGACCTTAGGCAAAAAGGTCGGATTAGTTCTCAAAGATACTCTGTCTTTGTGAAAACCAAATAGGGGGGTCGAACCGATAGAGCATGAAGTTCAGACACCCTCCTGGCCGATGTAATAGCCACTAGGAATAAAGTTTTCCAAGAAAGAAATTTCAGGGAACAAGAAACAGCTGGCTCAAAGGGGGGAAGAATCAAGGATGTCAGCACTAAATTTAGATCCCACTGAGGAGGAGGATTCCTGATTGGAGGCTTTAGTAGGAAAATTCCTTTCAAGAAGGCCCTGCAGAGCCTATGGGACATAATATTATGATCTGCACCCGACATGAAAGTTGGAGATAGCAGCCAATTGAACTCTGACTGTGGAAGAAGAGAAGCCTGCATGAAAAATCTCTGCTAAGAAGTCCAGGACTGCCTGAACAGGGGCAGTGAAAGGATCAATATTCTTGGCCTTAGCCAATAAGAGAAACGTTCCATTTGCTTGTATAAATCCTCCTGGTAGAGGATTTTAAAGCTACTATGATGTCTCTAACTGGGTTAGAGATCAAAGGAAGCCTGGCTAAGGAAGGAAGTGGAGCAACCATGCTGTGAGGTTGAGAGAAGGGATAGACCGGTGCAGCTGACCGGATTGGTGAATCAGAAGATCTGGCACTGGGTCCAGATGCCACGGCTGCACCAAAAGGTGACGATGGAGGAACGGGAACCAAACTTGTCGAGGCCAGTAAGGGGCAATGAGAATCAATTTGGCTCTCAAAACGGTAGCTTTCTGGATAACTTGAGGGATCAGAGGAAATGGAGGGAAGGCATAAAGAAGTCCCTGGGGCCAATCCTGGGTCAGAGCGTCTCTGGGGGGATGGCGTGGTAGAGGGAAGAGACAGAAGAAGTCTGGGCATTTGCTGTTTTGGGGAGTAGCAAAAAGATCGCAACATGGACGACCCCATTCCAGAAATATCTCTTCCGCTATAGATTGCTTGAGAGACCACTCGTGAGGCATGAGAATAGCTCTGCTCAATCTGTCCGCTACAATGTTGGTTTTCCCAGGGATATGCGTTGCTACCAGAAACCGATGAGAGATCGCCCATTGCCATAGTCTGAGTGCTTCTCGACACAAGGGGTAGGACTTGGTTCCACCCTGTTTGTTGATATACCAAACTACAGACATGTTGTCTGTGTGGACTGCAATTGTCCCTACGGGAAGAAAGTCGTTGAGGGCTTGCAACGTTAAAAGCACTGCTCTCATCTCCAGGACATTTATGTGCAGATGGTACTCGAACGGCTGCCACGTCCCATGAACCATCCTGCCCTGATAATGGCCCCCACCCGATCAGGGAGGCATCCGTGGTGACAGTGGCTATCGGGGATGGGGTACAAAGTGTCTGCCTTGGTGAACCTGAGGAGATGTGATCCACCAAGCAAGATGATCTTTGCAAGTCTGTGTCACCAGAATCTGGTGACGCATTGGAAGTTGTTGGTATGACCACTGTGTGAACAGCATCCACTGAAGAAGGAGCATGTAGAAGCGAGCCAGGGGAAGAAGAGTAATGGCCGCAGCCATGAGGCCTAATACCTTTAGAACCATTCTGGCCTGTACTTTCTTGTTGGCTAGAATGATCCTGACATGACTCTGAATGTCTGAAACTCTTTGATCTGTAAGGGTAGCTGACATCCGAACAGTGTTTAAGTTTGCACCTATGAAAGTAATAGACTGGCAGGACGATAAGGATGACTTTTCGAAGTTGATCGAGATGCCCAAATGAGAACAAAGATTTATTGTGTAATCCCTGGCTTGAATAAGCTGATGCCTGGTGGTGGCTGACAGGAGCCAGTCGTCGAGATACTGAAACACCTGGAATCCTTGACGTCTCAGGTGAGCCGTGACCACTGCCATGCATTTGGTGAACACTCTGGGGGCTGTAGTGAGACCAAAGGGCAGGGCTCTGAACTGGAAATGACTGGACCCCAGCCGAAAGCGGAGAAATCTCCTGGAGCGTCTGTGAATTTTGATGTGATAGTACACATCCTGAAGATCTATTGAGCACATCCAGTTGTCCTTCTGTAAGAAGGGCAGAATTGACTGAAGAGTGACCATTCGAATCTTGTCTTCCTCACAGACTTGTTGAGTCTGCTGAGATCCAATATTGGTCTCCAGTCTCCGTCTTTTGGGGACCAAAAAGAACCTTGAGTAGATTCCGGGCTCTGAATGGTCTATTGTAACTGGCTGAATGGCTCTTTTTTGCAGTAGTTTTGAGACTTCTAACTCTGCAATTTCCCTTAGACCGCGTGGTACATCTGGAAGGGAATTTGAGGGGAAGGTCCTCGTAAGGAATTATGTAACCCTTGGATATGATCGACTGTACCCATCTGTCTTGAGTGAGGGAATGCCAGGCTTCTGGGTACAGTGATAATCTTCCCGACTGCCTCCAAGGAGGGACAGACGGGCAACATCTCAGGGATGCTGGAAGGGGTTGTCAGAGAGAGGCTCTCTGTTTGCCTGGTTTATTGGACCCCACTGGCCCTAGAGCGGCGTCTGTTGTTGTTACCCCTCTGCCTCTAGGGGTAAACTGACCACGTGAATCCGGCGTGACTCCTTGGGATTTATGGAACCACATTTTGCCACCTTTCTGTCCTTTGGGGTAAGGTCTAGAAGGGGTGGAAAACGGACTCCTACGGCAGAAAGAGTCTTGCCGTCCTGCTCACACCTGGTCAAAGTTTCCTTCACTTGAGGGCCAAACAAAGCTGACCCATCAAAGGGAGAATTTGTGAAGGACGCCTTAAAGGGATCTGCAAAGTCACATAGCCGCATCCAGGCTTGGCGCCTAAGAGCCACACCTGTACCTGCGGCTCTCGCTCCATCAGCAGCATATGATATTAGCCGCATGGAGGAGTTTGCAATGGAATTAAGGGTTCCTAGCTGCGAAGCAATTTTTCCTGAGCTCCTGCAGCTGTAGGATCCTGAACAACATCACCTAGCTCCTTAAGGATATCCCTTTGGAGTCTGGTGAAGTGACATAGGTAATTCAGCGAGCATAGCAAAGGTCGCTGAGGAAAACATCCGCCACTACCTATCCATGGTCCTAGAGTCCTTATTAGGAGGATGGACGGCACGGAAGGATCTGCAAGTTCCTTCTTGGTGGCAGCAGCCACCACCATGGCATCAGCGGGACACCCTTAGTGAGGAATTGCTTGTCACACGGGCAGTGATAAATTTTGAAGGCCTCCTAGGGACTGGCTCTACAGAGTCAGGAGCAGCCCACGCCTTCGGCAATAACCTGCATAAGGGGGTCGAAGGCGGAGACACCCAGGAGGTGGAGGGCCGAGATCCAAACGCCTCTAGGTATACTGACTCATCCTCAGAGGGATTATTGGTGGGCCAGTTTCCCTCTGTCTAAGGAGTTCTAGGATGTCTGAGAAGGAGACATCCTCAGAGGGGATCTTGGGGATCCCTCTGACTCATCAAAGTCAGTATCTGAAGTGATAGACTCGGGAGTCTACATGTTTCCTCTTACAAGTCCTCTTCCTAGGAGGATCTCCCGAAACATCAGGAGAATCCTCGGAAGAGGGGAAATTCCCAATGGGGAAACCTGAGGCGGAGGATCTCTGGGTCCTGTAGCAAGAGAAGTGGCAGAGATGTCAACAGGCACTATAGAGGGAGGAGCTAAGGGAACAGACTGCTGGCTGATACCAGTGGCCAGCACACTCTTCATCACCTCGAATGCTCCCCTCCCAGGCAGGTCCGAGAGAACCCGTTCAAGAGCTAGGAACTCCAGGGACCACCGAAGGGAAGTCTCCGAGGCAGATGTTGGAGCCGAGCTCACCAAGGTCGAGGCTCCAAGGGGAAGAGCGGCTCGGACAAGGGTCCGATGCCACTCACCCCTCGGAGGAGACCATGGAAGCCCGCCACGAATCCCTCTAAGGAAGGTCTCAAAGGAGATAAGAGTAGAGGCTGAAGGAACAGAAGGGGTATCCGTCCTCAGCCGTAGCAGTAACCATTCCGAAGACTCCAACTCCAAGCTCTGGGGTAGAGTTGAAGGAGGAACTGCAACGGGTGTGGACCAATAGTCGTCTGTTGAGATGGACTATGTAACATTTGGGCCAGTGCCTGTGACTTAAGTAATCTACTGACCACTCTCTCTAAGTCATGGTCAGAAAGCCTGGATGACCTTGAAGATCGGCTCCGATGGCTCCGCCCGAGAGGAGAGGTGAAGCCGAGCCGAAGTATCGGCTCCAAGGAAGGAGACCTAGACCTCTTCCTCGAAGGAGCCATCAGAACCGATGAAACTATTGAACCTGTCGGAGCTGACAACTTATCGGAGCCGACAGGTAACCTCGATGCATCGGCTCCAGCCGGAGCCGATACAGCCACAAAGTAACGGTGTCGGAGCCGATCGGAGCCGACACCGATGCCTGAGCCACATGGTGGTCGGAACCGATCGGAGCCGACACGAAGTGGTCGATGCAGATTCGCACCGATAGCCATCGGTGCGAAGGCTTAGTTAAGCCAGAATCGGTTCCAGCCGAGCGATCTCGACTCAGAACGAGTCGGAGCCGAGGCCGCAGGCTTTGACACAGAAGCCCGGGCCTTGGAAGACTTGGTAGTCTTGGATGGAGCCGACTTAGCCGGAGAGCCCTCCGGCTTAAGAAGGCCCCTCAGTATCAACTTATTTCTTTCCTGCAGGACTCTCTGGCTGAAAGAATGACAAATAGCACAGGAGTCCTGCAGGGGAAGAGGCCCCAGGCAGTACAGGCAAGAAGTGTGACCGTCTGTCAGAGACATTTTCTGACAGCACGAGTCACACTTCTTAAAGCCTGAGACCCTTTCTTTGACATGGTGCAAACAGACACACACACCAGTCAAAGAATTAAATTAAATATACCCAAAGGTATAACTAAAAACACACACACACACCCTAACAGGGGATGGGATGGGAAAAAGTCTGACTAAAAAAATAAGGAGAGACAGACAAATTTCTGTCAGAAAAAGTTTAAAACTAAATAAAAACTAACAATAAAGGGTTTTTTAGTTAAAAGGGGCTAAAATAGCGAATTAGCAAATCACTTACCAGGAGCTGGTAAAAGGAGGACCTCATAAGCGAAGCGGCAAACGAGATCTGGGTACTTACCGCCTTGCATCATGGGATATGGGGCTGCCTCGAGCTGGTAAAAGTGACTCTCGAGCTTAGCAAGTGCCGAGTCGGAGCCGAGGGATCGGCTCCGAACCCATCAAGCAAGAATGAAGGCGAGATTGACAACTTAACATATCCTTTTATGTTGCAAGGGCTTGGTATCTAGGTCTAAAGAGGTCATTATCCCACTGTACTCCTCCCTTATTAGACAAATCTTAATGCAATGGTCCCCTTGGGTATGTACCTGACCAGGCATATGCAGCAACTAGGATAACCTTAGAGGTTCATTAAAAAAAGAATTCAAGGTGTAACAAACCTGCCTTATGCACAGTGCCTTAAAGTCCTCTTTCTACTCAGTCTCCAAAGATTGCTGACTGATCTATGCCTGGCTTACAAGGCATCTGCAAACCCACGTTTGGGAATCTCTTGCTTATTCGTAAGTGAAACAGTACCAGAAATATAACGTCTAGGGACCTGAAATTTGTCTGCGACTTAAACAGAACATACTGGGGAGAGAGAGACATGCCCCAGAGACTGCCCTCTTATGGAACAGTCTTCCCATCCATGTGAAGCTGAGTTTGTCTATTACTGAGTTTAAGTGCAGACAAGACCAATGGAAGGAGAAAAGGAAATTTACACCGGGCCTGACACCCATGTCTCTTATGGACAGTAGTAGCTTATAAATGCCTGACTCTCAATATTCTATTTAGATACAAGACATTATTCTTTCAAGAAAACTTGACTAGGCTTAAAAAGGCCCCCTGAGTCGTTGGCCTAGTAAAAGTCTATGAATTATGATGATACGAGTCACCATTAAAGACTGGTTTGTATGCAATGCTAGGAAATGTAAGGTGACCATTCTGAATTTCAAAACTTTTACAAAGGTGTTTAGAAAATTATCTAAGAGCACTTCTTTTTTGATACTAAAAAGATTCTGGAGTAAAATACATTGCCTTTGAGTATCGCAAGCACTGGTTCAATGACCCCTGCTTCTACAAAGTGATGGAGCACTGGTGGAAGCAGCTCTGTCTGGCTTGGTAAAAATGGGGAATTCCTCTGAAAGGGGAAGTATTTTCTATCCACTAAGTGTATCCTTTTCAAATTATTCTCATAGCCCATTTGTCTGCAAACCATTTGCAGCCAAGCTGCAGGGTTGAAAGAGAGCCTGCAGGAAGGAAGAGAAGGGGGATTTCTCTGTGACTTGTCACAGTCATTCCTTTGCAGAAGGTTGATCCTTTATCAGAAAGGAACCTTTCTTATTTGATTTCGAAGAATTATTCTCCTACCATCACCTTTTGGATCCATAACTTATTTGGCTGGGATTTTTGCTTGCTCTGCCCCTTTAAAGAAGATGCCTTGTTTGGTAAGAACTTGGGTACATGAAATGGGGTAAATACCCCATGCATTAATTTGTCTTGATCATCCTACTGTTTAAGAATCTGTGTGGCAGAGGGCCCAAACACCAATTCAGAACTTAAAAGGGGGCATTCAAAATTTAGGCTTTTAAATTCGAGTAGTTCTGATTACATAACCAAGTATACAGTCTTAAAGGAACAGAAGCAGCAGCATCTCTCGAAACTGTATCAGCACATACAAGCGCACTTCTCAAAACGTGTTTCAAAACCGGAGTCAAATCAGAGAATTTCATTAATATAAAAAAATGAGCAAGCACAGGAATTTGTCTGGTTCCAACCTCACCACCACAAGGGATGAAAAAATAAACAGAAAAACTAAGGGTCTTAAAACTTTGTATGAGCTCAGTCACAATAATTTCCAAAAATCATGAAACCTAGGTAGTGCTCCAAAGCTAAAAATCAGAAATATTTTTATGTTAAACAGATCAGCTTTTATATACTTAAAAGTAGGTGTGGAAAGTATACATACTGTTTCATTTTATACTAGCCTATTCATGGCAAGCAATATAAACAGGGCCGTACAAGTGCATTTTAGAACAGCAAGTACCCACCCTCATACACTACTACTGATTAGATCAAACTAAATCCTAGTTAAGGAAAACACTACCTATCTGCAACCCACATTCCAAGATCAGGTATTAAGAAAATGTCATTAATACCAACTTTTGCTCAGCAGGTAAAAATGCAGCAAAATCATCCAAAATTTATGAGCACCATAAAAAAAATGTTCACATAGTTCACAAATGTTCTAACCAGCCCTGGCAAAAATTTTAGTCTCCGGACCTGAAGGCCTCGGAGCCATCCATACCTACATGCCCCATTGTGATTCCTCCTCTGACCACCTTAGCATCTTCGGAGCCCGAGAGCTCGGATCCAATAGTGGTGGAACCGTCGACATAGAGAGCAGTGTTGGAATCTTCGGTGCAGACTGCTCTAATTTCCTCGCCTCCGTCAGACGTTGAGGGGTCTGGGAGCTGACGCTCGCCAGTAGGGTCCGGAGGGGAACAGAGTCAGTTAAGACTGTCGTGTGACCTCGACTCTTCCTCTTGGCGGCTCGGCTAGGTTGAGTTTGGCTCCCATGTCAACTTCGGAGCCATTTGCCCTGCCTCAGAGTCGGCCCTCTGTTGCTTTAGAGCACAGGGCCACTTCGGAGCAGGGTGGGAAGGCTTTCGAGCTGATTGAGAGGGTGCTGTCACCTCAGACCACCCCACCGTTGGATCCAATCTCTCATCCCTCCCAGTTGCCAGTGATAATCTCTTCACCTCTGCCTCCCCTAGGCGTAGAGACCCAGAGCCTCAGAGAGCCCCTGTTGGAGGCTTTGTCGCTTCTGAAACCTCCCTGGAGTACCCCTACGAGGAGGTCCCTCAGAAGAGACTGTGCAAGAGGAAGCACACAGATTCCCCCGAGTCTTTCATCTCTGATACAGACTTGGATGAGTCTGAAGGGTTCCGAAGGTCCCCCTCTGAGGCTGTATCCTTTTGCTGACATCCTGGAAATCCTGAAGGAGTGGGGTGACTGGCAGCAATCAACCCTTCGGAGGATGAACTGGCATACCTGGAGGCTTTTTGGTCTCACCCTTCCACCTCCTGGGTGACTCCCCCTTATGACAAACTGCTAGGCCCGCTAGCATGTCTACACATGAGAGTTCTACAATAGTTGCTCTTTGCCCAGTGGTCAATGCAAGATCTTCCTCTGTCACACCAGATTATAATCACGTAGTCATGCAAAAATGATCTTTGGTGACTGCAGACAGATCAACTGTATCAGAGCCATTCCTTTTGTTTTTCCTCAACCGAACGCAGTACTGACCACAGACGCTTCTCAGATCGGGTGTGGGGGGGGGCATTATCTGGGAATGACAGTCTAAGGAGTATGGCAAGATCACGAAAGCCACTTGCACATAAATGTTCTGGAGATAACAGCAGTGATTTATGCATTGCAGGCATGTCTGGACTCTCATCCCATGGGAACAGTTGCAATTCAGACATGTCAGTAGTGTGGTATATAAACAAGCAGGGAGGAACCAAATCTTGCTCACTATGTCGGGAGACACAACAAGTTTGGTAATGGGCGATCGCTTCTCAACGTTTTCTGATAGCGACGTACATCCTGGGAAAATCCAACGTGATAGCGGACAAGCTCAGCAGAGCGATTCTGATGCCTCACGAGTGGGCCCTGAAACCAGAGATTGCAGAAGTGATCTTCCAGAAATGGGGCCAGCCTATGTGAGATCTGTTTGCAACGTCCATGAATACCAAATGCAGCAACTACTTTGCCCTCATTCCCTCCCCAGGGAAGTCATGGTGCATGATTGGCCCTTGGGATTACTCTATGCCTTTCCCCCCTTTCCTCTAATCCCCAAAGTCATTCAGAAAGCCAGACTGTTGAAAAGCACTATGATCCTCATTGCTCCTTACTGGCCTAGCCAGGTTTGGTTCCCCTTTCTCTGGAACCATCTGCTGGAGGAAGTTTGGATTCTGGATCCAATTCCTGACCTCTTGACCCATTCTTCGGGGGGTGTTCCCATCCATCTGGCCAAACCCTCAAGGTGACAGCATGGCTGCTCCAATTCCACGCATAGCCAGGTGTTACCCTTTTCCCCTGCAGCGAGTCATTCTCATTTCTTCCCATAAACCATCCAAGAGGAAATTATACTCCAGTAAGTGGAAAAGATGTTCATGTTGGGCTGCGAAATAGAGCCTTTTACAGCTTCCATATCTGTAATTTTAGACTTTCTTTCTAAACTGTTTGAAGAAGGAGCTGATGCAGCTACCATTAGGGTTCAACTGGCAGCCATTTCTAATTTCCATACTGGAGAAATGGGAGTCCCTATAATGTCTCCTAGGTTATGAAAGGCCTTCCTCAAAGGTACCCTCTTACTCAGACTCCCACAGAACCCCAGTCTCTTGAGATCTAAATCTCGTGCTAACCGCTAATTTTACCACCCTTTGAGCCTGCATCATCTTGTGATTTGAAGATTTTCTCATGGAAAACTCTCTTTTTAGTAGCAATAACCTCTGTCAGAAGGGTATCGGAGTTACAAGCTCTCTCTACTCGTCCTCCGTATATCATTTTTCACAAGGATACAGTCTCCTTGAGAAATAATCCCTTGTTCTTTTCCAAAATCTGTTCAGATAATAATTTGAACCTTTCCATTGAATTGCTAGTCTTTTTTCCAAACTGTAGCAACAAGGCAGAATATAAATTGCACCAGCTGGATGTTCATAGACAATTACACTTTTACCTGCACAGGACAAAAAATTTCAGGAAATCCAACCAGCTTTGTGTGTCCTTTTTGGAGAAAAAGAAAGGATTGCCAGTTTCCAAGGTAACCTTATCTAAGTGGCTTATTGACTGCATTTCTTTCTGTTACAATAAAGCAGGGTAAGCATTTACCAGGAAAGGTAAGAGGACATTCCACTAGAGCAGTATCAATGTCCTCTGCTTTTCAAGCTAGACTTCCTATTGATTCTATCTGTGCAGCCGCAACTTGGGTGAGCCATCATACTTTATCACTCATTACAAAGTAGATGTGACCTCCCGGAACAGGTCTTCCTTTGGATCCACTGTATTGAAGTGTCTTTTTTTCCTGAGCCACTCTAGGATAAAGGTACTGGGGATGCTGTCCTAACCAGCAATAATTACGGTGAGATAGGACAACAGAACATTATTGTTCTATGTTTGTTGTCCATCTCGCCTATATTCTTGCGTCCCAACCTCCTTCCCCCATCCTGTATTCCTGGAGGAAGTGGTGGATAACTATATACTATTGTTGTTGTTTTTCTTTCGGCTTTTCCTGGTTAGGGGTCGCCACAGCAGGAACTCCAGTCCACTAATGATTGGCAGTAGATTTTTATGGTGCCGAGGTTCCAGCTCGACGCCCAACCTTCAATGAAGGCACACCCATTCACTCATGTCTTTCGAATGCTACTCTACCGCAGGGAGGACATGCAGACTCCACACAGAAGGCACTCCAGCAGAGACCACCGTGGCTTGGATAACTATATACTATGCACATAGTTTTTTGATGGTTTGGAGCCTCTGTTCCTGTCTTTGTAAGTGTGTGTGTATGTATGCAAGTATATATATAGATTTTATATATATATATATATATATATATATATATATATATATATATATACATATACATATACATACATACATATGATTTTGTATATATAGCTACAAAATTTCTGTGCCTTTCGCTTGCAAACAAGATCTGGGGAGTTGGCCCAGAGCATCATGGGATAGTGAGTTAGCCCTGAGTCAGTGGAAGCTCTCTTGCTTTAGTATTTGGCAGAGTTGGAGCAGAGAATGGCTCTGAACCCAACCAGCAAGAATTATGGCAAGATAGGACAACATAACATTAAATGTTCACATACAGCCTTGATGATTTAACATTCTAAAGAACAGATCACTAGAAAGAGAGACTTTTACCCTGAAGATCTAACCATTTTCCCTTTATCAGGTGGCACTTGATTAGATGAAGCAAAGGACTTTTTATTTGAACAGGGAGATCGCAGCTGGGTCAACAGTAAAATGGTAAAATGAGAGAGATAGAGAGAGGGACTCTGTAATATCCAGGGAAACCACATAGTTTTTCCAAGCTTTTTAAGTGACTGTTGGAATAGATACTAGTGTCCTGCAGGCAGCTTTATAAACATCTTTCAAGGCTGGTAAGAGAGTGGGGATAAACAGCAGGACTGGGCATCTCCCCTTCTATAAGATGTATCCTGCCCAGCTCTGGGGGTAGTTCCCAACAACCCCCAAAGCAAAATTATTAAATCTAGTAATTACCTGAGGAAAAGTGAACACTTTTTGTACTTGAGCTTCAGCTTCCGAAGAATCAAAGTTACTGGACTCCGTGTCAACTAGGGAATCACCACTGTCCTTATCAGATTCCTCATCATTCTATGAAACAGAAAGGTCTCTAGCTAAAGCAGCACTACAGCCATGTATGGAAAAGCAACCACCAAAACTAGCTGTCTGCAGAACAATCACATCAGTCTTATAAACAGCTATAATCTGATTATCAGCTGTATGACAAACTGTTTCTTTTTCTTCTGAACTTCATTACTACTTAAAATACCGCATGACAGAGTATTCTGTCTGGCAAGTGGTCTCTTAACCTGGACTACTACTGTACTTGAAGGGTTTGGTTTTCCCATACTTATGCCAGGTGCTGAAATAGCCCCAGAGGATGCAGCTAACCCTCCTCCATAGTGGCTGGGAAAGCTATACTAGAGGGAGATGGGGCAAAAGGCAAATGGTCTGCAGGCCGAGCAGTGGTCCTGACAGAATCACAAACTGTAACCTGAGGCATATTTATATTTTGCTTTTCTGCAACCAGATTTGATGGGGGGGGGTTACAGAGTTAGGATCTACCAAGTCAGGTGGAGAGGACACCAGCCATTATAACAAGCTGCCAGTGCTGGATAATGCCACACAATAGGCACTTAAGTTTCTAGAAATAAGTATGTCTCAACACAACTAAACTCTGCCAAATTGTGCTATTATCAGAACAGTTTGAAATGTGTTCAGAACTTTTTTACAAATTATAGAAGTTAAAGAATTTCCAGTACATAAAGTCCAAACACCAAAATAACCATGTGCCAAACCACTGCTAAATTAATTAGTTTCACACACTTTAGCCATGTTAAAACTCCCATAAATGTTTAAACTATATTTTCTTGTCAGACAGTAAAATCTCCACAATACAGTCAAATAACTTATTTTGCAGTAGAACTGCGATCCAATGTTAAAAACACACAGGGTAGAATCATACATATAGTAAACAATGTATAAATGCTGAAAATTATAAGTTATGTACGTACCATAACTTGGCATTTGTGTTGTCCATTCTCTTTCTGATTTACGTATGGGTTATTAATTCAACCCTTGGATTCAACTTTGCCACCTTCCACAGACTTCAGCTTCCAGGCTCAAGCTCCTCCTTTATCCACAATCCCCTGTACTAAGCATAGCTCTCTCAGATTAGGATTGTTGCCCATTAGAAATAAGGAAAGGAAGAAAAAGGATAAACCCCAGAGGCTCAAACCAGGAAGAAAGATGCCTACAAATGCTACATAGATCCTCCAGAAAAAGGATTTTTCCAGGCTGGGGGATGGATGGGAGGGAAGGTGAAACAGAATGAGAATGGACAACACAGATACCAAGTTATGGTAAGTACATACGTTATAAATCTGATGTTGTCCCTCTCGTTCTGATTCATGTATGGATCACAGTCCCCAGCTACATTCTCTCTTGAGCGGCCTCAAGGAACGATATGCTGGAGCACTGCTGAGCGAAAAGAAGCCCTGCTTCTGGAGACAATGTCCAATTTGTAATGAGTCACAAGTGTATGGTATTTAGACCAAGTGGCTGCTGCACAGATGTCATCAGTTGAAATTCTAGGTGAAAATGCAGAAGACGTGGCAATAGATCTAGCTGAATGTACTTTAGGTGGATTAGCCAACTTCATATTGTCTTATCCTATATAAAAGAAACACAATTAGTAATCCATTTGGCAAGAGTTACTTTCACTACTGCCTGCCCCAGGCAATTGGGTGAAAAGGACACAAATAACTAATCTGATTTTCTGAACTGTTTAGTCCTGTGAAGATAGAAACATAGTTGTCTATGAATGTCCAGTAAAAGAAAAGTACAGTTTTGTACCTACCATAAATGTAGATGTTCGAGTGTATACCCTGCTGCAGTCATCACACTTGGGTTATCCTGTCATTAGGCGGTCCCACAGTCGGCCTGAATTCAAAAGTCTTGGTCCGGCGTCGGTTGCTGTTGCTTCTTCCCTGACGTCAGTGCATCAGACGCCATTTTCTTCAGTTTTTCTTGCCCCAGATGTCAGGTGCCCCCCCAAAAGATGGTCAGTAGATAGTACCAATAATAAAAACTTAGCACAAACAAAACATCCCTCCAGCTATAAGCAAATGTACCACAAAGGTTGCATCAGATTTTAAGGTATTGAAAGGTTTGAGTTAGGTCAGAGGGGATGGAGGGAGGGTAACCTGGACTGCAGCAGGGTATACACTCGAACATCTACATTTATGGTAGGTACAAAACTGTACTATGTTCATCGTGTTACCCTGCTGCAGTCATCACACTTGGGTAGAATCCCAGCTAAGGATGAGAGGTGGAGTCAAACAGGGTTAGAGGAGGCTAGAAGGCTCTGCAAAACTGCAGTGGCGAAGCCAGCTCTAGTCTTAGAGTAAAGTGGTAAGTGATAGTGTTTGGTGAAGGTGTGTACTGAACTCCAAGTTGCAGCTTCCAGAATATCCTTGGTTGGCACCCCCCTGAGGAAGTCTGTAGATGTAGCTGCTGCCCTGGTGGAGTGGGGCTTTATGCTAGCAGAAACTGGTTTTCCATGATGGGTGTAGCAAAAACGTATGCAATGTCCTATCCATTTGGAAATGGTCTGTTTTGAGACCGCCTTTCCTTGTGATGCTGTAGCACAGGATACAAAAAGTTGGTCAGATTTTCTGAAAGCCTTAGTTTTATCCAAGTAGTAATGTAGTTGCCTGTGAATGTCCAAGGAATGCAAGAGTCTTTCTCCTTTGTTCTGTGGATTTGGAAAGAAGGTGGGTAAGTGGATGGTTTGATTTAGAGCCACACTGGATACCACCTTTGGCATAAAGGAGGGGTTAGTTCGTAGAGAAACTCTGTCTTGATGAAAAATGAGGAAAGGCTCTACTGCCATTAGTGCCTGTAGCTCTGAGACTCTTCTGGCTGAAGTAATTGCTAGCAGCAGGGCAGTCTTCCATGATATAAACTTTAAGTCAGCTGAGAAAGCTGGCTCAAAAGGTGGCAGCGTAAGTTTTTCCAGAACAAAATTTAGGTCCCAAGTTGGTGTTGGCGCTCTCCTGGGAGGCCTAATGTTTTTTGCCCCTCTAAAATACTGCCTTAGAAGTGGATGTGAAAATAAGGGAGGATCCGTGTTGTAGTGAGCTGAAATAGCTGAGGCGTGGATTTTAATAGATGAAAAAGAAGTGCTTTGTGTAACATCTCAGTTAAATATTGTAGAATCTGAGGCATGTCCGGCTGAAGGGTATTTTGGCCTTTAGCTTGGTTCCAGGCGCAAAATATCTTTTCCATTTGTCTGAGTAGGCTTTCCTGGTGCTGGGCCTCCTGGCCTCCAGAATGACATCCATAACAGCTTGTGAAAGAGGGGCTGGCTGGTTGCTTAGGTGATTTGCCATGCAGCCAAATGTAAGGTTTTGAGCTGGCTGTGTAGAATCTGACTGCCTTGCTGTGCGAGTAGATGAGGAATTTGTGGTAAAATCCATGGTGGGCCCTTGGCCATGTTCCTTAGTAGTGGGTACCAGTGCTGGCATGGCCAGTCCGGGGGCAATGAGTATCATTCGAGGTCTCTCCATCCTGACTTTCAGCAGCACCTTTGTGAGAAGGGGCAATGGAGGAAAGGCATATACTGTCGACATTTTCCAACTGAATGAGAGTGCGTCCACTTTCCAAGCTTGATGGTGAAATGTCCTTGTGCAAAATTTTGATAGCGGATAGTTTTGGGGGTTGGCAAACAGGTCCATGTCTGGGCGCCCCCATTTTTGAGTTATTGCAAATACTTGTGGATCCAGTTGCCACTCGTGGGGATCCATGATGTTTCTGCTTAGGTCGTCTGCCAATGTGTTCTTTTTTCCTAGCAGGAATTGAGCTTGTAATTGAACTTGGTAAGCCAGTGCTGTGTTCCACAAGGTCATTGCTTGCCTGCATAGAGGGTAGGAGTGTGTAACCCCTTGTTTGTTTATGTACCACATTACTGTGGTGTTGTCTGTCCTTATTATAAGCTGTCCTGGATGTAAGAGGTCCTTGAAGGCTGTCGGAGCATTCTGTACAGCTAACATTTCTTTTTGATTGATGTGCAGATTCCTTTGATCTGCAGTCCATATGCCTTGAACGCACCATCCTGCCATGTGTGCCCCCCAGGCATAGTCCGATGCATCTGTTGTCATAGTTTGGCTGGCTGGGGGTAAGGTGAAAGGCTGACCCTTGTTGAGGTGACATGCCTGTGACCACCATAGAAACCCCTGTTGAAGGCAGGGAATGAGAGGTATCATTGTTTCCAAGCTATGGCTGTGTTGAGTCCATACGCTTTTCAGGTACCATTGTAATTTCCTCATATGCAGTGTTGCAAATGGTATTAGTAGTATGCAAGATGCCATGAAGCCCAAGGCCTGCAGAATTTTTCTTGCAGGGAGTTGGGTCTTTGTTGCCATTATTTTGAAGTATTGAGTTAGTTGTAGTTTGTCTGGCGTCAGATAAGCCATCTGGGCCGTTGTATTCAAGCTGGCACCCAGGAATGTCACATTTTGTGAGGGCACTAGTTTTGATTTTGTTTCGTTTACTGTGTACTCTAGGCAACTTAGAAGGTGTTTTACAAAAGTCAGATGTTGTAAGAGAATGTCCTTGCTTTCTGCTTGGATGAGGCAGTCGTCCAGGTATGGGTATATTTGAATTCCTCTTTGTCTGCAGCATGCAATTACTGGTGCCAGGCATTTTGTGAAGACCCTGGGTGCAGTAGATAAGCCAAAGGGCAGTGCAGAGAATTGGTAATGGGTTGAACCTGCAATGAAACGGAGGTATCTTCTGCAATTCTGTCTGATAGGGACATGCAGGTATGCCTCCTTGAGGTCCAACGTTACTAGCGAAGCTTTCTTGCCCAACATGGGAAGAAGCTGCTGTAGTGTTAGCATCTTGAATTTGGGTACTTGCAAGAAGGTGTTTAGAATTGAAAGGTCCAGAATAGGTCTCCAAGCATTGTCCTTTCTGGGGACTAGAAAGAGCCTTGAGTAAAATCCTTGGCCTTGCTCCTGTGTAGGTACCAGCTGAATGGCTCTCATGTCCATTAGAGCTGTAATTTGTTTTTGTGCCTCTGCCCATTGATTTTGTGGCAAATTTGGCATTCCTTTTATCCTTGGCAAGGTGTGGAAATGGAATCTGTATCCTTGTGAGATAATGTCTAGGACCCATTTGTCCTTTGTGACGATACGCCAGTTGTCTATAAAAAATGCTAATTTTCCTCCCAAGGGAGCTGCCAAGAGATTTTTGCTTGGCAGTTTGAGGTTTAAGTCATTGTGTTGGTCTTCTAGTAGTTTGGGACCTGTCTTCTCCTCCCTTCTGTGTTGCAGTGCTCCATTGGCGAGGTTTGTAAGGGCGTCTGTATTTACCCCTCTGTGGTCTGTCAGAAGCTGGAAAGGACCAATTTTTTGCTGGCCAATTTCTGCTGAAGCGTGGGGGTTGTAACTGCAAGAAATCTTTGACCGTCTGCATAGATTTTGCCTTATCCTCCATTTTCTTTAAAACCTCTTCTGCTTTAACCCCAAATAAGACATCCTGCTGTAAGGGTGCATCTAGTAACTTTGCTTTAACATGATCAGGCAGAGTTTGTTCCTTTAACCAAGCATGCCTACGTATAACAGACCCAGTAACAGCTGCTCTACAGGAAGCTTCCAGGGAATCAAATCCACATTGCAAAGTATGTTTGCCCACCTGTTCAGCTGCATGCAACAGATCCTGCATTTCCTTGAATTCAGACTGTTGAGGGTGCGTGCTCATCTTTTGTTTTACTTGAGACATTAGGAATTGCTGGTATTTCAGCATGTGAAATTGACAATTTAGTGCTCTCATAGCTAGAGAAGCTGAGGTGTAAACCTTCTTCCCCCACCTATCTAGTGCTCTGGAGTCCCTTTCAGAGGGTACAGGATTTTTAGCCATAGAAACCTTAGCCCCTTTGGGACCCTGGGAGATTGTCTCTGGGTCAGCAACAGGGCTTTTGTAAAGGAATTTGTGTGAGTCAGGCACTCTATAATATCTATCTGGTTTGGCTGGAGCAGGAGGCAGAGAATCTGGATTTAGACTAGATTCTAAATAAACATCATCCACAATGTCTAAAACTGGAGGGATAGCAAGTGGTCTGTGCTGGGGGAGTAAAAAACTCTCGGAGCCTTTTCTTTGAGTCGGAGTAGTCCTGATCTTCCCAGTGGAAATGTTCCCTCATGGTATGTAAGGTTTCCCCAAAGGAATAGTCTTCAGGGGGAGAAGCTGAGGGCATGGAATCTTCAGCATCAGAATCTTCATAAGGGGGAAAGGAGCAATCCTGTTCCTCAGAGGAGCCTGAGGAAATAGACATTTGATCAGAGGAGGCATAATCCTCCTCTTGTCTAGGCCTTTTGTCTGCGGGGGGGGGGGGGGTTGGGAACCCCTGATTAAAGAAAACAAATCTGATTAAAGAAAACAAATCTTCAGCCATTTTAAGCATCTGTTTCTTAGGCATGGGGCCTTGAACTGGAGACTGATGTGCTGCCTTTTTTGGTTTTAGAGGAGTCTTAAGCTTAGCATAAGATTTTACGGTGAGAGTAGTCGGTCTGAAGACAACTTCTGTAACCGAAGGTGTTTCCGCAGCACCGGCTTCTCCTTCTGCAATGTTGTCGGTAGGGCCTAAAGAAAATGGCTGCGTCGGCCTAGAACTTTCCGCTTGAGAATCCAAAGCGGTCTGGGGTTCCAATTCTGCAGTCGCCAGGGTCTGCGTAGGCGCCTCACTGGAAACCGGAGAACCGGCGACCGGCCCAGCTGAGGCCTCGAAGTCTGGCTTGGATCTAGGCTGCCTGTCTTTATCTTTGCGTTTTTTATGCACGCCGGTAGTCGGCTGCACCAACGGCATAGTGTAATTAAATTTCCTACCGAAGTAGTGTCATGCGAAATCAAAGCGTCGCTTTATAGTTCGCTTATTGAACCTAGCACAAAACCGACAACCAGTGACGTCATGGTCTGGGCCTAGGCAAGGTATACAATAAGAATGAAAGTCCTTATGAGGTACTTGCTTCCCACAAGAAATGCAATTGTTAACTTTTTCTGACATCAGACTGAGGCAAGAAAAGGTTCCCCAATGGGGTACTTAGCTTTGAAGACTTCGGACTGAAATTCGATTTGAAAATCTCAGGTGTCGGCCGACTGGCACTTGCGAACTGCTTCTGCTTCGGGCACCGCGCGGCAAGAAAGACTGAAGAAAATGGCGTTGGATGCCTCTTGTATACCCCTGGCGCACTGACGTCAGGGAAGAAGCGACAGCAACCGATGCCGGACCAAGACTTTGGAATTCAGGCCGACTGCGGGACCGCCTGACAACAGGATAACCCAAGTGTGATGACTGCAGCAGGGTAACACGATGAACATCATGTACTTCCCTTTACTGGAAAAATTGGGAAAGAAAACTGGTAACTGAATGGTCTGAGTAATGTCCGACTCAATAGCACCTTTAGACAAAAGGACAGATTAGCACGGAGTTAAATTAGAAGTTATGTACTCACCATAACGTTCCATCTGAGTAGGTGTATTCATTTGTCTGCAACCTGTGGGTTATGGATCTGATATCGGATCCGAACCGGCATGGTTTACCAGCTATGGATCCAAGCTCTCAGCTCCTCCCCTCACCCATAATGCCCTGCTCTACCCTCATGACCTCAGATCGAGTTTGCCAACAGCAAGAACACCCTGAAAAGGGTAACACAACATATGCAGGAAACTGAAAGGCCAGGGGGATAGGAGGGTGGGATGGTTGCAGACAAATGAATACACCTACTCAGATGGAACGTTATGGTGAGTACATAACTTCTAAATCTGAAGTAGGAGATTCATTTGTCTGCAACCTGTGGGACAGAGTCCCCAGCTACCTGAATCTTGGGCGCCATCATGGAAGGATATTCGAGCACCGGAGCCAAAGGATGCTCTACCCCTAGATGCAAGATCCAACTTGTAGTGGGAAATAAAAGTATGAGATGAAGCCCACGTGGCTGCTGCACAAATATCATCTAGAGGAATCCTAGCCTTAAAGGCTGCCGAGGTAGAGACTGACCGGGTTGAATGGGCATGTACACCCTCCGGTGCGGGCCTTCCCGAAGCTTGATAAGCCAATAAGATACACTGTGAAATCCAGCGAGATAATGAGACTTTAGAAATTGGTTTGCCCAAATTAAATTTAGCAAAGGAAATGAACAACTGGTCGGATTGCCTATGACCAGATAAAATCTAAGTTGCCTGTGAACATCTAAGGAGTGAAGCTTGTATTCACCTTTGTTTTCATATTTAGGAAAGAAGACAGGGAGATTAATGGATTGATTAATGTTTGTTTCAGAAGCTACCTTAGGAAGAAAGGACGGGTTGGTCCTGAGGTAAACGCGGTCCGGATGAAAGACCAAGTAAGGAGGTTTAGCTGATAATGCTTGAAGCTCTGAAACTCTCTTGGCCGAAGTAATGGCTACTAAGAAGGCGGTCTTGAAAGATAAGAATTTCAGATCTACCGTAGCCGCCGGTTCAAGGCGGTCAAGGCCTGGAGAACTAAGGAAAGGTCCCAAGGAGGAACCGCTTGCTTTACAGGGGGCCTGAGAAGAAAAGTACCTTTAAGGAAAATCTTACACAACTTGGCCGACATCAGCGGATTGGAGTCATGACCAATGTGATAATGGGAAATTGCCGCAAGTTGTACTTTGACCGTGGAACTGCTGGCACCATCATTAAAAAGAGTGGTTAAGAAGTCAAGCACCAAAGGGAGAGGAACTGTGAAGGGGTTTAGGCCTTGCCGCTCCCCACAACGAGAACCGCTTCCACTTGCTGCGGTAGACTTTCCTAGTGGATGGCTTATGAGCTGCCACCAGGATGGCCTTAACAGGGACGAAATACCGAGTCCTGATCAAGAGTGGAACTGGAGCAGCCAAGCGGTCAGCTTCAGGTTGTCCAGGTTCGGAGGAGATAAGCGGATGGATGAGATATCAGATCCGAACGGGATCTAGAATCCAAGGAGGATTCACAGAGTGAGACCTTAGGAAGGGGAACCAGATCTGTCGAGGCCAAAACGGAGCAATGAGAATCATTCTGCACCCCAACCGAGAGGCTTTCTGAAGAACGTGGAGCATCAGAGGCAAGGGGGGATAAGCATAAAGAAGACCGGGTGGCCAAGCATGCACCAGAGCTGCCTTGGGAACCTCCGGGAGGAGGTATCAGAGCGAAAAAACTGTCGCACTTGGTGTTTGAGGGAGAGGCAAAAAGATCGCAACAAGGAGTTCCCCACCGTGCGAATATGCGTTCCGCTACCTGAGTATTGAGAGACCACTCGTAAGGGGTGAGAATGGTGCGACTGAGTTTGTCCGCCAGGATGTTGGACCGACCCGGAATATGCGTTGCTATGAGAAAAAAGCGGTTGGTGGAGATTGCCCATTCCCAAACTCTCATGGCTTCTCGACAAAGAGGGTAAGACCTGGTTCATCCTTGCTTATTGATATACCAGACAACCGACATGTTGTCCGATTGAATCGCAATTGTTCCCAAGGGAAGAAAGGCCTGAAGTGCTAGCAACGCTAAGAGCACTGCTCTCATCTCTAGAACGTTGATATGCAGTAAGGTCTCTGAATCGTTCCACGTGCCTTGGACGGTCCGGCCTGCAAAATGGCCCCCCACCCGAGGCGGGAGGCGTCCGTGGTCACCGTGGCGAGAGGGGGAGAAGCACAAAATGGGCAGCCTCCGTGGAGATCTGGAGAGTGTAGCCACCACAGGAGGTACCGCTTGCAAGCCTTGCTGATCGTAATGGGATGATGCACAGGAAGAGCAAGATACGACCACTGGACTAGGAGTGTCCATTGGAGGATGCGCATGTTGAACCTGGCGAGGGGAAGAAGCGCTATAGCAGCCGCCATGGACCCTAGAGCCCTCAGGACCAACTCCGCCGGAACTGAGCTTGAGTGGAGAATGGCCCGCACCTGGAGTTGCAGATTTTGAACTCTGTCCGCAGTGAGGAAGGCTTTTAATCTCCTTGTGTCTAACCTGGCACCTATAAAATCTATGAACTGCGTGGGTGCTAGGTTGGATTTTTTTGTGTTTATAGTGATGCCCAGACGGGGAGCAAGATGGAGAAAGGAGTCTTGCGCCAATAGTAGTAGATGCCTTGTTGGGGCGGTGAGGAGCCAGTCGTCCAGGTAGGGAAAGACCTGCACCCCCTGAAGCCTCAGGTGGGCCGCTACCACTGCTAATACTTTGGTGAACACCCTGAGGCTGTGGTGAGACCAAAGGGAAGGACCCGTAACTGGTAGTGACTGGCTCCCAGCCGGAAGCGGAGAAACCTCCTGGAGCGCCTGTCCATTAGTATGTGGTAGTACGCATCCTTGAGGTCTATGGAGCTCATCCAGTGATTTTCTCCCAGAAGGGGGAGAATAGACTGCAGCGTGACCATTCGGAACTTCTCCTTGGGAACTGCCAGGTTCAAGAGTGAAAGGTCTAAAATTGGTCTTAGATCCCCGCCTTTTGGCACTAAAAAGAACCTGGAGTAGAACCCTGATCCGATCTGGTCTGGGGGGACGGGCTGGATGGCTCTTTCTTTAGCAGATGGCCAATTTCTGCCAAAGCGGCCTCCCACTGACCGGGTGGAACGTCGGGGAGGGACTTCAATTTTGGCAAGTGAAGAAGGGGTATACGGTATCCTCTGGATATGATCTGGAGGACCCAGCGGTCTGATGTTATGGACTCCCATGCCGCTAGGTGCTCCGAAAAACGTCCCCCGACTGCCTCCAGAGTGGAGCAGCCGGGCAACCCCTCAGGGCTGCTGCGCGGGCCGTTCAGAGAAGGGTTCTCTGGACCCGAAGTTCCTGGGAGCCCCTCTGCCCCTAGGGCGGCGTCCTCCCTGTCCTCCTCTGCCACGGAAGGACTGGTTGTCCGGAGCAGACTGAGATTGCTGCGACTTCCGGAACCACATCTTCTTCTGTCCCTTTTGGTTCCTAGAATAGGGCCTCTGGGGAGCAGAGAAGCGGATTCAGACGGCAGACAGCGTCTTCCCGTCCTTCTCGCTCTGGGTCAAAGTGCCGCGAACAGTTTTGCCAAAGAGGGCAGAACCATCGAAGGGGGCGTTCGCAAATGACGCCTTGAAGGGCTCTGAGAAATCGCAATGACAGAGCCAGGCCTGACGTCTAGTAACTAGGCCTGCCCCTGCTGCTCTAGCGGCACCTTCCGTAGCATGGGACAGTAGCCGCATAGAGGTATTGGTGACGGACCTGAGAGTGGCCATGCAGGTGGAGTGCAGCACTTTGTCCTCCTCAGACATGGACTCTGGGGGGGATGCAGCGTATTCTTTAATAAGATCGCGCTGCATCCTAATCACGTGTGCCAGATAGTTCAGCACCCTCACGGAGAAGGTCGCTGAACTAAACATCCGCTTCCCCAAGCGGTCCATCATCCGAGACTCCTTGCTCGGGGGATGGACTGAGGGACTCTCCTGAGCAAGTTCCCTCTTGGTGGCCGCCGCCGTCAACATGGCATCTACTGGAGGCCCCTTACTCCAATGGGCACGGTCAGCCGGGGGACTGAGAATACGGTCGGGCCTTTTAGGAATTGGCTCCACGGTGTCCGGTTCCTTCCACGCCCCGGTGGTAATGGGGTCCACCAGGGGGTCGGCAGGAGGGGACACCCAAGAGGTAGACGGGCCCGCTTCAAATGCCTCCAAGAACATGGACTCGTCCGAGGAAGACTTGGGGGCAGACCACCCCCCCTTATGCGGAGCATTTCCATGATGTCTCCAAATGAGACATCCTCGGGGGGTGACCGTGGGGAGCCTTCCCCTTCCTCCAAATCCGTGTCTTCTGTGAGAGACTCGGGGGAATCAATGCGCCTCCTTTTGCACGTATGTTTGCGGGGAACATCCTCCGGGGGGCTGTCAGAGGACTCCTCGCAAACAGTAACCTGTTCCAGGGGAACAGCTTGGGGCACAGGAGCGGGCTGTCCCAAGGGCCGGATGGTGGAAGCCTGACCCAGTGCAGAGGGAGCGCGGGATGGAGCCGAAGCAAGTGCCGGGGGTCCGGAGACCCTCAACAGGGCCCTCTCCACTACATCAAAAGCCGAAGGGGAGCCGACCTCGACCAAAGGATCCGACAATCGGCTCCCCCTCGGACCGAGGAGTGGATCGGAGCCGGCGCCAAAGCGCTCGGATCCGAAGGGACAGTGCGCTCAGACACAAACGGCGCCGAAGGAGCACTGATCCCCCCGGATCCGAAGCTCGGATCCAGGCTCCGAGAGGTCGGATCAGAAGCACTCGAGGGCAGGGTCGGATCCGAAGTACCAAGTACTATCGGCGCCGACCCACCCCCGACTTCGAAGCTGCTCGGCTCCAACTGCTCCGAACCCGGGTAGCGAGTCGGAGAAGGAGCAATTGGCTTGAAAAAAGGGGTCGAGCTCCCCAGAGGGGAGGCAAGAGCACTCCCATCTGCATCTGGGCCTGGATGAACCTTCTCATCATCCGGTCCAGATCAGCGTCTGACAGGCTATAAGTTGATCTCGACGAGGCTACCGAGGTAGGCCTTGAGTGCCTCCTCGATAGCCTCGATGGAGATCGGGTCTCCTCCTCCTCAGGTCCCGGTGAAAATCACACTGGAGACCGGAGCCGAGGAGGGGGAGAGCCAGCAGACAAGGAGGCCGGGGGAGGAGCCGCTTGGCTGGCGGGCCAAACAGAGGTCTCGGCCCGCCACTTATGGTGCTTCTCCCTCCGGTCCTTCTTTCTAGCTTCCCTCTCCTCCGAACCACTACAGGGAGGTTGAGTCCCAGGGGGAGCCGGAGAGGAGACAACCGTAGAAACGGTTACCCCCGAAGGAGCGGAGGCTGGAGCAGAGTCTGGTGGCAAAAGACCCGCCGAGACAAGCTTGGACCTCCGCTCCTTCAATGCCCTGGGGTTGAACCCTGCACAAATGGAACAACCAGAAGTGAGGTGTTCAACCCCAAGGCATCTAACACACCGAGTGTGGCCATCAGCCGGGGAAAGCTTATGACCACACTCGGAGCACTTGGAGAACACAGCTTTGGGTTGTTCAGACATCCCAAATGCAAAAAAGGTTACTTAAACTAGAGTTAAGCAAAGTAACAAAAACCACTCAACAGGCCCAAACACACACTACGCTACCAGCGAGGGGAGGGATAAGTAAAATTAAATTTTAAAACACTAAAAGTATAATAAAGTAATAGGGAAACCTACACTTCCACACAACTTTCACACAAAACTTCAAAAATTAGCACTTTAAAGACTAAATAAACTGCACTTAGCTGAAGAGCTTAGAAACACAATCTGGTCACCAGCGCGGCAAACGAGATCTGAGGTCATGAGGGTAGAGCAGGGCATTATGGGTGAGGGGAGGAGCTGAGAGCTTGGATCCATAGCTGGTAAACCATGCCGGTTCAGATCCGATATCGGATCCATAACCCACAGGTTGCAGACAAATGAATCTCCTACTTCAAATCCTCTGTCTTTCTGGAAAATAATGCAAGGTGGTTTAGAAGAAACTGCTTGTAATTTGGAAATTCTTCTAGCCAAGGTGAGGGCAACTAGAAGAATAGTTTTTCAAGACAAACTTTATGTCACAATTACTAGCTGGTTAGAAAAGTTTGAGTGAGGCCTTGGAGAATCAGAAGAAGATACCAAGGGGGAGTGGGGTCTTTGATAGGTCATCTGAAAAGAACACCCCCTTTCAAGAAAGCTCTACATAACTTCAAAGTGGCTACAGGCCCTGATGATAGGACTAAGTGGAAATTGGATATGGTGGCCAATTGAAGCTTGATCGTGGCAAAGCTGGATCCCGCCATGAACAGGAAGAAGGAGAGAATGGTAGGAACAGAAGCTGAACAGGAATTAATGTTCTCTTTAGCAGCCCAGATAGAAAATCTGATCCACTTGCTTTTGTACACTTTTTTGGTGGAGGCCTTTTGAGAACCTGAAACAATACTCTTTAAGGGAGAGGAAAGCCTGGATCCCTTGAAAGTCACTGGAATTGGAGAAACTATGCGGTTAGCTTGAGAGAGGACAGATCTTGGGAGTCCAAGGGATGGATAGGTTAAGAGATCCTGGTTGGGCTCCAGTATCCAGGGAGGATACTTCAGATGAGACCAGAGGAAGGGAAAACAACTCTGAGGCCAATAAGGGGCAATGAGGATTAAAGTGCTCTTCAACTGTTGGGCTTTCTGAAGAAATTTTGGAATTAACGGTAGGGGAGGATAAGCAGATAAGCATAGAGGAGACTGGAGGGCCAATCGTAGACTAGAGCGTCCCTCAGGGACTCCCAGGTAGGGGGATCAACATGAAGTACTTGATACACTTGTAGTTGTGATTGGAAGCAAAGAGATCACAGCAAGGATTACCCCAATAGTCAAAAATCTGATTCACTACTGTTTGGTTGAGGGACCACTCATGGGGTGTCAGAATGGACCTGCTGAGGTTTTCTGCCAGTACACTGTTTTTCCCCAGTATGTGAGTTGCAATGAGAAAGTGGTGTGAAGAGATTGCCCATTCCCAAACTCTGATGGCCTCTCTGCAAAGGGGGGCAAGAATGGGTTCCCTCCTTGTTTGCTGATGTACTAGACTACTGACATGTCTGTGTGAATTGCAATGGTCCCCAGAGGGAGAACATCCTGAAAGGCTTGCAACGAGAGAAGCACTGCCCTCATCTCTAGGACACTGATATGCTTTCTGGTCTCTAACGAAGTCCACGTGCCTTGGACCATCTTCCCTTTGAAATGCCAACCCCCCCCCAAGCTGGGAAGCGTTCATGGTCACTGTAGCTGTGGGCAATGGAAGAATGAACAGTCTGCCAATTGACAGGTTGGAGGAATCCACCACTCCATGTGGGTTCTGCAAATATTTGTCAACTTGATAGGGATAGAGACTGAAGTATAGACCACTGCACGGCCAAGGTTCACTGGAGAAAAACACATATAGAACCTTGCCAGGGGAAAATAATATTATGGCAGGTGCCATAGATCCAAGAGCTTGAAAAACAAGCCTGGCGAGAGATGGAAAAGTTAAAGTCTGCCACCACCATAGCATCAACGGGAATACCCTTGGACCAGAAGGAACAGTCCATAGGTGGCCCAAGAATTTTGTGAGGTTGTTTAGGCACAGGGTCTATAGTGTCTGGCTTTTTCCATGGCCAGTGTGTCATCAAATACATGAGGGTATCACCCAAGATGTAGCCAGGCCCATCTGAAGGCCTCCAAGAAATACAGACACCTCAGAAATATGATCTTGGGACAACCAACCACCTCTTTGTTTTAGAACTTCCAAAATGTCTGCAAAGGAGACATCCTCAGGTGGTGATTTTGAAGATCCTTCCCCTTCATCAAAGTCCATATCTTTATTGAGAGACTCCATGGGGTAGTCTAAGTGCCTCCTTTTGCACATCCTCTTCCGAGGCACTTCCTCTGTGGGATGCTTAGGGGAGGTATTGGTAGAGATGGGAGCCACCTCAGGCGGGAAAGCATGGATGCTCTTTGAAACAGTTTGACCCTGGACAGGAATGGTAGGCCCAATTCCCAGAAACGATGATGGAAGACTGGGTGGAACGGTAGGCACAGATGTGGACTCTGCAGAGAAAGCCTTTTCAGTGACCTTGAAAGTCAAGGGGACTAGAAGAACCTCTGCCCAACTCCATTGGGGCCAAAGCCCTAGAAGAACAGGGTCCCGATCTACATAAGACAGAGTCCCTCACTATCACGCTTCAAGAGGAACCTTGATGAGTGGATGGGTAACAGAAAGATCACACCAACAGCACTACTAGATAGGGGCCAAGGGTACTAGCTGCTAGTACAAGGGTCTAGGGAACTACTAAAGGGGCAGTGAATACCGCACAACGTGGCTGGGCTAATATATGCCTTCGGGCAGATAGCTCAGTACCAACCTATGAACCTAGAAGACATGACAAGGGTCTCGGATCCATGGCTGCCAGGGTGAATTGGACCCATGCTGTTGAAAGCAGACTCACCAAGGGGAAGAGAATGCTCCAATAAAATTGGAGCCGAATCTCTTCCCCCAGATCAGAGACGCGCACTGATCCGAAGATCTTGGAGCAGAGGTGGTCAAGGCAACCAGAGTAGAGGAAGCAAAGATCTGAGTCAGATACTGATTTTGTCGGATGGCTAAGGTCCTTGGGCTCTGAAACAGAGTCGAATCAGAGGAGGAGAGTCAATGTTGGTAGGGACACTCACAGGTCCAAGAAAGGATGGAGCGACAAAACCTCATCTGGATCTGAGCCCTGTAATCTTCCTTACCATTCTGTCCACATCATATTCCTAAAGGCTTCAGGAGGATCTGAACAAAGCCACAGATGGACAGGACTGGTGCACGGTTTGCAAGATCTTTGTAGGAACCATAGGGGAAACAGATCAGATGTATGATTCTGGTAACCAGCTCAAAGTCCTTGGAACCAAAGTCCTGGGCTCCGAAGCTGAAGTTGAGGGTAATTGAGAATGCGAACGAATAGGATCTGAAGGGGTCGAAACAGTTAATGATCTGGGCGAAGCTGGATCCGAAGGAGCAGATGTCTTCAGTGTAGACCCAGATGGATCCGAAAGGCTTTTTGGACCCACTGGAGCCGAGGAATCGGAGGACTTCAGAATTTTTGATGGAGTTCTGATGATGCTCTAGGGTGCTTATGAAGGCGCTTCTTAGGATCAGGAACAGAAAGCAAAGAGGGAGGGAGAATCCCTTTCAGAACCAGTTTCTTTCGCCTACTGGAGATCACTCTGGGGTTGAATCCCTCACAAATGGTACACTGTGGCTTAGTGCACCGTACACACATTTATCATGTGAATCAGAGTGCAGAATTTTTATGACCGCACTCTGTACATCTCTTAAATCCTGCAGGCTTATCCATAAAAAGAAGTTATGTCTTACCATAACGTTCCATCTGAGTTGTTGATCTTCTTCCAGTCATCACTGATGGGTTCGGTTCCGAGCCCTCGGAACTGAGTCGGCCTTATACCAAGCTGGTGTACACCAAAAACTCTCGAGCTAAGATGCTACCCACAATGCCCTTCTCTGTTTCCTCAGATCGGGTTTGCATGCAACATATAGAAGAAGCAGAAAGGCAGAGGCCAACTCTGTGCAGAAACACTGAAACACCACAAGGACCCAGAAGATCCACCAGGAGCCTTTGTTGGGGGACGGTGGGAGGGTGTGATGACTGGAAGAAGATCAACAACTCAGATGGAACGTTATGGTATGACAACTTCTTTATCTGAAGTTGTTAATCTTCTTCCTATTCATGACCGATGGGACAGAATGCCAAACTACTTAGAGAACCTGGGTGGCCCTTATGGAAAAACATTCCTGAGAACCTTTGAGCCGAAGGCCGCTCTTCCCCTGGAGACCAGATCCAATTTGTAATGCTTGATGAAGGTATGGGGTTTAGCCCAAATGGCTGCAGCACAGATGTCATCCATGGAAGCCCTGGAGTGGAAGGCAACAAAAGCTGCGACAGCCCTAGTTTAGTGAGCTTTAATTTGAGCAGGCTTAGATTCATTTGTAAGAGAATATGAGAAGGTAATGCAATCTCTAAGCCATTTTGATAAAGTAACTTTAGATGCAGCACACCCCATTCTAGGGCCATAAAATGAAATGAAAAGTTGGTCTGAATTGCGAAAGGACTTAGTTCTGTCCAGGTAAAAATGTAGTTGTCTATGAACGTCCAATGAATGCAGGCAATATTCTCCCTTGTTTAAATAGTTTGGAAAAAATACAGGGAGCTCAATGGACTGGTTAATCGAGAAGTCGGAAACCACCTTGGGGAGAAAGGATGGATTAGTCTGAAGTGATACTCTGTCCTTATGGAAGATCAGGTACGGGCTCTTGATGCATAATGCTTGTAACTCAGATACGAGTCTGGCTGATGTGACCGCAACCAAAAACAAAGATTTCCATGATAGGAATTTTAGATCACATGTTGCAGTGGGCTCAAAGTGGGGTAGAGAGAGACTGGAGAACCCGGGAGAGATTCCATGCCTCCACAGGCTGCCTGATTAAAAGGTCTGCTATGGAAAATTCCCTTTAGAAAAGTCTTGCAAAGTCAGGTTGAAATAAGAGGGACTCCATCTGTGCCATTACAAAAATTGGAAATAGCTGTTAAATGGACTTGAATGGTGGAAGCTGATGCTTCATTATCAAACAATTCAGAAAGATAATGAAGAATAGCAGCTGTAGGAGTTGAAAAAGGATCAAGCATCCGATTATGTCACCAGATAGCAAATCTTTTCTATTTGTCTCTGTAAGGTTTTCTGGTGGATGGTTTATGGGAGGATAGAATATCATCTCGGACAGATGAGGAAAGGGTTTCCTGCCTGGCAACTAAGGGAAGTGGAGAAGCCAAGCTGACAGATTTGGAAGAGTCAGCCCTTGTGGGTGAGATATTAGGTCCTGATGAGTATCCAGGATCCAAGGAGGTTGTAACAGATGAGGTCGGAGGAAGGGAAACCACACGAGGCCAGAAAGGGGCAATGAGGATTACTTTGCATCTCAACCGAATAGCTTTCATTAGAAAAAGGGGTATCAGAGGTAATGGAGGATAAGCATAGAGAAGACCCGCGGGCCAATCATGAATCAAAGCGTCTCTCGGTGACTCCCCGTGAGGGGGAAAGATGGCAAGTAGCTGCTACATTTGTTGTTTGAGGGGGAAGCGAAAAGATCACAGCATGGCTGGCCCCAAGGGCTGAAAATTTCTGCCGTCACGCTCAGATTGAGAGACCACTTGGGAGGACAGAGAATGCATCTGCTCAGCCTGTATGTAATCACGTTGGAGCTCCCTGGGATATGCGTTGCAATTAAAAAGTGGTTGGAATCCATCTCCCAATGCCAAATTCTCATGGCCTCGCGACACAGGGGATAGGATATGGTCCCTCCCTGTTTATGCACCAGATGACAGACATGTTGTCCGACTGGATAACAACCATTCTTGATGGAAGGAGCGGATGGACTGCTTGCAACACTAACAGCACCGCTCTCAACTCCAGGACATTGATATGCAAGTTGACCTCTAGACTGGACCACATGCCTTGGCCAGTCTTTCCCTGGAAGTGGCCCCCACACCCTATCAGGGACACGTCCGTGGTCACTGTGGCACCTGGTTGGGGAGCCTGGAAGGGGCAACACCAAAAATTTTCGTCTGTACTCATCCACCAGAGAAGATCTTGTTTGTAGGAGTTTGTGATGAGGATCTGTGAGCTCAAGGAATGAAGACTGGATATCCACTGGGACAGAAGGAGCCATTGTAGTAGTCTCATATGTAATCTGGCTAGGGGAACAATTGGGATGGCTGCCACCATAGACCCAGGAGCCTGTAGAACTTCCCTTGCAGACACCCTCCTTTGACAGAGTATCACTTGTACTTGTGCCCTTAATCTCTGAAGTCTGTGAGGAGGAAGCAAAACTAGGCTTGAGTGCTGAATACTGCCCCTATAAATGCCAACTGCTGTGTGGGGTGAAGGTTGGATTCGGTGAAACACTGCTATATGGCTGTGCGGCAAACGAGATCAGAGTTAAAAGAGAAGGGCATTGAGGGTAGCAGCTTAGCTCGAGAGTTTTTGTGTACCCGAGCTTGGTATAAGGCTGACTCTGTTCCGAGGGCACGGAACCAAACTCATCAGTGATGAATAGGAAGATGATGAACAACTTCAGATCTAAATTTTACCTAAGCTTGGTACCAAAGACCAAGAACAACTATCAATCCTATTTAGCTAATGTAACTACAATAACTATAACCACTACAACACTATCCTAACTATACACTATAATAATGACCACAATAATAACCTTAACAACTGAAGAGAAAGTTCAAACTTCTGAAAACCACCAGCTATGCTAGATAGGGCTGCCCTAATGCCAGCAAGAAGCTTTGTGGGTGGAAGGAAGAAGAAAGGCAATAATTATGGGAAAAAAAAAACAAGGAATACACTTCTCTGCAAAGGGAAAAAAAACTGCAACTAGTTGCTTGAGCACTGGAGAGCACGTCCGACACAGATGGTGGCAAATGAGATCTGAGGGAGCTGTGCTTAGTACAGGGGATTGTGGGTTAGCGAGGAACTCAAGCCTAAAAGCTGAAATCTGTGGTAGGCGGCTGAGTCAGATCCGTAACTCATAAGTGAATCAGAATGAGAGGGACAACATCAGATCACTCTGTTTCAAGTTAAAACAAGTAAAATGACTGTCAATTCCTGAAAACCTTATCCTTCATTTTGTCAGCATCTTGTTTAGAAATAGGGAAGCATCAAGGTACCGAGAGAGGTCATGAATAAAGATAGCAACGACCTCTTAAAAATACCAACGTTCTTCAACTAATTGCAAGCCCCAGTTAAGGAATATGACTAAAAAATTTGAATCAACAACCAGTAAAGAAATAAAAGCAATTTACAGAGATTATTAATGCAAAATTATCCAATATCTACTATCTACAGCTCCACGCTCTCTCTCAATAATGTTACCAAATACGGCAAATACAATGGAAGCTTTATGCCAGGGGTGTCCAACAGGTGGCCCTTGGGCCACAATCCAGTCCACTGAAGCATTTTACCTGGCCCACCGTATGTCCTACAACATACTGTTTTGAATAGACATACAAGTTGGTCATAGTAGCGTGCACCCCTCAGCATGAAGTACAACATGTGGTCACTGTACCAAAAAGGATGGACACCCCTGCTTTATGGAGATGTAAACATCAACTGGAATAAAATCAACAACCCTAATCCCACCATATCCATCAATCTATTTAACTATAACCAACTAACTAACTCCATTACCAGACCCAACAAAACAAACCCCCCAGGTACCACACTAGACTGAATCCTAGTATCCCATCCTAATAAAGTCTTAAACTCTGGCATTATACCTGACCCTATAGGAGACCACTTGCCAGCTTTCATCCACCAAGCTACCCACTCCTCTCCTCACCTACCACCAATATATTCACACACGTAACTTCACAAACTTTAACCCACTACTTTCTCTGACTCCCTAAAAACTCTACCACTAGACAATACCGTAGAAATTTTTTCAACTCAACCTTCTTAAACGTTCTCAATGC
This sequence comes from Protopterus annectens, assembly GCF_019279795.1. NCBI lineage: Eukaryota > Metazoa > Chordata > Ceratodontiformes > Protopteridae > Protopterus > Protopterus annectens. The sequence goes on along the minus strand of NC_056741.1, from coordinate 718,560,497 downwards.
TCTAGCTCCACCAAGGACAAAAAGAGTAAAAACCAAGACTGCCCCATGGCTAACCAAAGATACCAAAAAACTTATGCTACAAAGAGATAAATCCTGGAAAGCATACCATCAAAACAAGCAGCCAGAAACTTTTCTTAAATATAAACAACAAAAACAAATCATCAGAGACAAAAAGTCCTACTATATCAAACTCCAGTCTAACCAATCAAAAAAACCCAAACATTTCTGGAATTCCATTAATTCTCTTCTCAACCCACGTACCAGAAACAACCCCTTCCATGACACCAGCAAATCTGATCCTGAAATAGCCTCTCTTTTCAACTTCTTCACCAACTCCATAGCAGAACTGACCAAGACCTTCCCTAATAACCCTTCCCTTCAACCTATCCAATCTTCCCCACCCCCTACACCACCATCTGCCCCAACCCTCCTCCAATATTTGAACTTAAACCCATCTTAACATCCCACATAAATAAATTACTCTCTAAATTAAAACCATGCTCCAATGCCCCTGACAATACCCCATCTTCCTTCCTAAAAATAGCCGCAGATGGTATCGCACTCCCCATTAGCATCTTGATCAATAGATCCATGCAGGAATCTTATGTAGCCAAATTATGGCATGCTGTCTTTATTCTACCTCTCCATAAAGGAGGCAAAAAAATAGCATCTCTAACTACTGCCCCATAGCTATCCTCTCCCCAATCTCAAAACTTGTGGAAAAATGCATCCATGTTCAGCTTATGCCACTCCTAGCCAATCACCAACTAATCACTCCAACCCAACACGACTTCTGACCTGGCCATAGTACTATCACTGCCCTTCTCTCCTTAAGGCACAATAGATCTTGCCCTTGACTCTGGAAGAATAGTATCAGTTTTACTAGCTCTATCCAAGGCATTCGATATAATCTCCCATACCCATCTCTTGAACCAGGTTTCTAACCTTAATCTCTCCCAGAATACCTTATCCTGGTTCTCAAGCTACCTCTCTGACAGGTCTCAAGCTGTGAAGTGGGAAAAAAGCACCTCAACCTTCCTTCCTACCCCCACTGGGGTACCCCCAGGGATCCATACTTGGTCCAATGCTGTTCAACATCTTTATTAATGATTTTCACAAAGCCATACTCAACACCAAAATTGTACAATAAGCAGACGATTCAACTTTAGTCTACTGCGCCATTAACCTCTCAGAGCTTCAAACAGTGACCCAAACTGCTTTCTCCTCAACTGAAAACTGGATGCTCCAAAAACACTTCTCTCTAAATGCCAACAAATCCAAAATACTACTATTTTCTCCCTCAAAAGCTTCCCCTCTTGATAAAAACTCATTCCCAATTATTAGCCAAAACAACTCAACTATAGAGGCTGTTCCCCTTTGTTAAACTACTTGGGGTTACCATTGAACACCTAAAATTCAACACTCACATCCAGCAAAACATTAAGAAAACCCATATAAAACTTGGTATGCTATACAGAAACATCCACTTTCTCTCTCCTCCCACCAGACAAACTCTCGCCACTACCTATCTTCTCCCCTCACTAATGTATGGCGCTCCTCTACTAAAAAACATATCTGCCTCTCTCTCCTCCAAACTGGAAGTCTGTTATAATAAGATTTCTAAATTTGCCACCAAAGCCAAATTCTCCTCCCATCATTGCACTGCCCTTCATTTGTTAAATTGGCTTGAACTCTCCAACCATCTAGACCATCTCCAAATTACTACAGTCCACAGACTAATTTTTCAACCCAGCACTAACCAACATCCTTCAACCTTACACCCCTCAGAGAACTCTAAAATCAACTCACCAAAACCTAATCACTGTACGCAAACCCAATCGTCCTGCTGGTTAGCTTCTGCTATCCTTTTCCTTGGCTAAAAAATGTAATTCTCTTCCTTCCTCCCCAAGGACTTGTGAAAACTTTGAAACCTTTAAAACTCAGCTACATTCCTACCTGTCCTCCAACACGAAATGCAACTGCACTCTCCCCACCTAGCCTAATAATATATCCACCCCTTAAACTCCTGACTAACTCTGAGTACAAGCTAACCTAACATAAATGTATGTATTGTAAATAACATAATTGTACGTATTATAAATAACCCTTCCCACCTTTTTTTTCTCTCTTCCTTCTAAGTCTTTATTCTCCCTCTCAATTAAGTTACCACTGCCATCCTAAATATTTAGATACTATGTAATCAAAGAATTTATTCCTGTTCTGTAGCATGAAATGAAATTGTAATGGTGTCTTCTTTACTATGATTGTATATGTAACTAAACTATGTAATGCAGAGCTTTTCTCCCTGGGCCTCCACCGAAAACGGGCTCCCTGAGCCCAGTGGACCTCCCCGGTCATCAAACTGGAAATAAATAAACTTATGCCCTGCCTTACACTTTAACCAAACTGCAAAGAACAAAGGTTAGACAGTCAAAGCTGCTTCATCCAGCATGTCCAATAAATACTACTGGTAAAAATCATGTATCAATGAAATCAAACTGCAAAGCAAAATCTGTGACTGAAACTATAACAGCTTGACAGAATAAGGGAGTCCTTTACTCAGTTTCACAGAAACATATTCAGGAATAGTTAAAATCTTACCATAATCAGAGATGCCCTTCTCTTCTATGTTGCAGTATTCCTTACATGTGGGTAGTCCACCACCCAAGTGACTCTATGTACGGCCAGCATACAACAGCTTTTACATACTGCAAGGTACGTGGGATGTCACACACATGCGCGGTCACATCTGTAAAAGGACATCTGCACATACAATCCTCTGAACTGTAATGCCGCAGAAAAACAAGATATAGGGGGAAGGCGGGAGTGACAATACTAAAATATAGAGGACATCTATGGTCATTGCAAGATTTTACACAACTATATGTCATTCTACTCAATGTTACAGTATTCTTTACATGTGGGAGAGTACCAAACCTTAGTAAGAACCCTGGAAGGAGAAAATAGCAGAGGAGCTCTCAACAAAGCCATGGAGAATGGCTCTGGCAAACCCTGCTCTAGATCTAGAAATTGTATCCAACTTGTAATGTTTGGTGAAAGTATGCACAGAAGACCAAGTAGTAGCCCCTAAAACTGTGACAGTATCCAGACCTTTAAAGAATGCGCCTAAGGAGGCCACAGACCTAGTGGAGTGAGCCTTAACAGGAGCAGGAAGAGTCTTACCATGAAAATCCTAACAAAACTGCCTTAGAAATCCAAGAAGAAATGGTCTGTTTAGAGAGAGAGAAATCCAGAGCCCTGGGATGAAAAACAAATAGTTGATAAGGCTTTCTTACAGCCTTAGTTTTATCCAAATACAATCTGAGCTGTCTATGCACATCCAAGGTGTGTAAGATCCTTTCAATGGAGGACTGAGACAGGAAGAGGGTGGGCAACTGAACAGATTAAAACAACTAATTCATCACCTTGGGCATAAAAGAAGGATTGGTACACAAAGACCCTATCCTTGTGGAAAACTAGGAAAGGTGGAGAAGCCATCAAAGCTTGAATCTCAGAAAACTCTCCTAGCAGAGGTTAAAGCTAGCAAAAGAACTGTTTTCCAAGTACAAAACTTTAGGGAAGCTGAGGCTGCAAGTTCAAAAGGGGCCACAGTAAGCTTCTCCAAGACATAATTAAAATCCCAAAGAGGTGGAACGTTTCCGGGGAGGCTTAATGAGGCTTAATATGAAGGTCACCTTTAAGAAAAAGTTTCACTTCCAATCTGGAAGCAAAAGGTGGAGATAATGGCAGACATGCAGAAATGGCTGACAAACTTTTGCTGATGAATAAGCCAAACCACTGGAGCATCCACTGAGAATGGATCCAGATTTCATGAAAGACACCAAAATGAAAATCTCTTCCCTATGGACAAGAAAGAAACCCCTGGCTCAGTAAAGAAACCAAACAAATCCTCAAGTCCAGAGACACTTCCTGGGTTTACCATCAAAAAAAACAAAGAAGCACAAAGACTAAGTACCAAGAACTGTGCAACCGTGCAAAAAAATGCATTAGGCTGGATAAAAAAATCCTACTACACAACATTACAAACTAAATACCAACACAACCCCCAAAAATTTTGGAAAAATGTAAACCAGCTACTAAAATCCACCCAAAAGGCTACCCCCAAACCAACCACCCCCTGACACTAAAGTTCCCATTGAAACACAATTCAGCTCCCACTTTGTGAACTCAATTCTATCCTTAGTATCACAGGACAGTTCCTTCCTCACTATACCCCCAACACAAATAACACTAATTCAAGCTTTACCCTCAAAATAGTTTCCACCACTTCAATCAAAAGCATGCTCTCCAAACTAAAAACCTCATCAGCAGCAGCCAACCTCCTCCCCAGCTATTTCTTGAAACTCACAGCAGATGCTATTGCTATCCCAGTCTCCACTCTCATAAACAGATCAATCGCTGAAAACTATGTGCCCAAACTCTGGAAAATATCCTATGTTACACCCATAGATAAAGGTGGGACCTCCACTGAACTTAACTACAGACCCATTGCTTTACTCTCCCCCCGGCCACAATCTTAGAAAAATGCATCCCATACCCAGATGCTAAACTAGCTCCTAGACAGCAACATCCTGTCACCTACTCAGCATGGTTTCAGACCTGCCCATAGTACCACTACAGCCCTCCTCTGCTTCACAGACACAGTAAACCGTCTCAAAAATGAAGGCCTACAGGTGTCAACTCTTTTTTTTGGATATGTACAAAGCATTTGACACAGTCTCACACCAAATCCTGCTAAACAAACTAAACCAATATCACCTATCAAAATCCACTCTTACCTGGTTCCAAAGCTACTCAGAACTTTTTCTAACAGAACTAAAGCAATGTAACTGGACCCCTCTAAAGATACTCCCTCTTAACGATGCAGTACAATACTTCAACTCCACGTTCTTATCTATTCTAGATCAGCACGCACCAACTCGCACTATTAGAACCAAAACCAAACCAGCCCCCTGGCTTAGCAACAATACTAGACAAAAAATCATTACCAGAAACAAAGCCTGGACTAAATGGCACACTACCAAGAACCAAGCTGACCATCAAACCTTCAGAGAATGTAAAAACACAAAAAAAATCCATACGGTTAGACAAAAAGAACTACTACCTTCATTTACAACAAACATCCAATAAGGAACCAAAAAAATTCTGGTCCACCATCAATAATCTTCTATGCCCAGGCCAATCTATTACACCCAGCCCACAACACTCTAACCCTGACAACCCTATACAAACAGCAAATGCCTTTAACTCCTTCACTAATACTATACAAAATCTTGCAAATCACCTATCTCCCGATACCTCAAAGATACTTCCTTCTTCTGTAAATACACCCTGCTCATTTCACTTTCTTCCTATTTCTACATCATATATCTCTTCCTTGCTACAAAAACTTAAACCTACTACCCCCTCCGCAGACAAACTCCCTGCAGAGTTCCTGCAAATAGGAGCTAAAGCCATTGTGTATCCCATTTCTATATCAATAAACAGATTGATCAATGAAAAAACTGTCCCTGAAATCTGGAAAATCTCACATTATCCCACTACATAAAGAAGGAAACTCTAATGAATTCTCTAACTATCGATCCATAACTTTGCTATCCCCCATTGCCAAAATTATGGAAAAATGTATCTATAAACAACTCCTTAACCATCTTCTCCAACACAACTTAATTGCCAACTGTCAGCATGGTTTCAGACCTTCACGCAGTACTACCACTGCACTGCTCTCTTTCACTAACACCATCAACTCTAACCGCAACAAAAACAGTCTCTCTTCTGCACTATTCATAGACTTATCCAAAGTCTTTGACATGGTGAATCACCAACTACTCTTGCACATTCTCTTCTCTCTCTCACCTGATCCCCACAGCATAACTTGGTTTAAATCTTACCTTGAAAACCGCCAACAAGCAGTACTCTGTAAAAATTCACTATCTGACCACCTACCTATCTCTCTAGGTGTGCCACAAGGCTCCATCTTAGGACCACTTCTATTTTCCATCTTTATCAACGATCTTCAATCAGCGCTCTCTCATACTACCTGTATTCAATATGCAGATGACTCCACTATAATCTGCACAGCTACCTCTCAAACTGAACTTCAGACTCTTACCCAAAAAGTCTTTAACACAGTAGAACAATGGTTCTCACAAAGCTGCCTTCTACTTAACCCTAAGAAAACTAAGCTACTACTCTTTTCACCAACACGAAATCACATCCCCCTAAATTTCACTATTACTTCCAATAACAGTACTAGTATTTCTCCGGACACCACCACAAAATTATTAGGAATTACTATAGACAATAATCTTAATTTTGAAAATAGCATTAACTCTAACATAAAATCTGTGAACAAAAAAATAAGAAGCTTATACAGAATCAAACCCTTTCTTACTCCAGCTACTAGAATTACCCTAGCCAGAACTCATCTGGATCTCTACTTTACTTTATGCATGCCCTATTTATACCAAACTCTCAAAAAAAATCTCAATAAACTAGTTACATGCTGCAATAACATTGCTAGATTTGCTACCAGATCCCCATTCAGGACCCATTATTGCCTTAATCTAAGACAACTAGGTTGGCTTGAACTTCCCAATCAGATTCAACTACAACAACTTATAATAGTTCACAAAACCCTGTACCAACCCACTAAAACTCCAATACTCGATAGCCTTATTACCCCCCTTATTATAACCTTAAACATCTACGGTCTTCTAAAAAACTTTTGATCAACACCACTATACCCAATAACTCTGCAGGAGACTGCTTGTTCTCCAACTCAGTAGGAAAATTATGGAATAAATTACCCTCAGACATCTCATCTCTGACTTCTCTCCCTCTATTTAAAAAAAAATCTCAAAACATATCTCAATAAAAAATGGCTATGCCCCTGCACTAACCCAGACTAACCTTGTTTTTCTTTCCCTGTCTTCCTTCCTTCCCCTTTAACCCAATTACATCCAATAACTTAGGGGACTCTCAGCTGCTCAACTTTACACTAAGATTTGAAATAAAAGACCCACTGCCTACTTACCCCTAATGTCTCTCCCTCTCCTTCATAAGAGTAACCTTGTCTCTCTTTCATAACCGTAACTATTCTACTTCCTCTATGAAAATAATCTAATCCTTAAACTCAACCTATACTATCTCTGATACCTTTCCCATCTTTCCTTCATCTCCGTTCACACTTATTTCATATAATATGTTTTTTATAAAGAGGATTGTGCTAATCACATCACACAGTAAGGGATTTTCTATATTTCACGTGTGTAAACAGTATTGTGTTATGAACATCACATAGCCTTTTACTTTTACTTAAAAAGTAATCTCTCAAAAAAATAAATAAATAAATAAAAATTTGCTGTTACCATTATATCTGCTATTATTTTTATTGTTACGCTTTATTAATCAATGTACTAATAATTTGGAGCTTTTCTCCCCGGGTCTCTACTGAAAATGGACATATATCCAGCTAGACTAGACCGGTCAACAAATGTAAAATAAAAATAAATAAATAAATAAAATACTTAGCTGACAGGTACCAAGCTGTGAAATGGGAAAATTCTCTCTCTCCTCTTTTGCCCATAACTATAGGAGTCTCACAGGGTTCTATCTTAGGACCACTACTATTCACAGTCTTTAAAAATGACCTCCATACCTCTACACAGCATGCATCTATCATTCAGTATGCAGATGACACTACCTTAATCTGTGCTGCACAAAACATTCCCACCCTCCTGCAAACAACTCAACTAGCATTCTCTGACGTTGAAAACTACCTTACCAAAGCCCAACTTATCCTCAATCTAAAGAAAACTCAGCTTATAAATATAACCATTTCTAACAAAAACACTAACAGTCAATTCACTATCTACTCCACAAATGCTACTCCAAGCGCTCCAGTGGCACAGGCTAAGCTATTGGGAATAACCATAGACTCCCACCTAAAATTTGATAGTCATCTCAACTTAACTATTAAAAAAGTAAATGCCAAACTGGGATCACTCTACCGTATCAAACCATTTCTTACCAACACAAGATCAGCCATTGCTCGCTCCCAACTTCTATCCATCCTACCCTATGCATCTCCCGTTCTGACTAATCTCAACAAAACTGAACTAAGCAAAATGGAAGCCTGCTATAACAGAATTGCCCGCTTTGCTGCAAATTGCTCATATAGAACTCATCACTGTACTGCTTTGAGACAGCTCCACTGGCTTGAACTGCCCAACCTCCTAACCAACATTCAGCTCTGCCTCTGTCATTCTATCTATTACCTCACCAATAAGTGCCCTGCCCTCAAAAACCTAGTACAACATCACTCAGCCAAAAGGCCTCTTAGATCATCAAGCAAACTACTACTAGAAGTCACCAACAGCTACAATAGCTTTGGAGATACACTATATAGTAGTTCAGTGGCTAAATCGTCTAAAGCCTCCTTTAAAGACCTCATCAGGCAACATCTCAAGCAAAGTTGGCAGTGCCATGACTGCTCCCCAGGCTAGCGAAAGCAGATAACGTATACATACTAACTCTAGAGTACTTGATAATAGTTTTCAATCTTACTCACAAACACTGGCTAATCTACTATGTATGTACTGTACCTGTGTACTATGTATGTATTCTACCTATGTTCCAAATTTCAGCTGTACACCACAAATCTATTAATTACCTTTATTTTTAAATTAATTTTTTTTGTTTGTTCTCTCCACTGTAACTGTTGATGTGCCACATACCACTGTAATAACATGTCTCTTGTAATTTGTGTGCATACTGATCATGTCTAAATAACAAAATGTGTCTGTAATTTTTCTTTGTGGAGCTTTTCTCCTCGGGCCTCTGCTGAAAAAGGGCCTTTTCGTCAGTCAGACACCCCTGGTTAACAAATGTAAAATAAAATAAATAAAATAGTATTGGGTTTCCTGTCCTCCTGCAGAACCCTAAGTACGTCCTCAGAGAAACAGTGTCTGAAAGGAATGTAAAGTGGATCACCCACAGATTCAGTTGTAAGGTTGACAAATGTGGATGAAAGTAGAGATCCCTGGTTCTGTGTGAGCAGGTCCACTCGGTGAGGTAACTTGTGATGACTGCCTTTGGCTAAATGCAGAAGAGGAGGGAACCAATGCTGTCTTGGCCAAAAGGGAGTCACTAGCAAGATTTTTGGTTTGTCCTGCTAAATTCTGAGCAGCACTTTTTGAATGAGAGGAAAGGAGGGGGATGCATACAGAAACATCCACGTCCATGAAAAAAATAGGGAATCCACCTTCCAAGCCAGATGATGTGGGACTCTGGCACAAAACAGAGGAAGTTGTCTGTTTAGAGGGGAGGCAAAAAAAGATCCAGAACAGGAGTACCCCCACCAATGGTCCAAGTCCAGAAACACATCCCTGTGAAGCATCCATTCATGGAATTGAGTGATGGACCTGCTTAGTGTGTCTACCACAATATTTTGAGAGGACGGGAAGCAAACAGCTTGATGAGTCACCTTGTACTTAACTGCCAAATCCCATGCCATGACAGCTGACTTGCACAGAAGGTAAGACTTTGCCCCCCCCCAGCTGCTTGTTGGCATGCCAGAGAACTGTGTTGTTGTCCGTAAACACTTTCAGAGCCCTCACCTCCTTGATGCAGATATGCTCTTTCTTTTGTGAATGAGATCAAAGGCCCCTTTTTGATGCAAAGGCTGCCCCCAGCCTGTGTCTGAGGCATCCATGAACAACTCCTGGGTAGGTTTGGGCAGATGAAGAGGAAGTCCTGGATTCAAAGTAAATTGTTGAATCCACCAAAAAAGCTTGGATGTTAGGCATGGGAGAAGAGGGATCATAAACTCCAGAGGGTGAGCACGCTGCATCCAAACTGATTTTAGGTACCAAAAGAATTTCCTCATGTGGAGTTTTGCAAGAAGCAGCATGGATATTGTGGATGCCATAAAACCAAGAAGTCTCAGAAACTCTTTGGCTGTAATGGAGGAGAGAGGCAGAAGGTTTTCAAAAAAGGAAGTGAGGGACAGAATCTCTTCTGGAGGAATAAAAGCCATCATGATGCATGTTCTGAACCTGCACCATAGAAAGATGTAATCTTATGAAGGGGACAGGGAAGACTTACTGAAATTTATGTTGAACCCCAGACTTTGTAAGAGAAAGATTGCAAACTGCAGATTTTGAATAAACTGTTTTGACAGGGGAGCCAGAAAGAGAAGATCATCCAGGTATGGATATATCTGAATATCCTTGACCCTGAGGAAAGCAATCACAGGGGCTAAGCACTTTGTAAATACTCCTGGGGCAGCTGAAAGCCCAAAAGGTAAGGAACAGAACTGAAAGTGCAAAGAAACCAGAGAGAAATGGAAAAAATTCCCATACAGAGGATGGATGGGGATGTGAAGTTAAGCATCTTGGATGTCTAGAGAAGCCATGCAAGACTGACAGGGAAACAAAGTCTTTAAAGACAGCATCAGAAGGTTGGTACTTTTAGGAATGTGTTTTTATGCAGGAAAGGTCCAGAACTAGTCTCCAAGGACCATTTTTTTAGGGGAAAAGAAACACTCTAGTAAAAACCTCGGCCTCTCTGGCACATTGGCACCTGCTAAATTGTGCCTTGAGGAAATAAGTTTTTTAGAACCTGTGGAAACAAATTCAACTGGTTTGTAGGGGGCTGTGGAACCCTCATGAAAGGAGGAAGATTTTTCCAAGTCATGAAATATCCTTGTTGGATAATGGAAAGAACCCAAGAATCCTGGGTGATCCTTGCCCAAGCTGGAAAAGAGAGAGATAGACAGAGATGGAGGGGTAAGATTTGGAAGAGGCTTGTAGTCACGGAGTACTTGGCCTGGCTGGAAAGGACTGCTGGAGGAAATGGCAGAACTAGTAGTCAGACTCTAGAGGTTTCCTAGCAGTCTTTTTAGGTCTAGAAGAAGCAGTAGAGGAGGATGGGAGCACCTGTCTTCTAACAAAGGAGGCCTTAGAAGGAAATTTCCTGTGGAATTTTGGAACAGGAGAAACAAAAAGGTGCTTCAAACCTTGAAAGTTCCTTTTCCTTCTCTTGTAAGGACTTGTCTGTAGCTGCAGAACCAAACGGAGCAGATTTATCTAGAGGTGCATCCAAAATTTTGCTTTTATGTCATCTGGCAAAGGTGGAAGCCTCAACCAAGAGTGCCTGCTAAGTACAGAACCAGTTGCAGTTCTACAGGATGCCTCAACAGCATCATAACTGCATTTAATAGAATGTCTAGCCACTTAAGAAGCTGCTAAAACAGACATAGCTTAAATTTTAAGGTCAGAATCTGGATGATGAGACCGTGCTTGAGAGACCCAAGAAAGGGACAATGAATACCTGGACATGTGAGTTTGGTAATTCATAGCTCTGATGGCCAAAGTGGAGGAAGTATAAGGTGGATCAGCTGATAGACACACACAGGAATTTGCAGTCATCAGACATCTTGTAGAGCCTGTCTGACCTTTTTGGAGCAGGAGCCTGTGAATCAGGGGTCTTAAAAGAAGATGAGAAAACATCCAAAAAAGCTGGCAAAACAGGAAGCACAGCAGAAAAAGGAACTTTGTTTGTAAAAGGTCATTATACCTTGTTTTGCTTGCTGAAATCTGTGAGCAGTCTCATTTAAAGAATTCTCATTTTGTTAATGGTCTTCCCAAAAGAAATCTCTTACTGGGGAATCCTCCCATTAGACTACTCTGGAGAGGCATATTCTAAAGAAGTAATTTGTGTAAAGTATGAAAAGGAATCCTCATCAGAGGAATAATTGTCATCAAGTTCCTGTTCCCCAACCCTTTTAACAGGGCAGGATGCATAAGGAAGAACAGAAACAGCACAGGAAGGGCTTCAGAGCCATCAAACCCTTAAATCAGTCCCTGAAAAAAATGTATCCCAAGAGGAAGAAGCCTGAGAGTGTTTGGTTTTCTGTTTTTCTTAACATGCACTTCAGCAAAATGAGTTGTGGAAGAACCAGACGTAGGACTGACCTCAGAATCTGTTCCCTATCTACAGTAAGAGGCATGTCCCTGTGACCCACAAAGCACAGTGAGCCATGGTTCCTCTCTGCACTGCCTCTGAGGATGTGCCAAGGTTGAATTCCTTAACAGCTTCCAATGAGGTACCCCCCAAGGAACTGGACCCAACCTCCAAACATAACACCGGGTCTTCACTAACCTCAAGGGATACATTGGTGGAAAAAGGTGCAGCCGAAGAGGATTTGGGCCTAGGCTTACTGACTTTCCTCTTCAAAACTGGCTCAGCCGAAGGACCAAGGAACCCTCCATAACGTCCTTAGCCAATGTTTAATTCACTGATTCTGTAAATAAAGATTTAAAGCCAAACGTCAGAAACAAAGTTTTAGAGGCAAAGGCCTTACAGATGGCACAAGAGCGATGGTCATGATTGGGGCCTAAACAGAAAAGACATTGTGGCTGTCCTTACATGGAATCTGCCTTCTACACTTACACTTGCCCTTCCTGGATGACATGAACTAAGCACAAAAGGCAGTAGCAGAAATAAATTCCCAGTGGGGCACTTATCTGAAAGCTGGCAGCAACCAATGGAATTAGGCAGCAGACTGACATACGAGTCAAGTGTTCTGAATGGTGGCAGAAAAGTTCAGAGGCTTGTACGTGTGGAGGTACTTTTATGGCTGACATTGACGGTGCATATATGTGACATCCCACGTACCTTGCAGTAGCTAAAAGCTGTTGTATGCTGGTCAGATGGGTTGCTTCGGCAGATGACTATGCACATGTGAAGAACACTGCAAGATTGAATAGAACAACATTGTTTAGATATCTACAAATGCAAAAGTAGTTGGGAAAGGACTTCTATGAATGTATTTTTTAAAAAAGGGATCGTTCTAATGATAGGAAGGAAGAGGTGAAAACCAGTCCTCCTGCTGCAGTTACTTAAGCCTGCCCTTCTCTTCCTAAGACTTTACCAAACTGACAGCTGGCTGGTAACATAGGAAAAGTCCTGTGACTGAAATGTCTAAAAGACATAATTCTATATCCTCAGTCAAACTCTTAGGAGTTGAGCAAGAGCAACATAGATAAAAGTATACCAGTCAAAGAATACATATTCTGGAAGAAAGTACAGTTGTGTACCTACCATAAATGTAGATGTTCGAGTGTAATCACTGTTTCAGTCATTACTCTTGGGTTATCCTGCTGGCAGGCTACCCGCAGTCGGCCTGAATTCCAAAGTCCTGGTCCTGCGTCGGTTGCTGTCGCCTCTTCCCTGACGTCAGTGCGCCAGGGGTATAAAAGATGTAGCCAACGTCATTTTCTTCAGTTTTTCTTGCCCCAGATGTCAGGTGCCCCCAAAAAGGTAGGCTAACAAAATTATGCCAATAAACATGCATGCACTAAAGTAAACATTTCCTTCATCTACAAGCAAATACACCACATAGGTTGTATAGAATAGAGCAGGACAGATGAGACCCAGCAAAAGAAAGGGGGATGGTGGGAGGGTAACCTGGACTGCAAAAGTGAATACACTCGAACATCTACATTTATGGTAGGTACACAACTGTACTATGTTCATCGTGTTTCACTGTTGCAGTCATTACTCTTGGGTTGAATCCCAAAGCTGAGGATGGGTGGCTGGGGCTAAACAGGATTAGGAGAGGCTATGAGGCCCTGCAGGACTGCAGTGGCAAAGCCTGCTCTGGATTTAGAGTAGAGAGGTAAACAGTAGTGCTTTGTAAAAGTGTGCACTGAACTCCAAGTTGCAGCCTCTAAGATGTCTTTGGTTGGTACTCCTCTGAGGAAGGCTGCTGAAGTGGCTACTGCTCTGGTAGAATGTGGCCTAATGCCCTTAGGCACTGGTTTGCCATGTTGGGAGTAGCAGAAACAAATGCAATGGCCTATCCATTTTGAAATGGTCTGTTTTGAGATGGCCTTTCCTTGTGATCCTGCAGCATATGCCACTACAAGTTGCTCAGTGTTTCTGAAAGCTTTAGCTCCATCCAAGTAGAAGCTTAGCTGTCTGTGTATGTCCAAAGAATGCAGAAGTCTCTCACCCTTGTTCTGTAGGTTTGGATAAAAGGTAGGTAAATGAATGGTTTGGTTAAGGGCCACACTGGACACCACCTTAAGCATAAATGTCGGGTTTGTCCTCAGAGAAACCCTGTCTGGATGGAAAATGATAAAAGGTTCCACAGCCATGAGTGCTTGTAACTCTGAGACTTGTCTTGCAGAGGTTATTGCTAGGAGCAGAGCCATTTTCCAGGATAAGAATTTTATATCAGCTGTTGAGGCTGGCTCAAAAGGAGGCAGTAATGAGTTTTTCCAAGCCATAACTTGAGGTCCCATGCAGGTACTGGTGCTCTCCTTGGAGGTCTTACGTTTTTGGCCCCTCTGAGGTACTGCCTTATTAAAGGATGAGAAAAGATAGGTGGCTCCGTATTGTAATGAGCTGAAATGGCAGAGGCATAGATCTCAACTGATGAGAAGGATAGGCCTTTGTCCAGCATCTCAGTTAAGTATTGTAAAATCTGAGGAATATTTGGTACAAACGTGTCAATTCCTTGTGCCTGGCTCCAAGCACAGAATCTTTCATTTTTCTGCATAAGATTTTCTGGTACTGGGCCTCCTGGCCTCCAAAATAACATCCATCACAGCTTTGTAGAGAGGAGTGTTCTGAATGGCTACATTATCCGCCATGCTGCCAGATTTAAGGTCCTGAGTTGGCTGTGCAGGATCCGATTGTTTTGTTGGGTCAGTAAGTGAGAAATTTGAGGCAATGTCCAGGCTGGACCCGGAGACAAGTTCTTTAGGATTGGGTACCAGTGCCGGCATGGCCAGTCTTGGGCAATCAGTATCATTTTTGGCTTCTCTTGTCTGACCTTTAGGAGTACCTTGGGGAGGAGAGGCAGTGGAGGAAAGGCATATACTGTTAGGTTTTTCCAGCTGAAGGATAAGGCATCCACTTTCCATGCTTGCTTGTGATAAGTCCTTGTGCAGAATCTCTGTAATTGGCAGTTGTGAGGGGAGGCAAATAGATCTGGGCATCCCCATTTCCTTGTTATCATGCTGAAGACTTGTGGATCCAGTTTCCACTCGTGGGGCTCCATGAGGTTTCTGCTTAGTTCGTCTGCCAGAGTATTTTTCTTTCCTGGCAGGAATTGTGCTTGCAGGTGAACTTGATAAGTCAATGCTGTCTCTCACAAAGTCATGGCTTGTCTGCAGAGGAGGTAGGAATGAGTGCCTCCCTGCTTATGTACCACATGACTGTAGTATTGTCTGTCTTTATCAGTAGTTGTCCTGGATGAAGTAGATCCTTGAAAGCTGTCAGGGCATTCTGAACAGCTAGCATCTCTTTTTGATTGATATGAAGATGCATCTGGCTTGCGGGTCATGTGCCCTGAATACATTTTCCTGCCATGTGGGCTCCCCAGGCATAATCTGATGCATCCATTGTTAGAGTTTGACTGGCTGTGGGTAAAGTGAATGGTTGTCCCTTGTTGTGGTGACAAGCCTGTGCCCACCATCGAAACTCCTGTTGCAGGCAGAGAATGAGGGTAATTAATGTTTCCAGGCTGTGGCAATGTTGAATCCAAACACTTTTTAGATACCACTGTAGTTTCCTCAAATGCAGTCTGGCATATGGAATTAGCAGAATGCAGGATGCCATGAAGCCCAAAGCCTGCAGGATTTTTCTTGCAGATAACTGGGTCTTTGTTGCCAACATTTTGAAGTAAGAAGTCAGTTGCCTTTGTTTGTCTGACATGAAATAAGCCATCTGGGCAGTTGTATTTAAGCTTGCACACAGGGATATTATCTCTTGAGAGGGTACTAGTTTTGATTTTTTCGTTTACTGTGTACACTAGGCAAATTAGTAATCTTTTTACAAACGCCAGATGCTTTAGTAGAATGCCCTTGTTCTCTGCTTGAATAAGGCAGTCGTCCAAGTAAGGATATATTTTAATTCCTCTGTCTGCAAAATGCAATTACTGGTGCCAGGCATTTTGTGAAGACCCTGGGCGCAGTAGATAAGCCAAAGGGCAATGTAGAGAATTGGTAGTGCATTGAGCCAGCTATGAATCTGAGGTATCTTCTGCAAGATTGTCTGATTGGAAAATGCAGGTATGCCTCTTTAGGTCCAAAGTTACAAGCCAAGCCTTCTTGCCCAGCATGGGAAGAAGCTGCTGCAGAGTCAACATTTTTAATTTTGGAACATCCAGAAATGTGTTTAGAATAGACAGGTCCAGTATTGGTCTCCAGGCGTTGTCCTTTCTGGGTACCAAGAAAAGTCTCAAGTAAACTCCTTGTCCCTGCTCTTGCTGTGATACTCGCTGAATGGCCCTCATGTCCATTAGGGATGAAACGTGCTTTTGTGCCTCTGCCCATTGATTGTGTGGCAGGTCTGGTATACCTTTTTCCCTTGGCAGGGTGTGAAAGTGGAACCTGTAGCCCTGAGACACTATGTTCAAGACCCATTTGTCCTGTGTGATAAGGTGCCAATTTTGTGAAAAAAGTGCTAGTTTTCCCCGTAAGGGGACTGCCAAAAGATAAGTGCTTGGTGCTGGCAGAGGAAAGTCATTGGGACTGTTTCATGTATGGCTGTGATTTGTCTTCTCCGCTTTTGGAGGTAGAAGCACCCCATTGTTTAGGCTTGTATGAGCCTTGGGGCTGGGATCTGCCTCTGGGACATCAAGTTTCTGCCTCTTTGTGGCCTGTCTGACACTGGAAAGGACCAATTCTTTGTAGGCCAGTTCCTGCTAAATCTGGGTGGCTGCACCTGTAAGAAATCCTTAACTGTCTGCACAGATTTCGCTTTGTCCTCCATTTTCTTCAACACCTCTTCTGCTTTAACACCAAACAAATTATCATGCTGTAATGGAGCATCTAATAATTTTGCTTTAAAACGATCAGGCAGATTCTGTTCCTTTAACCAAGCATACCGCCTAATGACAGAACCCGTAACAGTGGCCCTGCAAGAGGCCTCCAGAGAATCAAAACCACATTGCAAAGTATGCTTTCCCACTTGTTCAGCTGCATGCAACAAGTCCAGCATTTCCTTGTTTTCTGCACATTCAGAATTTGTTGACATTTTCTGTTTAAGCAGTGACATTAAGTATTGCTGATATTTAAGCATATGAAATTGACAATTTAAAGCCCTCACAGCCAAAGTAGCAGAAGTGTAAACCTTTATCCCCCATCTGTCCAGTGCCCTTGAATCCCTATCAGAGGGGATAGGGTTTTTTGCAGTGGAAGCCTTGACCCCTTTGGGACCCTGAGAAATAGTTTCTGGGTCAGCAGCAGGGTTTTTATAAATACATTTATGTGAATCTGGAACCCTGCAGTATCTGTCTGGCTTAACAGGTGCAGGGGGTAGAGAGTCAGGAGACAGGCCGGACTCTGAAAATACATCTACAATGTCTAAAGCAGGAGGTATAGCAAGAGGCCTGTACTGAGGTAGTAAAAGAAAGTCTCTGAGCCTAGATTCTGAGTAATCCTGGCTCTCCCAGTGGAAGTGCTCCCTCAAGGTATGCAGGGTTTCCCCAAAAGAATAATACTCAGATAGATTCTTCAGCATCGGATTCCTCAAAGGGAGGAAGAGAGTATTCCTGTTAAGAAGGAGGAGTCAGAGGAAATGGAAACCTGATCTGAAGATTCATATTCTGTCTCTTGCCTAGGCCTCTTATCAGGAGGGGGATGTGAACCTCTGATCAAAGTAATTAGGTCTTCGGCCATTTTGAGCATCTGTTTCTTAGGCATGGAGGCCTGTCCATGGGCTTGCTGTACCCGTTTCTTTGTCTTTAGTGGTGCTTTAGTCTTTGCCTTTGAAGCTGTAGTCGGTTTTATATATAACAGTGTAGGCCTGAAAACACCCTCAGAAGCCGATGCCTGCTCAGCGGCTCCGGACCCATCTGAGGGAATATTTTCCAAGTGTCCAACACCTTGAGTTTCCAGAGGCCTAGTCTGCTCCACGTGGGAGTCGGAAGCGGCCTGCGGCTCTGAGGTAGCGGGCGTCAGGGGCTGCGAAAGCTTCTCACTGAGAACCGGCGACTGGCTTAGAAGAAGCCTAGTCAGTTTTGGACCTTAGATGCCTGTCCTTTTCCTTGTGTTTCTTGTGAATTGCGGCAGTCGGATGGCTATCCAACATCGTATAATTAAATCTTCGGGCAAAGTAATGAAATGCAAAATCGTACCGATGCTTAATAGTGCGTTGGTTAAATCTAGCACAAAACCTGCAATTAGCAACGTCGTGATCAAGGCCTAGGCAAGGAATACAATAAGAATGGAAGTCCTTATGAGGTATTTGCTTCCCACAAGAAATACAAATTATTAACTTTTTCTGACATTGGTACGGAGCAAGAAAAAAGTTTCCCCAACGGGATACTTAGCTTTCAATGAAGACTTCGGATCTGAAATTCGAACACGAAAATCTCAGGAGTCAGCAGACCGGCACTTGCGAACTGTTTCTGCTTCGGGCACCGCGCGGCAAGAAAGACTGAAGAAAATGGCGTCGGCTGCATCTTTTATACCCCTGGCGCACTGATGTCAGCGAAGAGGCGACAGCAACCGACGCCGGACCAGGACTTTGGAATTCAGGCCTATTGCGGGTAGCCTGCCAGCAGGATAACCCAAGAGTAATGACTGCAACAGTGAAACACGATGAACATCTATGTCATATGCATACCTTAATGCCCGAAAGATGAATCACTTCAGCAACATTTACATTTGCTAGCAACTCTTATTTAACTTTTAAATCTGTTAACTCATGTCCCCCCCCCCCCGATCATGTGTTCAAAGACAAGAGAGCACATGAGGTAAGATAATTATGACTTCTCAGTGCCAATGTACTAAAGAGGTCATGCAGAGCAAAGCCTTAAGGCTATGAGCTACTCCTGAGCTGCTTCCTGTAGTCCAGGGCTTGTTTTTTCAGCTTCCATTTGCCTACTGTACAAGCCCAAGGAAGTCACTTAACGAGAGAGTGACCCAGAAGCAATTGGGCAAGGCTCCAGAATAGGGTTTTGGCCCACATGCCTGGTGATATAGTGTGAGAATTAGGCTCATAACCTATCTAACAGTTTCACTAACCAAGTGAAAAGTGAAGTACTATGGTAATGGAATATGCCCCCCTTCATCTTCTAACGCACCTACTGCAAGAAAGATGCAGGATCCAAGTGCAAATTACAATATTTTTTTCCATTGTTCAACTTCTACAGAAAAACACAGCACAAAGTGCTAAGGTGCCACAATAATCAATGTCCAGTAGATGGATCCAAAGAGCCTGCAAGACTGCAAAAAGATGACTAGTCACACAAAATGCAAGCCTGCACTAAAAGAAAGTACAGTTGTACAAGTAAATTTATGAGAAAAGTAGATGTTCAAATGTACACTGCTGCAATAATTGCCTTTACTATATAGATTATATGCTGCTAAGAACAGAACAGCTGAGCAGCTTACCAAGCTCCAGGGCACTTTCCACAAGAAAGCTTGACCTCTACTGACTAAAAACGCAGGTGTAAGTGCCATGGCCTTCAGAGCTTTCATGACAACTGACTGAAGAATGCTAGAATCCTGACAAGGACAATGTTATAAAAAGCAAAAATAGAGATCCTCACCCTAGCAGCCAAAACATTCAAAAATAAGGAGGCTGGAGGGAGGGAGCAGCGACTGGATCAGTAATCATTTGAACATCTGCTATACTGGTAGGGGTACTTAACACAACCATACTATGTTAACCAAATGGATCATTACTGCAGGAACTTTGCCTATGTGGATAGGCTGCCATTAGCTTTGGCTGAGTGGGAGGAGAAAGAAAGAGGTGTAGGATCCACGTTAGAATGGTCTTTGTAAGGCCTGTCCTATAACTTGAAAAAATAATCTGGTTTCTATTGATTTATGAACGTGCACAGAGAACAGTGTTGCAGCTGCTAGAATACTTCTACAATCAAACCCTATCCAAAAAGCCACAGATGAAGCCAATGCCCTAGTGGAATAAGCCTTGATTCTACCTAGAACTGTCTGGTTAAAGCAGGTATAACAAAAGGTTGTGGCATGAAACAACCACTTGGAAATTGTCTGCTTTGACAAAGGCTGTCCTATTTTTTCTTACCTTCACAAGAAATTAATAATTTTATTCTCAAGATAGTACATAATTTGTCTGTGGAAGGTACGGAGCATCATCGCCATTATTTTTAGGTTCTGGAAAAACAGAGAAACTGAACTTGGCTCAAAATAAACTATACCACTGTACACATAATAGGAGGGATTAGTTTTTATGGAAATGCCATTTTTCTGGAAAATTAGATGGTTCACCAACCATAAGAGTTGGCAACTCAAGTTACTTTTCTTGGAGATGTCAAAGTACAGTTGTGTAAAATCTTACCCTAAGAGTAGAAGTAATTCTCTTCACTGTTGCAGTATCTTCACTAAAGGGATCTCCTGCCAAGGACAACTCAATGCCCGGCCAGTTTTCCAAAGCCTTTAGATTTTATATGCATCATATTTCACATGTATGCTCCCCATGTAAGCATAAAGGTGACACATGGACACACATTCTCAGAACTGAACTGCCCCAGAAGGAACAAAATACCCCAAAGAAAAAGTAGAACATGCACATCCAGAAAAAAAAGTTCAGAAGGGAAAGGACGCAAGAGCCCCTCGCCCAGGAGAGAAACAAAAAAGACAGGGGCAAGAGCCATAACAGAGGGGTGACGGAGGGAGGGACAGAATACTGCAAGAGGGAAGAGAAAGACGTCTACTATTATGGCAAGATTTTACACAACTGTATTATGTCCATCCATAACTCTGTTACAGTATTCTTCACTGAAGAGACTACAAGAGCTAAGAAGTGACTGGGAGGAGGAAGGCCTGGAAAAGTCATCTACAAAGCCATGCAGAAGAGCCCTGGCAAAACCAGTTCTGGTCCTGGAAACAGCATCCAATTTGTAATAGGTTCATAGGTGTGTACTAGGCTAACAGCCTTGGAGCCTTTACAAGCTTAGCCCATAGAAATGCCCTGGCTTTGTGCCGCCAGACATTAGTTCCCAGTGCCTCTATCAAGTAGAGCCACTGGAGTGATCCCCGGGGTGAACTTTCTTTTTCCCCTGCACTCATCAAGATTTCTCGTGAACAGGGCCAGTGAGGTTCTCTGCTTGACATGTATGGGAAGTCTATTCTTGAGCATGGGCAGTCTCTGGGTTATGAACCTGTCCCTCCAGCATGTTCTGTTGATTGTGCTTATGAGGTTGAGGTCTCTGGAGCATGTGGTGTGGAGGGATTGGGATTTCTTTAGATGTAGCATTTGTAACAGTGCTGTGTCAGACATGGCTTTAGCAGATGATATGAGAGAGAATAGCTGGAGTTTTTTCTAAGTCTGTCCATGTAGGACATGTGTTTAAGGCCTAGGATCCTCTTCATGAGGTACTTTTGTGGCCTCTCCAGCTGTTGCAGGTGTCTAGTGAGGGACATGCCAAATGGAGCATTATACTCTATGACTGGTCTAATGAGCGAAGAGTAGAGAGAAATGATGACCTCTCTCCTCCTGGATGCAAAACCCTTGGGTAATGAGATGTGCCACATAGGACTTTCTGACCACAATGAATGTGGTGGTCGAAGGAGAGGTTGCTGTCAATCTGTGTCCCCAGATGTCTTATAACTCCTTCAGTGTTCAGTGGGCACCCATCAATGTGGTAATTAGTGGGAACTGAGTTTTTTCCAAAGGGGATAATGACATTTTTTGGCATTAAGCTTAAGGCCATGGTTTCAACACCAGTCATTGGTCTCAGTGAGGCCTTTCTGTAGGATGTATTCATCACTTGGAGCTAACAATGGATCATAGCTTGCAGTCATCTGTGAACTTTGTCAGCCAGAGTCCCTCCGTGTCGGCCTGGACTTCTGAGAAGTAAATGCAAAACAGGAGAGGACCCAGGACCGATCCCTGTGGGACTCCACTCGTGACTGGTCGGCAGTTTGACTAGGAAGTCTTCTACTTTCACACTGTGGGTTCACACTGTGGGTTCTATCTGTGAACCAGTTTGCAACCCACCTAACGTTATAGGGGTCGATGCCTAGTTTCATGTGTTATCAATAATTCCTGAGTGAGGAATGGTATCAAAGGCCTTGGCCAGATCGAGGTAGGCTGTATGAACTACATTACCCTCATCCACAGCTCTGGTGATTGACTCAAAGAAGTCAACAAGGTTGAGCAGGCATTATCTACCTTTCACAAAACCAAACTGCGTGGGATCTAGAGTTTGGAGATTCCCTATATCTTTGTTAATTAGGTCCATGATGATGAGCTCCATAGCCTTAAATATCAAACTCGTCAGGCTAATGGGGCGATAATTCCCAGAGTCTGTAGTCGCACTTCCTTTATGAAGAGGGATGACTGTAGCAGTGAGCCATTTGGAAGGGACAACACGAGAGGTGAGGCTGTGAGTGAACAGGGCAGACAGATATGGTGCCAGTTTACTTTGTAATTCATGTAGAATATAGTCAGGGATATTGTCGGGTCCCATTGAAGCTGTATTCTTGGCCTTAGACAATGCAGATTTAACCTGTGCTGTAGTAATGCTGGGTGCCTGGCATTCTTCCGGTACCGAGATTGGTCCTTTGGGGGGGGGGGGGTAAAGTTGGCAGTGAATCCATCAGCCAGTATGTTGGCAATATCTTTTGGCTCAGTAAAGAAGGTACCATTGTGTAGTAACTCAGTGCAAATCTGGGTATTGCTGTGGAGATTTCTTGACATAACTATAGAAGGCTTTGTGGTTATTTTTAGTGTCTGCCACAATTCTGCCTTCATAGCTGGCTTTGGAAGTTTTGATGCGGGATCTCATCTTTTTGTTGAGGCTAATAAGGGAATTTTTCCAGTCTTGAGACTTCACCTTTTTCTGCAACAGTTTCTTCCTTCTATTGTAGAGTTTATTAATGGTAGGGGACCACCAGATTTGTTTCCTTTTTTGGAGGAGAGCTTCTTGCTTCTTTTGGGTAT
This sequence comes from Protopterus annectens, assembly GCF_019279795.1. Lineage (NCBI taxonomy): Eukaryota > Metazoa > Chordata > Ceratodontiformes > Protopteridae > Protopterus > Protopterus annectens. The sequence goes on along the minus strand of NC_056741.1, from coordinate 718,537,529 downwards.
GGCTAGTCCCATGCATTTATGTACATGTTCTTACAGTGCACTGGTGTATGATTCAGCAGTCATGCATCTACTTTCCATTGGCATGGGTGCCGTGAAGTTAGCCACCTGTTTTTAGGAGTCCACTAATTCATCTTTGGAGAAGATTTTCATAGTGGATACCTTTGCGGGGGGTGTGGGTGAGATGTGTATTTCCATGGTGATTAGTTTGTGGTTGGATCTAACCCGGGAGGAATTGACTACTGGTGCAGAGCAATGGTTGCCCATGTTAGTAATGACTAGGTCAAGGATGTTGCTTTCTCTAGTGGGAGTAAAAATGAGCTGGTCCAAGGCACTGGAATTTAATTCCAGGAAGCGTTGGTCCGGTGCACTGGTGCATGAGTAGTTTTCCCAGTTGATGGAGGGCTAGTTGAAGTTACCTAGTATGAGTGTTAGGTTGGATCTTAATAGCTTCCAGGGTACGTAGGAATGTGGAGTGAGTCTTGGGACATGGTTGGGGACCTATTGCAGGCTATGACCTGAATCGCAGTCTTACCCAATGTTAGTTGTACCTGGAGTATCTCAGATGCATTATGCTGGGCTACTAGTCTGGAGGTGTGCATATTCTTTATGAATATGGAGACACCACTGCTTTTGGAACTTCAGTCCATGTTCTGGGGCTGAAAGGTGTGGAATGAGTTATAGCCTGGTAGCTTAGGGCAGCTTTCTGCTGCTTTAAACCAGGTCTCCGTTACAGCAAAAATGTCAATGTTCTCCATTTTGAGGAGTGCTTCAAGCTACTACTTCTTCAGATTTAGACTTCGAGTGTTGAGCAGCATGATCCCCAGACTGCATTTATTTATAGCTGTTATGGTGGTAATTTAGTCTTTGGAACACCACCTAAAAAGGAACAATAGGGGTGTGGCAAGAGCCTTAGCCAGTATCCAGAAACTCAGGGGTGACAGATGCAGACCATCTCTGGCAAAGCATTAAGGTCTGTAAATCATGTCATTCCAAGCAGACAGATACTGGATCACCTTAGAATGACACCAGAAACTTAGCCAGTTGCTAAAGTCAATCATTTTCTGTTTGTACTGTGGTATCATTCTGGGCGATGGTACGATGCTGCACAGGGCTAGGGTCATACCTGCCTGGGACACAATCTGAAAGCTCCACCATGTCTCTTCACGTAGTCCAGGGATGTGCATCTCAGTCATTCACACCCACATGGACAATGACAGACTCATACTTGTACTTCTTGTGGAGTGACATGGGAAAGTGTGTTGTGTGTCAATTGACTGTTACCTTCTCCTTATTCAACCTAGTGAGTGGACATCAGTGTGCCTCACTACTGAGTCACCTAAGATTATTATATTGGGCAAGCTGTTTTGCCTTAGGGGCTTAGGTTGAGGGTCACATTGGGTAGGTGAGCTGTGTGTCTTGTGACTTGTGCTGTATTGTGGGGGTCAAGTGTGTTTCTGCCTTGGAGGTGGGCGTGTAGTTTGTGTTTTTATGTGAGGGCTGTGATGGTGGGTGTTGTGGAGGGCTGTGTGTTCCATGTGGTGTGGTGCAGGTGTTGAAAGGGATAGAAAAACTGCCCAAATGGCCAATAAACTAAAATTTCAGAGCCAGAAACCACTCCTCTTGTGGTAGATCGGCTACCTAGTGCTTACCACTCCCATTGATAAGCTAGAAGGCTTCCCTCTAACACAGAAAGGTCTGGGGAACTCAGAAAACAGGGATACAGTAAATCTGTATCTGGACTACTCAGGAAAGACAGGAAAAAAGCTTAGAACTTTTTTTTTTTTTGCAAAAAAAATAGTTAACCTTATTTAGTCTGTGCTACTCAATTTTAAGGTTAAGAACTCAGTAAGATAAAACTCACAATGAAGCACAGATTAATCACTTCTAGTCAAAAGAATAGCACTTGCAGTATGAAAAAATAAAGTTGAACAGCAACGAAATGCAGTAAAATGCAATTAAACAGTAATGAATTGCAGTAGACAGCAATGAAATATTAATCAGTGCATTGCTTTGAAACAATAGCTCACAAATCACAACAGTAACAGACAGCACTAATAAAGCTGTGATTCAGTACAATACTGTTATCAATCTAGTGAGGCAAACAACAAGCAATAATAAATATGGCAAACAGCAAAATGAAGTAGAAAGAGGTATAGTTTTTTTTTTTTTTTTTTAGTACAAAGTGAAGAGGCAGAATATAATGAGAGAATTCAAAGTTCAGAAGCTAAAGGGGTGGGCCTTTACCAAGTTCTCACTATAACCAGTAGAATAAGCTGATGTAATTTGACTGGGGGAAGTGTACAGTATCAACTTTATACCAGAGGCAGGCATAGGGTTACCACCTGTCCCACTTTGCGGGGGACAGTCCCTCTTTTGACTGTTGTGTCCTGCAAAAAAACTGAAAAAATGGCAAATGTCCTGAGATTTTAGGACAAAAATATTTCCAATATTTTCTTTAATAGTTGCATAAAACAGTTATTTTGCATATGAAACACCTAAATGTTATATGAAACAGAATAATCAACTCAAATGCTAAAATAATAAGCTTTTATTTTGGCAAAAAAGTTCTGTCCTCTGTACTGGCCATGGATATGTTTTGCCTTGTACAATCTGACGTTTCTACAAAAAATGTCCCACTTTGGGCATTTGAAAAGGTGGCAACCCTAGGCAGGCAACTTAAAGCCACAAAGATTTAAGACCACCAGAACAACTGGTGGGAAAAAATACAGTTGTACAGAATACAGAAATATGTAGTAAAACAAAATTGCAAACACTTATCTTTTTCCAATATCACAGAAGGCCAGAGTCTCTGCAGCTTTGAAAAGCTTGAGCAAACAAGTCTAACTAGTTTAAAACACTGGCTATTACAGGCAGAGAAACAGAAACCAGCCCAATTATCCAATCAAAAATAACAGTTTTGCAGGAATGCTTTTAGTTAGATTAAACTAGACTGATTACTTTCTGCCACAAAGAAAAACAGCTAACCCTCTCCAGACAAAAGATGTGACCCTTTCAGCTTGTAGAGAAAAAAAGAGTAACATAAACAGTTACGTTACAATAAACACCAACAGTAATGCTTAGTGAAAATATGAATGGAGGACAAAATAGCAGCTTCAAAGATCGAATTGATGTCCAAACCCTTTAAAAGGGTACCAGAAGTTGCAAACGCCTTTGTAGGATCTGGCTTTATAGTCAAAGAAAGACATTCGCCATGAAAGGTATAACAAAAGGAAATGGCCTTAGAGATCCAGGAAGTTGATGGTTTGCTTGGAAACAGCTAAGCCCCAAGTCTTGGGAAGAAAACAAAGTTGCTCAGATTTGCGAATAACCTTAGTTTTATCCAAATACCATCTGAGCTGTCTATGTCGGTCCAAGTTGTGGAGAATCTTCTCACTGGTAGACTATGGAGAAGGAAATTGAACAGACTGATAAAGGAACAACTCGTTTACCATCCTGGGCATAAAAGATCAATTAGTATAAAGAAACACCCTGTCTCTACGAAAAATTACAAAAGGAATGGCCATAACAGCTTGAAGCTCACAAACTCTCTTGGCCGAAGTAAGAGCCAACAGAAGAACAGTCTTCCAACTACAAAGATACAAGAAAGCTGAATTAGCTAGTTCAAAAGGAGCCAGGGTCAATTTTTGAAGAACAAATTGAGGTCCAAAGGAGGAGGATGAATATACTTTCTCTGGGGCCTGATATGAAGGACACCTTTCAGAAACTGCCTGACGTAAAACTGAGAGGTCAAAGGAGGGTTCAAGGGCAGACAAGTAGAGACAGATGACAGGTGCGTTTTAACTCCCTCCCTCCAATACAACTGTTATGAGTGTGTACCTTAAACTCCCAGTGGGTGTGGCTTGCGCCTTTAAAGAAATGAAGTTATCACCTTACAGCTCTAACAAATACTCATTGACAGAGGTCAAACATCAACACAATTGTGTTTGCTATCATGTATGCTTCAAGATAAAATATTCCAATACCTTCTATGTAGCAAGGTTTTGAAATTATTAATGCAAATATAAATATGCAATATTTGACATCCAGAGGGACAGTAGGAGGTAACTGCAGAAATGCCTGGAGGTGCACTTGGCTGTAATGATTTAACTGAAGAATATGCCAAGCCAGCAGGGAGCAGATCACACACACGAGAGTGAACCAGAGGAACACCTAATAAGAAGGGATCCTGATTGCAGGAGAGGCACAAACAGAAAATCTTTTCCATTTAGACATATATGATTTTCAGGTAGTGCGTTTCCTGGCCTCCTGCAAACACAAAGCATGTCCTCAGAAACGAGGTGCCTAGAAGGGATCAAAACCCTATCACCCACAGTGTCATCTGAAGAGTAGACAGTACTGTAACTTCTGGTGATTGCTGCTGGTCAGAGGAAAAAAGTTCTACCTGGGCCAAAAGGGAGTCACCAACAAGATTTTGGGGGAGACCGGTTTGATCTTGTGCAGAACTCAAGGCAGCAGAGGAAGGGGAAGAAAGGCATAAAGAGACATTCCCTTCCATGGAAAAGACAAGGCATCCACTTTCCAATTCAGAGGCCTTGGTACACTCAAACAGAATAGAGGAAGTTGTCTGTTCAGGGGGAAGCAAAAGGATCTACCCAAGGGATAATCCACCGATGGACTACGTCCAGATTCAGACCTTTGTGAAACATCTGTTCATGAGTCCGTGCTCTGGACCTGCTCAGAGAGTTCGCTCCTAGACTGTGCTCTGAAGGAATGTAAACTGCCTGGAGAGTCACCTAGTAACTGATAACCAGATCATTGGCCTGAAGAGCTAGCCTGCAAAAGAGATAATACCTCATACCCCCCTGCTCGTTGATGCATCATGAACCTGTGGTATTGTCCACAACGACTTTCAGGGGGGCTGGGGAAAAAAGGGAATAAAGGGCCTGTAGAACCAGAAGCAGAGTCCTCAACAATTTTATGTTTAAATTGTCAGACCTCTGATGAAGAGGCCAGAGACCCAGAAGTTACAAAGAACCACAAGAAGCACACCACCACAGGTATGAGGCATCTGTGAACACTTCTGATTAAGGAACCAGAGTATGAAAAGGCAGTCAAGGATTAAGAGAAATTTACTGAATCCACCACTGGGGGTCATGTTTTTGAGAAGAGGAAGCAAAGGAACAGGGGAACTCCAGTTGGGGTGACAATGTTGAAGGCACACCAATTTGAGGTACCACTGAAGCTTCCTCATACGCAGCCTGGCAAGAGAGAGTATGGGAATGGTGGCGGCCATAAACCCCACAATCCTGAGAAATTCCCTGGCCATGAGAGAGGACAGAGTAAAAAGAACCTGGAAGAAGGCTGTCGGAGACAAAACCTTGGTTGCAGGAAGAGACGTCAACATGGGAATGGTCTGAACCCTGAAACCTAGAAAAACATGATTGTGGAAAAACGTAAGCACAGACTTCTTGAGAATGATGGTGAATCCCAGACTTTGTACAAGATAATTGGTAAAGTGAAGACAGCTGGAAGAAGGAGCCTGAATAAGCAGGTTGCCTAGACAAGGGAATATTTGTATCCTTGAAACCTGCAAAAGGCAATGACAGAGAGAGGTATTTGGGTTAATACCTTTGGGCAGTAAAAAGGGCAAAGAGCTAAGCAGACAACTGAAAATGAGAGTAAGAAACAGAGAAAAAATAAGTTATATCTTACCATAACGTTCCATCAGTGCTGTCGATCTTCATCTATTCTTGACTCTTGGGTCATGTTTCCGAACCGGTCCGGCCATTATACAGCTTGCGTTAGCCAAAAAACTCTTGAGTCAAGTCTACCCACAATGCCCCTCTCTACATTACCTCAGAACATTTTGCAGACTTATAGAAAATAGGAGGAAACTAAATTAAATGAAGAAGCCATGTCCAAGGTGCGTCTAAACAAAAAAACGAAGACAAAGGTTCACTCCTCCAGGAATGCACAGGAGGGTGAGATGCCAAGAATAGATGAAGACAGACAACACAGATGGAACATTATGATAATACAACTTTTTTATCTGATGTTATCAATTTTCATCTATTCTTGACTCTTGGGACAGAGTCCCCAGCTACTTTAAATCCTGGGTGGACCTATGGAAGGATGTTCCTGAGAACCATAGAACCAAAGGAAGCTCTTCCCCTGGAGACCAAGTCCAATTTGTAATAAAGGTATGTGGAGTAGCCCATGTTGCTGCTGCGCATATTTCACTCATGGAAGCCTTAGAATGCAATACAGCTGAAGTAGCCATAGATCTGGTAGAATGTGCCTTCACCTGCGCAGGTAACTTGATCTATTATAAATGTAAGTAATGCAAATCACTTAATCATTTTGACAAAGTAACCTTAGAAACTGACTTTCCTAAAGTTGTGCCAGAAAAGGATACAAACAACTGTTCTGATTTCCTAAATTCTTTAGTTCTGCTCAGGTAGAAACATAGTTGTCTGTGAACATCCAAACAAGTGTAGCAATATTCTCCTTTATTAGAAAAATTGGGAAAGAAAACAGGCAAGTCTATGGCTCGATTAATGTTGGACTCTGAGACCACCTTCAAAAGAAAGAATGGACTTGTTCCGAGTGTAACTCATATAGTTATGGAAAATTAAGTAAGTGGGGTTTGAACACAAAACTGCAAGTCAGACACTTGTTTTGCAGAAGTTACAGCTACAAGGAGAAGCATTTTCCAAGAAAGGAACTTTAAGTCGCATGCAGCCGCTGGTTCAACAGGGGAAAATACCAGTGATTTCAGAAGTCAGGTCTCAAGGGGGTACAGGATCTTTAAACGGAGGCTTTAGCTGAATTGTTCCCTTAAGGAAGGCCTTACACAGTCTGTGTGAAATTAAAGGGAGGTCTCCAAAGCAATTATGAAAATTGGAAATGGCAGTAGAATGACTAACTGTGGAGGCGGAAACTCCTTTAGCAAAAAGGATGACCAGAAATTCTAAAACTTTTTCCCTAGGGAACTGAAAAAAGGGTCGAGACCATTATCACAAGCCCAGACTGAAAACCTCTTCCACTTACTGAGGTAGAGTTTCCTGGTGGATGGCTTATGCAATGCCAGCAAAAGTTTTCACATTGGGGATGATATATCATTATGCCTGGTGACTATCAGAATTGGAGGAACCAAGCAGTTATCTTGAAACTTTGAAGAGTGGGATGCACCAGTCCCTGAGGGTGAGACAGAAGGTCTGGAACTGGGTCCAGAATCCATGGTCGGTGAATTGATGAGGCCAGAGAAAGGGAAACCAAATCTGTTGAGGCCAGTAGGGTGCAATGAAGATCACTTTGCTTCTCAACTTGGCTGCTTTCTTGAGAAACCGTGGGATCAGATGGAAAGGAGGGTAGGCATAGAGGAGACACAAGGGCCAATCAATGAGAAGAGCATCTCTCAAGGACTCTCCCTGAGAGAGGATTAAGTCAAAGTAGCTTCTGCACTTGTTTTGGGGTGATGCAAAAAGGTCGCAGCATGGCTGGGCCCAGTGACAAAAGATTTTCATTATATTGGGATTGAAAGACCACTCGTGAGGCAGTAGAATGCATCTGCTTAGTTTGTCCGCTATCACGTCTGAAGTCCCCGGGATGTGCATTGCTATCACAAAGAGGTTGGAGGCAATGGCCCAATGCCAAGGGCTTCTCAACACAGGGGGTAGGATTTGGTTCCCCCTTCTTTGTTGATGTACCAGACTACGGACATGTTGTCTGACTGGATTGCAATCGTTCCTTGAGAGAGGGCAGTCTGAAATGCTTGCAATGCTAACAGCACTGCCCACAATTCCAGGATGTTGATATGCAGATTGGCCTCTATCGAGGACCAAGTGCCTTGGACCGTCTTTCCCAGATAATACATCCCCCACCCCATCTGGAAGGCATCCATAGTCACTATAGCCTTGGGTTGAGAACGGACAAAGGCACGGCTCAAATGAATTTCTTTAGATTCCATCCACCAGGATAGGACCTTTTTACAGCGACTGGTGACAAAGATGGTGTAGTTCACTGGATGGGTAAGAATAGACCAATGACTCGCAAAAAGCAATTGGGGTAACCTCATGTGCAATCTCATTAGTGGAACCAGAGTGATAGCCACTCCCATGGACACAAACACCTGAAGCACCAGTTAAGGCTGATAATGTACTTGGGATTTTATCGTCTAATCTGTGAAGGGGGAGGGAGGCTACACATGAGAGGGGGTTTAAAAGAGCTCCTATGAATTCCATATCTTGAGAGGGAGTCAGTTGAGACTTTGCATGATTGACAGTGATGCCAAGATGCAGGAAGAATTGTAGGGTGAATTCTGTTATCTGAAAACAGTAGATGCCTGGTGGAACTGGTGATGAGCCAGTCATCTAGATATGGAAACACCCAGAATCTGTGCAGTCTCAAGCAAGCTGTTACTGCTGCCATACACTTAGTGAAGGACAGCACTTTGAACTGAAAGTTACTGTCTCCTAGCCGAAAGTGGAGAAATCTTCTTGAGCATTTGTCCATTTTTATGGGTTAATACTCATCTTGAAGATCTAAATCGAGCACATCCAATTGTTTTCCTCTAGAAAGGGAAGCACTGACTGAACTGTGATCATCCAGAATTTGGACTGTTGAACAAATTTGTTTAGAATGCTGAGATCCAGAACTGGTCTCCAGTCCCGTCTTTTTTGGCACAAAAAAATAATCTGGAGTAAAATCCATCTGTCTGGTGGGACTTCTTGGATGATTTATTCTAGCAGCTTTTGAATTTCTAAGGCTGCCTGGTCCCTCTGATTGGGTGGAATATCGGGGAGTCTTGCTTGATTTCTTGGATAAAGAATGAAGGGAATAAGGTAACCTCTGGTAATAGTTCTCAGCACCGAGGCATCTGTGGTCACTTGTCGCCAGGCTGCTGGGTGCAAAGAAAATCTTTCCCCAACTGCCTCCAGAGGTAAGCAACCTTGACCCCTTTCAGGAGCACTGATAGGGTTGGCCAGAGAAGGAATTTCTGGAACCCTGATTCTGCTGGCCACTCCTGCCTCTAGGATAGCATCATCCATTACAGCTGCCCCTCTGCCCAGACGGGAGTCTGCACCATGTGTGTGTGTCCCGGAAAGGCCTCTGGGACTTTTTGAACCACAAATTTCCACTCCTCGGATTCCTAGAATAGGATCGTTGGGGAGCAGAAAAACATATGCTCACTGCAGACAGGGTCTTTCCATCTTTCTCACACCTGGCTAGAGTTTCTTTGACTTTGAGACCGAACAAAGAAGATCTGTCAAAAGTAGCACTGACAACGGAAGATTTGAATGGCTCTGCAAACTCGCACAAAAGCATCCAAGCGTGTTGTCAAATTACACCACCAGCTGGCCTGGTCTGTGCAATGAGCCACAAAGACGAATCAGAAATAAGACTCCAGGGGAGCTAACTGGGAAGCCACTTTTTCCTGGACCCCCTTAGATACAGCTCCTACTAGGGTATCTGACAGCTCCTTGATCAGATCCCTGTGGAGCCTAGTGAAATGTGCCATGAAATTTAAGGACCTATGGGTGAAGGTAGACTATGCATAAACCCACTTCCCAAAGCTGTCCATCGCTCTTGACTCCCAGTCAGGGGAATGAACTGAGGAACTTTCCTCAGCTATTTCATTTTTAGTGGCAGGCACCCCCACCATGGCATGTACTGCTAATCCTTTTGCCCAGTGCTGGTGGTCTTCAGGAGTGGAAAGTATTTTTATCTGGTCTCCGAGGAATTGGTTCTACTGAATCAGGGGGCCTTCCAAGCTCACTGAGTGATCAACTTAATGAGATAGTCAGTGGAAGGAGTCACCCAGGAAGTAGATGGGCAAGCTCCAAAGGCTTGCAAGTACACAGACTCATCAGAGGTAGGGTCTTTGAGCTTCCAGTTACTCCTCTGTTTAAGGATCGCTAGAATGTCTCCAAAGGGGGACCCCCCCCCCCCAATCATCGAAATTTATGTCCTCTGTGATGGACTCTTCAGGGGAATCCAGGTGTTTCCTCTTATACAGTTTCTTCTGAGGGGGCTCTTCAGTGGGAATATCTGAAGAGGATTCTGAAGAGGAGTGATCCTTAGTCAGAATATCTTGCATCCTTGGAGCTCACTGTCGAGAAACAGAGGTTGGTGGAAGCTCCAGGTAAGCAGGGGTCATTGGGTGAGACTCCAGTAACACAGCAGTCACCTGGGAACTTGCAGTGGCCAAAGCTCTCTCCATACCCTGAAAGGATGACTCCAAATAAAAACAGGAGTTGACTCAACCCCCTGGACCCCATGGTGGAGGCACAATCCTGGGGACCTGTTGGTTCTGAAGGCACCAAGGGAGTCACAGCTATGCCCAGAACAGAAGACAAGAATGTTGTCGGTGCTGGGGCCATTAGAACCTGTATGGTCAGAGTTAAAAACTCTAATGCCTCCATGGCGGTCACAGGAGGAATATATGTTGGAGTGCTTGGGGAATAATCCCCTGCTCCAGGTGGGAGAGGGGGCTAAGAAGATGGAGGAAGGCATCCAAGTGTCAGAAGCTGCTCCAACAACCTCACTATGTCTACTTCAGAAAGACTCCTGGAGGAGCAAATGGACAGTCCGAAGGGAGATTCTGGCCTTTCTATAAAGTGGGCTAGGACGTTGACCCAGGAAGGGGTCAAAAGGCGGGCAAATATCTCGTCCTGGGTGTGTAGAAAGTTTCAGTCTTCGGCACCGAAGTAAAAGGCACAACCTGCAGAGCAGCAGGAGATGTAGGCACTGATGTGGAAACTAAGGAAGCCGGTGCCAACGCTGGTGATGCTACTTGTGCAGTAGCTGGTGTCGATGGCACCAAAGTAGTGGCTAGTGCCGAGGAATCAATCCGTTCTGTGAGTTTCAGAACCTCTGGTTTCGGTTCCCAAGATGAACAGACAAATGGGTACTTATGTATTTTAGATGTCGGTGCCGATGGAGACGGCGGCAAACAACTGGCTTTGGAACCAGAGGCCTGAAGGGGCTTTTCGGCCTTGGACAAAGCTTCTTGAAAGCGAGCTTTGAGAAGCCCTTTAAGAATGAGTTTATTAAGCTATTTTACCAGGGCCCTAGTACTGAAGCCCTGGCAGACAGAGCACTCGAAATCAAAACGAGGAGCACCCAAACCATAAACACAAGAATCGTGCCCATCAGTGTTAGACATTTTTCTGCAGCAGTCTTGACACTGCTTAAAACCAGTGGTAGACTTAGACTTTTCTGCTACAATAGAAGGAAAACGGCAGAAACCTAGTCAAAAAGGTACATCAGACACACACAGACAGACAGACAGGCACACACAGACAGACAGGCATAGACAGAGACAGACAGACAGACAGGCAGACAGACACAAGAATAAAAGGGAAAAATTCTACCAACAATGGTAGGAAAAATTACCAAACAGTAGTTAGAAAAACAGAGAGAGGGGGAACTACCAACAATGGTAGAAGAGAAATACCAACAAGTATAGAGAATTACAGGAATTAAATCTCTCGCTCAAGAAAAGGTGGGTAGATAAAGACTAGGGGATATTTAACCATGACAAAGTTAGATCATTTAAAGATTTTACTTAGCTTAAGAGAGAAGAGTTGGCTGACATCTTTCTATAAGAGCAGCAAACGAGATCTGAAGTAATGCAGAGAGGGGCATTGCAGGTAGACTCTTAGCTTGAGAGTTTTTTGGTTGACACAAGCTAATGACGGGACCAGTTTCCAAGGATCAGAGCCATAACCCAAGAGTCAAGAAGAGATGAAGACTGACATCAGATCAAACACTTTCTGAACAGATAGTGAATAAGGGATGAGAAGACGAACATCTTTGAGGTCTACAGAGACCAAGAAGGCCTGGGGGAGGAAAAGTTTGAAGAGCACATCCTTGACAGAAGGGACCTTGAGAAGAGTGTTGAGGAGAGAGAGAGGTCCAGAATTACTCAAACTCCCCTCCTTCTAAGGAACCAAAAACATACTGGAGTAAAAAACTCTTACCACTTGGATGGGTGGAACAGACCGAATGGTGCCCTGATCCAAAAGAGACTTCAAAGCCTCTGGGAAAAGAGGGTTGGTCTGGAGGAGACTATGGAATGCCTGAAAATGGGGGGGGGGGGTTCATATCATGAAATACCCCTGATGAAATGACAGACAACACACAAGAATCTGACATGACTAGGTGTTACTTAAGGAGAAATAGAACTGTACAGAGACAAAGGGACCTGGCCAAGGGGAAGAGGAGGCAAAATGTCAAATAGAAACAGGCTTATCCTGAAAGGAAGACTTCTGAGATACAGGAGTCTCAGTCGACTGAGCAGGAGTAATACACTTGGGTCCCTTCTTACTTTTGGGAACTTGCAGAGTTTTGCTTATGAACAAAGGCAGATTTAAAATGTGGGTACAGGGGAGACAAAAATATGCCAGAGTTCCTGCATGACCCTACCTTTATCCTGGAGGGACTCTGCTAAGAATTCAAGAATGGAAGCTACTGAGGCAAAAAAAGGATCAATGTGACTACTTAACGTCCATAAGGAAAATGTTTTCCATTTGCTTCTACATAACTTTATCATCGAAGCCTTATCAGAGGAAATCAGGATATGTTTCACTGATGGAGAAAGGTTAGCGAGCCTGGCTATGGTTGGAAATGGAGCAGCCAAGCTGTCAATTTGTGGGTTTGAAGGGAGGGGTGGAGTGTCTGAGAAGCACGAGTCAGGAGGTCCGGAACTGTGTCCAGAATCCAAGGCTCCTCCTGGAGATGAGGCCACAAAACGGGAAACCAGATTTGATGAGGAGAGTATAGGGTGATGAGTATCAAGTTCCTCCCCAAGTACTTGGCTTTCTGAAGTACTTTGGGTATCAACAGAAAGGGAGGAAAGGCTTAGAGGAGACCTGAGAGCCAATCGTGAACAAGTGCATCTCTTGGTGACTCCCTCGAAGTGGGGTTCAGGGCAAAGTAGTTGCTGCATTTGGTGTTTATGGATGTGGTGAAAAGGTCGCAGCAAGGTTGGCCCCATTTGTGAAAAATCTTTTCCGTCACTTCCCGTTTTAGGGACCACTCATGAGGCATTAGAATAGCTCTGCTGAGTTTGTCTGGTATCACGTTGGAGTTCCCCGAGATGTGCATTGCTACCAGAAAGCATTCGGAGGAGGCTGCTCACTGCCATACTCTCAGGGCCTCCTGACAAAGGGGGTATGATCTGGAGCCTCCTTGTTTATGTACCACACAACTGACATGTCTGTCTGTACTGCAATAGTTTCCAGCAGAAGACAGTCCTGGAATGCTTGCAATGCTAAAAGCACCACTCTTATCTCAAGGACATGGATATACAAATGGACCTCGTGATCCTGCCAAGTGCCTTGGACCATTTCCCAGATAATGCCCCCCCACCCTATCTGAGAAGCATCCATGGTCAATGTGGCCAGTGGTTGAGGAAGTACAAAGGATCGACCTAATGTCACGAGTTGAGTAAAGCCACCAACAAAGGTCCTTCTTGCAAGATTCCGTTAAAAACATTTGGTGGGACATGGGTAGTTCCTGCATTGACCACTGAGTGAACAGTAGCCACTGCAGAAATCTCATGTGCAGATGTGCTAATGGGATCAGTGTTATTGCTGCTCTCATGGTCCCCAAGGCTTTCAGAACTGTCCTTGCTTGTACTTTTTCCTTGGAAAGTAGAATTTGGACCACACTTCATAGAATTTGAACCCTTTCCAAAAGAAGTTTGGCCATCACTTTTATCGCATCTACATCTGATCCTATAAAAACTATACACTGAGATGGCAACAAGGCAGATTTTGCATAGTTTATTGTGATCCCTACCATAGAGCAGAGATGGAAGGTAGTGTCTCTCGCTTTCGTTCGGTGGTGGCAGTTATGAGCTAGTCATCTAGATATGGAAACAATTAGGATCCTAGGCGCCTGAAATGAGACTACTACTGCCATATACTTGGTGAACACACTGGGGTTGTAGTAAGGCCAAAGGGCAGAGCTCGAAACTGGTAGTGACTGTCTCCCAGTCGAAAGCGCAGACGACTCCTACATCGCCTGTTCATTTTTATGTGGTAGTAAGCATCCTGGAAGTCTACAGAGCACATTCAATCATCCTGCCCCAGAAACAGCAATATAGACTGCAGTGTTACCATCCGGAACTTTGACTTTCTTATTGATTTTTTTTATTTGCTGAAATCCAGGGGGAGTCTCCAGTCCCATTTTCTTTGGAACAAAAAATAATCTTGAGTAAGTTCTGGATCCTATTTGGTCAGCGGGGACTGTTTGGATGACTCTTTTGTCTAGCAACTTTTGTACTTCTAGAGTTGCCTGCTCCCTCTGACTGGGTGGAATGTCTGGGATGTTGTTATGTGTATGACGGGGAAGAAAAAGAGTATGGATGGTTTGTACCCACTTGTCTTTCGTTATTGTTAGCTAGGCTTCTGGATACAAAGAAAAGCAGCCCCCGACTGCCTCCAGAGATGGACAGGTGGGCCTCCCTTCAGGACCACTGATAGGGCTTACCAAGGAAGGATTCCCTGTCACCCTGATTTTCTGGACCCACTCTGCCGTGGTGCCGGCATCTTCTATTACTACTTCCCCGCTGCTTCTGGGGAAAGATTCACCACGTGTCCTGGAAAGCTGTCTGGGATTTTTAGAAACCATACTTTTCCTCCTTTTTGAGACTTTGGATTAAGGTCTGGTAGGTAGAGAAAAACAGACTCCTATGGCAGAGAGTGTCTTTCCTTCTTGTTCACACCTGGTTAGTGTGTCTGACTTTTGGCTCAAACAAAGACGAGCCATTGAAAGGGGCAAAGTCACACAAGCGCATCCAAGAATGGCTCCTTAGGGCAATTCCTGAACCCGCTGCTCTGCTCGCTCCATCCGCTGCATAAGAAATGAGTCTCATGGAGGCGTTGACCACTGAATTTAAAGTGGAACGCTGAGTGGACACCTTCTCTGATACCCCTTCAGCTACTGAACCTTGGAGGGCATCTCCTAGCTCCTTTAGGAGATCCCTCTGAAGTCTAGTAAAATGTGTCAGATAATTCAGCGATTAAGCACAAAAGTCGCTGAAGAAAAGGTGCGCTTTCCATATCTGTCCATCGTACGAGACTCCTTGGCAAAAGAATGGTAAAGGTGATGTCAAAATTGAGAGGTATAGATAGTACAGTTTTGTACCTACCATAAATGTAGATGTCCGATAGGTATGCATCTGCAGTCCTCACATATGGGTTGTCCTGCCTCAGTCAGCCCTTCGGTCGGCTGGATTCCAAAGTCTGGATCCGGCGTCGGCTAATGTCGCCCCTTCCCAGACGTCAAAGCACCTGGGGTATAAAAGCGTCAGCCGACGCCATCTTCCTCAGTTTTTCTTGCCCCAGATGCCAGGTGCCCTCTAAAGAAGGCTAAATTTGGAGAAATGCAATAAATTCCAAACATGCACAGAAATATATATATATATATATATATATATATATATATATATATATATATGTAAAACAAATGCACCATAATAGATGACCCCAGCTAGCTATGAGAGGGATAGGAACCCAAGAAATACCACAGAGGGGAAGGAGGGAGGGTAAACCTGACTGCAGATGCATACCTATCGGACATCTACATTTATGGTAGGTACAAAACTGTACTATGTCCTTAAAGGATGCATCTGCAGTCCTCACATATGGGTAGAATACCATAGCCAATCTGGGGGTGGTAGGATCTATGTAAAGGATGGTGTAGCTAAAATGCCCTGCAGGACTGCCGTAGCAAAGCCTGCTCTGGATCTGGAATATAAAGGTAAATTGTAATGCTTGGAAAATGTATGCACGGAGCTCCATGTAGCAGCTTCTAAAATGTCCTTTGTAGCCACCCCTCTTAAGAAGGCTGTGGAGGTGGCTGTGGCTCTGGTGGAATGAGGTCTAATGTTAGCTGGCACAGTTTTGCCATGAAATGAGTAACAAAAACGAATGCAATTTCCTATCCATTTTGAAATTGTCTGTTTGGAAATTGCTTTTCCTTGTGCACCAGCAGCATATGCTACAAACAGCTGGTCAGTTTTTCTGTAACTTTTAGTTCTGCCCAAGTAGTAGCGCAACTGTCTGTGAATGTCCAGGGTATGCAGAAGTTTCTCCCCCTTGTTTTGTGGATTTGGAAAGAAGGTAGGCAGATGAATAGCTTGGTTCAATGAGACCCTGGATACCACCTTTGGCATAAATGAAGGATTGGTTCTCAATGAGACTCTGTCCTGATGAAAAATAAGAAATGGTTGTACTGCCATGAGGGCTTGTAACTCAGAAACTCTTCTTGCTGAAGTTATGGCCAGAAGGAAGGCAGTCTTCCAAGACAGGAACTGTAGTTCTGAAGATGCTGCTGGTTCAAAGGGAGGCAGTGTTAGTTTCTCCAACACGAAGTTAAGGTCCCATGTAGGCACTGGTGGCTTCCTTGGAGGATTTATGTTGTTAATTCCTCTTAGAAACTGCCTTAGGAGAGGATGAGAGAAGACAGGTGGATCAGTATTGTATTCTGCTGAAATGGCTGAAGCATGAATTTTAATGGAAGAGTAAGACAGGTCATTGTGGAGCATTTCTGCCAAGTATTCCAGGATATGTGCCATGTTCATCACTGTCGCATCTAGGCCCTTTAAGGTGCTCCAAGTGCGAAATCTTTTCCATTTTGCTGAGTAAGCCTTTCTTGTGGAAGGCCGGCGAGCTTCCATGATGATATAGGTTCATAGGTTTATACTAGGCTATCTGCCCTAAGGCATTTATAAGCCTAACCCAAATTTTTGTGGCTTACGCCACCCCTTATATGAAAAAATACTGTGCCCATTAGTTTGTTGTGCCTCTGTCCAGCAGTGACACAGAGATGATTCCCGGGATAAACCTACGATCTCCCATCCACAGGTCAAGATTTCTCTTGAACAGAGCCAGCGAGGTGCTCTGCCTCACATGGATCGGGATTTTATTCCACAGCATAGGGAGTCTCTGATAAATCTATCCCTCCAGCATGTCCTATTTATATCCGTGCTAAGGTTTAAGTCGCTTGCTCTAGTGGTTTTGGTGGATTTGGATTTTTTGAGGTGGAGTATGTCCATTAATTCCGGGTTGGACATGGCCTTGTATGTCAGGCACATGTCACCTCTGAGCAGACGGTATGCAACTGAATAGAGCTGGAGTTTCTTCAATCTGGCAGCATATGACAGATTTTGGAGTCCCTTTATCCTTTTGGTGAGGAACTTTTGGGGTCTCTCCAATTGCTGCAGATGTCGGGTGAGATGCATCCCGAATGGGGCATTGTACTCGATCATTGGTCTGATAAGTGAAGAGTACAGGGGAACAATGACCTCACTAGATCTGGATGCGAATCCCTTCATGATCAGGTGGGCAATGTAGAAGGTCTTTCTAACCACTTTAGCAACGTGAGTGTCAAAAGAAAGGCCACTGTCAACCTGGGTCCCCAGGTCCCTGATAACCTCTTCTGTGCTTAGTGGATTGCCACCTATATGGTAGCTTGGGGTTACCTTGTTTTTCCCGAAGGGTATGACTATACATTTTTTGGCGTTTAACTTCAGGCCATGGCTCTGGCACCAGCTATCTGTTTCCGTGAGTCCCTTCTGAAGGATATCCGTGTCCGATGCACTTTCCACTATGGCACCCAGTTTGCAGTCGTCTGCAAACTTTGTCAGCCAAAGTCCTCCCATGTTGGCCTGTACTTCTGAGAAGTAGATGCCGAACAATAGGGGGCCAAGGACCGAGCCCTGTGGGACACCACTTGTGACCGGCTTGGAGTCTGACATAGCGCCAGCAACTCTAACCCTGTGGGTTCTGTCCTTAAGCCAGTTTGCAACCCATCTTGTGACATATGGGTTTACATTTAAGCTGGTAAGTTTTTCTACAATACCCGAGTGGGGTATTGTGTCGAAGGCCTTTGCAAGATCAAGGTAGGCTGTATGGACTGCCTTTCCCTCATCAATGGCCTTGGTGACTGTTTCGAAGAAGTCGACCAAGTTCAAAAGGCATGATCTGCCCTTGAAGCCAAATTGGGTCGGGTCCAATGTCTGCAAGTCCCCTATATTTTTGTTTATGAGCTCCATTATGATCCTCTCCATAGCTTTGCAGACTAGACTTGTTAAGCTTATGGGGCGGTAATTACCAGGGTCCGTAGAGGCACCGCCTTTGTGGAGTGGGACCACAGTTGCCGTACGCCACTCCTTGGGCACGTATCCTGTGGTAAGGCTGAGATTAAACAGCTGCCTTATGTGCGGGTTTAATTCCTCATTTAGCTCGTGTAGCACACAGCCAGGGACACCATCCGGTCCCATTGATGCTGTGTTTTTAGCTTTAGAGAGAGCAGCTTTCACCTGCGCATTTGAGATGTCTGGGAGGCTACACTCTGCTGGGATAGTTATCTCTCCTTTGGGGGGGGGAGAGGGGGTGAAGTTTGCACTGAACCTGTCTGCCAGTATGTTGGCAATGTCTGTGGGTTCAGTGATTTTTGTATCATTTTGGACTAATTCTGAGCATATCTGGGAGTTTCCACCCAGGTTCCTAACATAGCTGAAAAAGGCCTTATGATTGTCCTTTGAATTCATGGCAATTTTTCTCTCAAAATTGGCCTTAGTTGATTTTATGAGTGCTCATATTTTTTTACTAATAATGATCAGGGGTGACTTCCCTTTTATAGATTTTGTTCTATCATGTAATAGCTTTCTCCTCTTATTGTAAAGTTTGTTAATGGCTGGGGTCCACCAGACTGGACGTTTGCCCTTTGTGGAAAGAGTCTTGGTTTTATTTGGGATTGCCTGATCCAAGCAGTCCTGGAGGTGTTCATAGAAGGCATTTGTAAGGGCTTCCGCAGCTTGGGTTGTGGTCTCCACTGGCTCAGGGGCCTTGAAGGATACCACACCAGTCTTGAGTAGTGTGAAGTTTGCTTTAGAGAAGTTCTTCACTGTGGTCTTTTTTGTTTGGGGTGGGGGCGGGATGTGGATTTCCAGTGAGATTAGTTTATGATCAGATCTCACCAATGAGGGATATACTTCCGGTGTGGAGCATTTTGTCCCCATGTTTGTGATAATGAGATCTAGTATATTTTCTCCTCTCGTGGGGACAGTGACTAGCTGTTCCATGGCATTTGAATTCATGAACTCCAGGAACCGTTGGGCTAGAAAGTTAGGGCTTGAGTAATGTTCCCAGTCTATATTCGGGTAGTTGAAGTCACCCAATATGATGGTGTTTGGAGATACATTTATACCCTCCAGTGTCTTCAGGAAGGCTGTGTGGGGTTCCTGAGTTTGAGAGGGTGGCCTGTAGCATGCTACAATTTGTAGAGCAGTTTTGCCTATGGTTAGTTGCACCTGGATGGTTTCCAAGCTTGCGTTGCCACCAACCTGGAGGTGTGGGTATCCTTTATGAATATGGATACACCCCCTCCTTTTGTGGTGTGGTCTGGGTTTTGGGGCCAGAACGCATGATATGAGGTAAAACCTAATAGTGCCGGGGTGCTCTCAGGAGCCTTGAACCAGGTTTCAGTTACAGCACAGACATCGATGTTCTCCATACTGAGAAGGGCCTCGAAAAGTGCATTTTGAGATTTAGACTTCTGGCATTGAGCAGCATTACCCTCAGTTTCTTCCCATTTTTGTTTTCTAGGGTGGTAGGTTTAGAATTTGAGCCTTGCCTAAAAAGGCACTATGGGGTGGCAAGAGCCTTAGCCAATATCCAGAATCCCAGGGTGACAGGTGCAAGCCGTCCCTTGAAGCAGCGTGGCTTGTCAAGCATGTCATCCCAGGCAGACAGACACTGGATCCCTTTGAATGACACCAGACATTAAGCCAATTGTTAAAGCTGATCATCTTGTCTCTATATTGTGGCATCATTCTTGGTGAAGGAAGGATACTGCTCAGGGTCAGGGTCATACCTGCCTGGGCTACATAATCAGAGAGCTCCTCTATGTCTCTTTTCATGTAGTCCAGGGAGGTACGCCTCAGGTCGTTCACACCAGCATGGACAATGACTGTGTCATATTTGTACTTGCCGTGGAGTGACCAGAGTGCTCGTGTTATGTGGCGGATTCTAGCGCCCGATAGGCAGCTTACTGTGACCCTCTCCTTGTTCAGCCTGGTGAGTGGGACGTCAGTGTGTCTGACTATGGAGTCACCTATAACAAGTATGTTTGGTGTTGTATTTGGCCTTAAGGGCTGTGACTGCTTTGCACACTGCTTTTGTGGTTTATGTGTTGCTTGTGGGGTGTCTTGAGGTAGCAGTTGTTTGGGTGTCTGCTTTGGAGGCCTCTGCTGTTTAGGTAAATTATACTCAGAGCCTCCGAGTATGTCTTTGTGTGTTTATGTGTTTGATTCAGTGGTGTGGTAGCATTATGTGAGGCTGGTTTTGTGGTGTGTGTAGTTGCCTTCTCCTCCTGTCTGGTCTTGCCAGTCCTGAGTTGAGAGAGCTCAGCCTCCAGTTTGGCTAAATAGCTGCATCTCTCGCAAGTATTTGTGTTATGTGGGAGGAGGAGAGGGTTGTCTGTGTACATGAAGCAGTTATAACATTGCCTCAAGATTCCCTGATTCACCAGCTGGACCGGAGAGGAGATTGACAACTGACCTTTGGACATGCTAGAATAATATTGGGAATTCCTTAATAATTGAAAACAAGGGCCAGTGGGGAGTGTGGGTGTAGTGCTTTTAATTTTTAGTGCTGACTTATATATAATTGCTATAGTGAGCACGTGCCAGGTAACTTGAGTGCAATGTGTTACAAGTAACTAAATGCAAAAACGACAAACAGTAACTTTCTTTCAAGTGAAACAAGGAACTAGTACAGTAAGCAATGCAGATATCACTAGTGATCCACAGAAGCGCTGAGAAGCCGCGTATTAGGTGGAATTAGCTTCCAGGGAAATAACAAGCAAACAAACAACATGCATATAAACAAAGCTAGATTCAGCAGGCCTGGATCTAGTCTATGCTAGAGCAAACAAGGTGTACCAATTTCAGTAAGATACAGTTCAAATATTCAGGCACTATAAACCTTTAACCAGAAATTCCCAGCTCAGAAGGGCAGAGTCCAGCCTCTTCTCCCACAAGAGTGCAGACCACGAACCTTCTTAATGTAAAATAACTGGCCTGAAGCCCAAGTGCCTAAACCAGAACTAATACCCTTGGACACTGGGCTCTCAATCAGCAGTTCCCAACTTAGAAGGATGAAAGCTACCTGTCCTGCCACCACAGTGCTTGCCACAAACCTTCCTAATGTAAAAAACAACTGGTCTGACGCCCAAGTGCTTAATCCAAAAGACTTATAATGATAGCTACACTTTAATCAAGTTACAACCAAGCAGTAATAAATACAATTGAATACTTTAGAGAATGTCTGGATTAGTGCTCAAGTTACACAAACAAAGCTAGATCCAGCAGGCCCGAATCCAGTCTATGCCACAGCAATATCCTTCACTCTCTTGGATAGCTTATAGTCAAGGTATTCTCCAGGCTGTTAGTTGCAAGGTTTTCAGGTTGGAATGCAGAGTTTTGTAATTGTGCTGTGTCAGGAGAAGTGGCCATTGAGGAAGAGGCCACGGTTTCGTGCGTGACATGCTCTTTAGCAGTGGGTACCAGTGCTGTCTTGGCCAGTCCAGAGCTATCAGAATCACTTTTGGCTGCTCTGTCCTGATCTTCAGTAAGACCTTGGTCATTAATGGAAGAGGTGGAAATGCATACACTGTTAGAGTTCTCCAGCTGAAAGAGAGGGCGTCCACTTTCCATGCTTGTGGGTGGTATGTCCTTGAGCAGAATTTCTTCAGCTGATGATTGTGGTGGGAGGCAAAAAGATCTATGTCCGGCCTCCCCCATGATTGTGTTATCTGAAAGAAGATGTCTGGGTGCAGCATCCATTTGTGTGCATCCAGGATATTTCTGCTTAGGCTGTCCGCCAGTATATTGTCTTTTCCTGGCACAAACTGTGATTGCAGCTCTATATTGAGTTTCAGGGAAAGTTCCCATAGATTCATTGCCAGTCTGCAAAGAGGGTAGGAATGGGTACCTCCTTGCTTGTGTATGTACCACATAACTGTGGTGTTGTCTGTCCTTGTTAGCAGGTGGCCTTGATGTAGAAAGAGTTTGAAGGCCTCGATTGCATGCATCACTGCCAGCATTTCCTTTTGGTTTATATGCATGCGTAGCTCCTTTTGTGACCATAGTCCTTGAATACATCTGCCCTCCATGTGTGCTCCCCAACCGTGGTCTGAAGCGGCCGTTGTAATGGTTTGGCTGGCTATTGGTTTGCTGAAGGGCAGACCCCTGTTTGACTGGCTTGCTTGAGCCCACCACAGAAATTCCTTTTGGAGGCATGGAATGAGTGGGATCAAAGTTTCTAAGCTGCGACTGTGCTGAGTCCATAAACTCCTTAGGTACCATTGTAATTTCCTCATATGCAGCCTTGCTTGTGGAATCAGAAGAATGCAAGATGCCATGTAACCCAGGGCCTGCAGGATTTTCCTTGCAGTCAGCTGAGTTTGTCTTGTCAGATTCTTGAAGTAATCAGGTAGTTGTCTGTTTTTCTTCTGTGAGAAAAGCCATTTGGGTGGTTGTGTCTAGATCCGCACCCAGAAAAGTTATTCTTTGGGATGGAACAAGTCTTGATTTGTGAATGTTGACTGTATATCCCAAGGCCTGCAGTAGGTGGATGGCATAATTCAAGTCCTTTACCAAAGTTTGTTGGCTGTCCGCTTGTATAAGGCAGTCGTCCAGATATGGGTATATTTGAATCCCCTGAAGTCTGCAGTGTGCAATTACTGATGCCAGGCATTTCGTGAATACTCTGGGCGCAGTAGATAAGCCAAAGGGCAATGCTGAGAAATGATAATGCTCTGAACCTGCAAGAAATCTGAGGTGTCTTCTGCAACTTTGCCTGATAGGGACATGTAGGTATGCCTCCTTGAGGTCTAGAGTTACCAGCCAAGACCCCTTGCCCAGCATGGGAAGGAGTTGCTGTAGAGTCAGCATTTTGAATTTTGGCACAATGAGATAAGTATTCAGTGCGGACAAGTCGAGAATAGGCCTCCATTGTTTTTCTTTTCTTGGAACAAGGAATAGTCTGGAATAAAATCCTTGGCCTTGTTCTGAAAGAGGAACCTTTTCTATAGCTTTCATTTGCATTAAGTTGGAGATTTGTTTCAAAGCCTCTGCCCTTTGATTTGGTGGCAGGTCTGGCATGCCTTTTCTTTTTGGCAATGTGTGAAAATGGAACCTGTATCCTTTGTCTATTATTTGCAGTGACCATTTGTCTCTTGTAATACTGTGCCAATTTTCTGAGAATAAAGAAAGCTTTCCGCCCAAAGGTGCTTCTAATTGAGCCCTGGTTGGCGGAGTCAAAGCAAAGTCATTGAGTCTGTCCCTGTGCAGCAGTTGTAGGTCCTGCACTACCTCTCTGGTTGGGAGGCTGCCATTGACATCCTCTGTAGGAGCCTCTAGCTTGCCCTCTACCTCTGGCACGCCTGTTCTTGCCTCTCTGAAATCTTTCAGTGTCCGGAAAGGACCAATTCTTGGTAGGCCAATTTCTGCTGAATCTTGGTGGTTGGACTTGTAGAAAATCTTTGACTTTGTACAGATTTTGCCTTTTCCTCAAATTTCTTTAAGACCTCCTGAGCAGTGGAGCCAAATAACTTTTGCTTTTCCAGTGGAGCATCCAGAAGCTTAGCTTTAACATGGTCTGGCAGAGATTGTTCCTTCAGCCAAGCATGCCTACGTATGACTGCACCTGTCATAGCTGACCTACATGAAGCTTCCAATGCATCATAACCACATTGCAAAAAATGGTTGCTAACCTGCTGGGAGTTATGTATGCCCTCATAGAAAGAGTAGCAGAAGTATACACTTTTTTACCCCATCTCTCTAAAGCCCTGGACTCCCTTTCAGAGGGGAGTGGATTTTTAGTAGTGGCAGCTGCAACCCCTTTAGGGCCCTGGGAAATAGTTTCTGGATCAGCAGAGTGGGCCTTGTAAAGAAAATGATGCGAGTCCGGGACCCTGTAGTACCTATCGGGTTTGACAGGGGCCAGAGGAAGAGTGTCAGGGGTTATGCTAGACTCAGAGTACACATCATCAATGACATTCAAAACAGGAGGAATAGCCAAAGGTCTATGCTGGGGTAAATGCAGAAAAGTTCTTTATCTCTCCCTGGACTCGGAGAATTCTTGGCCCTGCCAACTGAAATGCTCTCTCATAGTGTGAAGGGTCTCCCCGAAGGATAGTTCTTCAGGAGGGGAGGCCGAGGGAATAGATTCCTCTGCATCAGAATCCTTGCAGGCCGAAAAAGCCTCCTCCTGGTAGTCCGAGAGAACAGAGCCATCAGAGGCCTCCTCTGAGGAGTGGGGATCAGAGGGCTCAACCCTGGGCCTTTTGTCTAGAGGAGGTTGAGAGCCCCTAATTAAGGAAATAAGATCCTCTGCTAAAGTTAGAATCTGTGAACCTGTAGTGGGTCCCTGAGGAATAACCCTGGGAGGCATAGCTTTTGTGTGTTTAGCAGCTTTAGCCCTGGTAAATGCCTTTATGGACATGGATGCAGGAGGCCTGGCTGCACCACATGCTGGTGTAGTTTTGTCTAGAGGAATGGTGTCGGAAGTTTCCAAGACACCAGTTTCTGAAGGAAATTCAATAACTGACTCAGCAGGGGCCTCCGGGGCCGAGGTTGTCGGTTGAGCGGTTTCGGTGGTCGGAAGTACAAAGGACTCTGTTTCAGCCGAGACCGAGACACTCGCGGTAGGCCTAGCCGTGGTTTCAGCCGAAACCACTGTCCACGTGGGTCGGTCCTTGTCCTTCCGTTTCTTGGTTAAATGAGGAGTCAGAGTCTCCGACGACTTGTTGTAGGAGAAACTAGCCCCAAAAAACTCCTCTGCAAACTCCGCCCGACGCCTGAGAGTGCGTCGATTGAAGGAAGCACAGGCTGAACAGGCCGAGACGTCGTGGTCTGGGCCTAGGCAGGGGAGGCAGTAAGAGTGGAAATACTTATGAGGTATTTGTTTCCCACAAGTTAAGCAATTATTAACTTTATCTGACATTGGCTGAGGCAAGAGTGAGTCTCCAACGGGGTACTTAGCTTTTGAAGTCTTCGGTAGCTGAATTACAGGAGCTGGCCGACCGGCACTTGCGAACTGCTTCTGCTTCGGGCACCACGCAGCAAGAAAGACTGAGGAAGATGGCGTCGGCTGACGCTTTTATACCCCAGGCGCTCTGACGTCGGGGAAGGGGCGACATCAGCCGACGCCGGACCCAGACTTTGGAATCCGGCCGACCGAAGGGCTGCCTGAGGCAGGACAACCCATATGTGAGGACTGCAGATGCATCCTTGAAGGACATCAATGTGGTTTTGTGAAGTAGCAAACATTTGACCCCATTAAAAGAACAATGATGATCCAGAGGGAAGCGGAATCTAAAAAAACACCAATGTTGCTGGCCAGTCGTGATGCAGAAAAAGCATTTGACAGAGCAAACTGGGAGTTTATTAGCAGGACAATGGAAGCATTTGCATAGCCTGATACAATTATAATGTTGATTAGGAGGATCTATGAGGGATCAGAGGCAAAAATTAAAGTGAGTGGGTTCTTCTCTGATTATTTCTGAGCACAGAAACCAAGCAAAGAAAATAAGACTCAAATTCAAGGATATAATTGGTATGGTAGTCAAGAAAAGCTGGCTATACTTGCAAATATTTCATACCCGATAAAACCAGTAAAGGATATTTCACTGCTGTGGAACATTTTCATGCAGTTTCAAATCTTTTTGGGATACAAAACTAATGAAGCTAAAACAAAGGCAACTGCTGTAAGTTATGTACTCATTCAAAAATTAGTTCAGCAATATCCATATTTATGTGAGGACATATCAAGGTCTTAGGAGTATAGATTAAAACAGATTCTAGTGTGGTAGCTTAAGAATATGTAGGAAAGTACAGTTGTGTACACTTACCATAAATGTAGATGTTAGAGTGTATTCACTGTTGCAGTCATTACATTTGGGTAATCTGCTGGCAGGTTGC
This sequence comes from Protopterus annectens, assembly GCF_019279795.1. Classification (NCBI taxonomy): domain Eukaryota; kingdom Metazoa; phylum Chordata; order Ceratodontiformes; family Protopteridae; genus Protopterus; species Protopterus annectens. The sequence goes on along the minus strand of NC_056741.1, from coordinate 718,511,566 downwards.
CCTCAGTCGACCTGCATAACAAAGTCTTGGGTCCTGCGTCGGTTGCTGTCTCCTCTTCCATGACGTCAGGGGTATAAAACATGCAGCCAACGCCATTTTAATCAGTTTTTCTTGCCCCAGATATCAGGTGCCCCCCCAAATGGGGAGCAAAAAAAATATATAATATATATATATATATATATATATATATATATATATATATATATATATATATATATATATATAAAAAAAACTGTAAATGTATAAACATATAAGTATAGTGAAGGATAGAAGAGGTACTGAATGGGGATGGGGACTGCAACAGTGAATACACTTTAACGTCTACATTTATGGTAAGTGTACACAACTGTACTATGTTCTTCATGTTTCACTGTTGCAGTCATTACATTTGGGTAGAATCCCAAAGCTATGGATGGGAGGATGGAACTGAGCAGCATTAGGAGCAGCTATAAGACCCTGCAGGACTGCAGTGGCAAAGCCTGCCCTAGATTTAGAGAAGAGAGGTAAATGATGATGCTTTGTGAACGTATGAACAGAGCTCCAAGTAGCAGCTTCTAGAAGGTCTTTGGTTGGGACCCCTCTGAGAAAAGCTGCTGAAGTAGAGGCAGCCCTGGTGGAATGAGATCTGATCCCCTTGGGCACAGGTTTACCATGGTGCAAATAGCAGAAATGAAGGCAGTGGCTTATCCATTTAGAAATAGTCTGTTTTGATATAGCCTTCCCCTCGGATCCTGCAGCAAATGCTACCAGTAGTTGATCTTACTTTCTTAGAGATTTTGTTCTGTTTAAGTAGGATCTTAGTTGTCTGTGTACATCCAATGAATGCGGAATCCGCTCCCCCTTGTTCTGCGGATTTGGAAAAAAATGTTGGCAGGTGAATGGTCTGGTTAAGAGCCACACTGGCTACCACCTTAGGCATAAAGGAAGGGTTGGTCCTGAGGGCCACCTTGTCTGGGTAAAATATAATGAAAGGCTCCACTGCCATGAGAGCCTGTAGTTCTGAAACCCTTCTAGCTGAAGTGACTGCCAAAAGAAAAACTGTCTTCCAAGAAAGAAAGGTTATATCCGCAGTAGCTCCTGGTTCAAAAAGAGGCAGGGTGAGTTTTTCCAGCACAAAATTGAGGTCCCATGCAGGAGTTGGTGCTCTCCTGGGAGGCTTTAAATTTTTGGCCCCTCTGAGATACTGTTTTAGCAGTGGATGAGAAAAGAGGGGAGGCTCTGTGTTGTAATGAGCCGAGATGGCAGAGGCATGAATTTTTACTGAAGAAAAAGATAGGCCCTTGTCAAGCATCTCAGTTAAGTACTGTAAAATCTGAGTAATATTGGGCTTTGCTGTGTCTATTCCTTGTGCTTGGTTCCAAGCACAGAATCTCTTCCATTTATCAGCATAAAAGATTTCCTAGTACTAGGCCTTCTGGCTTCCAAAATGACGTCCATCACAGGTTTACTGAGAGGTGTGGTTTGAATAATTAGCTGATTAGCCATGCTGCAAGATTCAGAGTTTGGAGCAGAGTGTGCAGAATTTGAAAGTTCTGCTGAGACAGTAGATGAGGTGTTTGAGGCAATATCATGGAGAAAGGTGCGACATATTCCTTAGAAGCAGGTACCAGTGTTGTTGTGGCCAGTCCGGAGCAATTAGAATCATTTTTGGTTTTTCCTGTCTGACTTTTAGTAAGACTTTGGAGAGTAGAGGCAGAGGGGGAAAGGCATAGACTGATAGGTTTTACCAGCTGAAGGATAGAGCATCCACTTTCCATGCTTTTTTGTGATGAGTTCTTGTGCAGAATTTGCCCAACTGATAGTTTTGGGGAGAGGCAAATAGATCTATGTCTGGGCTTCCCCATTTCTGTGTTAACATGCTGAAGATTTGTGGATCCAGTTTCCATTTGTGCGGGTCCATAAGATTTCTGCTTAGGTCGTCTGCCAGAATATTTTGCTTTCCTGGCAGGAATTGAGCTTGAAGATGTATTTGGTAAGTCAAGGCTGTGTTCCACAAGGCCATGGCTAGTCTGCAAAGGGGGTAGGAATGGGTACCCCCCTGCTTATTTATGTACCACATAACTGTAGTGTTGTCCGTCTTTATCAGTAGTTGTCCTGGATGAAGTAAGTCCTTGAAGGCTGTCAGAGCATTTTGAACAGCTAGAATTTCTTTCTGGTTGATATGCAGATGCATTTGGTTTGGGCTACCATTTGCCCTGAATGCATCTCCCTGCCAGATGGGCCCCCCAAGCATAGTCTGATGCATCTGTAGTTAGGGTTTGGGTAGCAGGGGGTAGAGTGAATGACAGTCCCTTGTTTTGGTAACATGTCTCTGCCCACCAAAGAAACTCCTGTTGTAGGCAGGGAATGAGAGGAACAAGAAGTTATGTACTCACCATAACATTCGATGTATGTAGTCCATCTCGCCTCACATTCTTACCAGTGGGTTCGGAGCCGAACCTCGGCTCCGACTCGGCCATACTCTAGCTCAAAGAGTTTCAACTGGCTGGGCTAAGAGGTATCCATGCTGCACTGCTCCTTTTCCCCAGATCTTGTTTGCTGCAAGCTCAATCACTCAATCACTCACCCTCCATACACAACACAGAGAAGGAAAAAAAAGTACAGTTTTGTACCTACCATAAATGTAGATGTTCGAAGATCCACATTGCTGCAGTCCTAACATATGGGTAGTCCGCTGTCCTCGGTCGGCCCGAATACCAAAGTATTAGGCTGACGTCGGTCATGGGCGCTCAGATCTGACATCAGAGTGTCAGGGTATTAAAGCGCATGACCGACGTCATATCCTCAGTCTTTTCTTGCCCCAGATGTCAGAAGGCCCTAAAAAGAAAGGCCACAGCCAAAAATAGAATACTTCCCCAAAAGGCATGTACAAATAACAGCTACCACCCATACCATACAACCATTCCAAACTACAGAGGGGAAGGAGGGAGGGTAAATTGGACTGCAGCAATGTGGATCTTCGAACATCTACATTTATGGTAGGTACAAAACTGTACTATGTTCTTCATCTCACATTGCTGCAGTCCTAACATATGGGTAGAATCCCAAAGCAGAGGTAAAGGGAGGCTGGCAAAATCATAAAGCATTGGGAGCTGCCAAAATGCCCTGTAAGATTGCAGTGGCAAATCCAGCCCTAGATTTTGAATAAAGAGGAAGATGGTAATGTTTAGAAAAAGTGTGCACTGAACTCCAAGTAGCTGCCTCCAAAATATCTTTAGTAGCTACTCCCCTTAAAAAAGCAGTAGAAGTGGCAGTAGCCCTAGTGGAGTGAGGTCTGATTCCAGCCGGAATCTCCTTACCATGATGAGAATAACAAAAAGCAATACAAAGGCCAATCCACTTAGAAATAGTTTTGTTTTGAAACAGGTTTCCCCTGAGAACCCAAAGCAAAAGAAACAAACAACTGCTGAGACTGTCTGAACCCTTTAGTCTTGCTCAAATAATAACGCAACTGCCTGTGAATATCCAAAGTGTGCAAAATTTTCTCCCCTTTATTTTGGGGATCTGCATAAAAAGTAGGCAAATGAATTGATTGGTTCAAGGCCACATTTGAAACCACTTTAGGCATAAAAGTAGGGTTAGTATGCAGATACACCCTATCCTTATGAAAAATTAGGAAGGGTTCAACTGCCATAAGAGCCTGTAATTCAGAAACCCTTCTAGCAGACGTAATGGCCAACAAAAAAGCAGTCTTCCAAGACAAAAACTTTAACTCAGCAGTAGCTGCAGGTTCAAAAGGAGGTAAAGTAAGTTTTTCCAACACAAAATTGAGATCCCAGGCAGGAGTAGGAGCTCTACGTGGGGGCCTTATGTTCTTTGCCCCTCTAAGAAATTGCTTAAACAAAGGATGAGAGAATAATGGTGGGTCACAGTCATAGTGAGCAGAAATGGCTGCAGCATGAACTTTTATAGAGGAGAAAGACAAACCCTTGTCTAATAATTCTGCAAGATATTGAAGAGAAACACTTAAATCAGGCCTGGAAACATCAAAGCTCTGTTTTGCTCCAAATTAAAAATCTCCTCCATTTATCAGCATAAACTTTCCTTGTACTAGGCCTTCTGGCCTCCAAAATAACATTCAAAACTTGTTGTGGAAGCTGCGACCCTCCAGGTTCTAGAACAGAATATGCCAGGCTGTTAGATGCAGGGACTGAATCCTGACATTGAGGAAATGATTGCCCTCCTGAGACAAAAGGTGTGGAATCGAAGGCAAAGGCCATGGAGGCTCCCGTACTAAACTCCTCAGCAGAGGGTACCAGTGCTGTCAAGGCCAATCTGGAGCTATTAGAATCATGGAGGGCTTGTCTTGTCTGACCTTCAAGAGTACCTTGGGAGGAGAGGCAGAGGCGGAAAGGCATAGACGTGAAGACTGCTCCAACTGAATGATAGAGCATCCACTTTCCAAGCTGTGGGATGAAACATTTTTGTGCAAAACTTTGGCAACTGGAAATTTAGTGGAGAAGCGAACAGATCTATGTCTGGAGTTCCCCATATCACTGTCAATTTTCGAAATACATGAGGATCCAATTTCCACTCGTGGGGATCCACTATCTGTCTGCTCAAAACATCTGCTAAGGAATTCTGTGCTCCTGGTAGAAACCTTGCCTGAAGATTGAGGTGTAAACTGAGAGCAGTCTCCCACAAAATCATTGCTTGCCTGCAAAGAGGGTACGAATGGGTCCCCCTTTGCTTGTTGATGTACCACATGACAGTTGTGTTGTCTGTTTGAATCAACACTTGCCCTGGGTGAAGTAAATCCTTGAAAGCCATCAATGCAAATTGGACTGCTAACATCTCCTTCAAGTTGATATGTAAATGTTGAAGTCTGGCAGGCCACGTGTCTTGAACCCATTTTCCATTGAGGTGTGCTCCCCAAGCCTTGTCCGAGGCATCTGTCGCTAAAATCTGACTCGCTTCTGGTCGGGTCACAGAGAGTCCCTTGTTTAGGTGACATTCCTGAGCCCACCACAAAAATTCCTTTTGAATGCAAGGTATTATTGGAATGACAGTGTCCAGATCTTGGCAGTGTTGTGTCCATACATTTTTGAGATACCATTGTAGCTTCCTCATATGCAGTTTGGCATTGGGAAGCACCAGAATACAAGATGCCATGAACCCCAAGGCTTGAAGGACTGGCCTTGCAGTCAGCCTGGACCGTAGAGACAATTGATGGAAGTAAAGTGTAAGGTTCTTTTGCTTGTTCGGGGTCAAAAAGGCCATCTGGGAAGCTGTATTCAGTCTCACACCCAGAAAGCACATTTCCTGAGAGGGTACTAGACTGGACTTTGTTTCGTTCACAGAATACCCTAGGCACCTTAACACTGCCATCACATACTGTAGATGATGAAGAAGTTCGTACTTGTCTTGAGCAAGAATCAGGCAATCGTCCAAATAAGGATAAATTTGTATTCCTCTTAACCGTAAGAAGGCTATCACTGGAGCCAGAACCTTTGTGAACACCCTGGGCGCAGTAGATAAGCCAAAGGGCAATGCAGAGAACTGATAATGTAAAGTCCCAGCCCGAAAACGCAGGTATCTCCTGCAACTGGGCCTGATAGGAACATGAAGATAAGCCTCTTTGAGATCCAGAGTTACCATCCAGTGATCTTTGCCCAACAGAGGTAGAAGTTGTTGCAACGTCAACATTTTGAATTTTGGAATGTCCAGGTATGTGTTGAGGATAGATAAATCCAAAATCGGCCTCCAAGTGTTTCCTTTTTGGTACTAGAAACAGGCGAGAATAAAATCCTAGGCCCACTTCTGACAGAGGGACCTGCTGTATAGCCCCATTTGAAGAAGTAAAGAAATCTGCTTGTGAGCCTCTACCCTTTGCTGAGGAGGAACGTCTGGCATGCCTTTGAAAGGAGGCAATGTATGGAAATAAAACTTGTAGCCTCGGTCTATAATGTCCAACACCCATTTGTCCTGGGTGACTAAAAGCCAGTTTTGCTTGAAGAGTGCCAACTTTCCTCCCAAAGGAGCTGCCAGACAGGAAGAATCTGGCAGCTGAAGATGCAGGTCATTGGGCCTGTTTACGAAAGGACTGGCCCCTGCCCTCACCTGTAGATTGTGCAGGTGAACTCCATGTTCTAGGCCTGAAAGAACTCTGAGCTCTGCCCCTACCACGTCTAGATCTACCCCTAGACTGTAAATCAGAAGAAGGATAAGCCCATCCCTTAGTAGGCCAATTCCTGCTAAACTTAGGAGGCTGCACCTGCAAAAAATCTTTAACAGTCTGCATAGACTCAGCCTTGTCTTCCATTTTCTTCAAGACAGACTCCACAGGAGAACCAAACAAAACTTCAGACTGTAAAGGAGCATCCAAAATTCTAGTTTTAACATGCTCTGACAAATTCTGATCCTTAAGCCAGGCGTGCCTGCGAATAACTGAACCAGTGGCAGCCACCCTGGAAGAAGCCTGTAAAGCATCGAAACCACACTGCAAAGAATGCTTACCCACCTGTTCAGAGGCATGTACCAAATCCTGTAATTCCTTACACTCTATGCCCTCTGCCAAAGCATCCACTTTAGATTTTAGCTGAGTAAGGAGAAAATTCTGGTACTTCAACATATGAAACTGGCAATTCAAAGCCCTCATTGCTAAAGTGGAAGAGGTATACACTTTCTTACCCATCTATCCAAAGCTCTAGCATCTTTATCCATAGGAACTGGATTCTTTACAACAGAAGCCCTGACACCCTTAGGTCCCTGGCTAATAGTTACTGGGTCAGCCCTTGGACTCTTATACAGATATTTATGAGCCTCAGGTACTCTGTAATACCTGTTCGGCTTAACTGGCGCAGGAGGCAGAGAGTCTGGATTAAGGGAAGCCTCGGAGAAAACGTCTTGAACAACATCCAAAACAGGAGGTATAGCCAAGGGCCTATGTTGTGGTAAAAACAAAAATTCCCTAAGCCTCTTTCGGGAATCTGAGAAATCCTGACCTTCCCATTTAAAATGCTCCCTCATAGAATGCAGGGTTTCTGAAAAAGAAAAATCCTCTGGAGGAGAAGCAGAAGGAGTGGAATCCTCTGCGTCTGAATCAGAATAGGGAGGAAAATCCTGAATGTCTTCAGCCGAAGACTCTGAGTAATCTGAAGCCTGCTCCAAACTTTCCACCTCTGGCTCCACCCTAGGCCTCTTATCAAGAGGGGGCATAGAACCTCTGATTAAAGAAATTAAATCTTCTGCCATTTTAAGCATGTGTTTTTTAGGCACAGAACCTGCAGAACTAGGACTGACACCCGTGGAAGGTAAACCAGGCCTGCCTTTGGAAGGAGCCTTAGAGACAGAAGGAGAAGGCCTAACCACCTTAGGCAAGGAAGGGAGAACAGCAACCTGAGAGGCCCCCTCAGCCTGACCTGACTCCTGAGAGGCCACATCTTGCAAAATTAAAGACTCCCCCTGAGACTCAACTGAAACCTCGGTTGGATCCACAGATTCCACCGTAGTTTCTAAAGAACCGGTGTCCAGAACGGACGACTCATCCTGCCTGGACTAAAGATTTTTCTTTGCGCTTCTTCGCGGTAGCGGGCGTCGAAGGATCCGACGGCATATTATAATTACCCCGCTTACCGAAGACAAGCCTAGCGCAATCTAACCTACGTTTAATGGTGCGCTTATTAAACCTAGCACAAAAGCGACACCCGACTACGTCGTGCTCAGGTCCCAAACAAGGAATACAAAGAGAGTGGTAATCCCTATGCGGTATCTGTTTCCCACAAGAAATACAATTATTCACTTTTTCTGACATCCGGAATTAACTGAGGCAAGAAAAAACAAAAATATTCCCCAACGGGGTACTTAGCCCAACTTGGTTTCGGTCTGAAACTCAGAATACGAAAATTTCAGAACGCCGAACGGCACTTGCAAATGCTGCTTCTGCATCGGACCATGCGGCAAAAAAGACTGAGGATATGACGTCGGTCATGCGCTTTAATACCCTGACGCTCTGATGTCAGATCTGAGCGCCCATGACCGACGTCAGCCTAATACTTTGGTATTCGGGCCGACCGAGGACAGCGGACTACCCATATGTTAGGACTGCAGCAATGTGAGATGAAGAACATCATTCCAATAATAAAAGGAGTACTGAAACCAGAACTAACCTCTAGGTCCTCCAGGATGGGGGAAGGCAGGAGGGTAAGTAAGAATGTGAGGCAAGATGGACTACATACATCGAACGTTATGGTGAGTACATAACTTCTTGATGTTATGTAGTCCAATCTCGCTTACATTCTTACCCGTGGGACAGCGTCCCCAGCACCTGAACCCTGGGAAGCTAAGTGGAAAATACTCCTAAGCACTGTGGAACCAAAGGAAGATCTGCCTCTGGATACCAAATCCAATTTATAGTGAGTAACAAAGGTGTGAGGAGATGCCCATGTAGCCGCAGCACAAATATCATCCATAGACATCCTGGCCTGAAATGCTGTAGAGGTAGACATAGATCGGTTAGAATGAGCCTTCACTCTAAATGGTAAATTCTTACCACTTGAGGCATAAATGAAGGAAATACAACTAGAGATCCATCTAGACAAGGTGACTTTGGAAACAGGAGACCCAATCTTATTTTCCGAAAATAAGACAAATAGCCGATTCGATTTTCTAAGATCCTTCGTTCTATGCAAATAAAAACGCAACTGCCTGCCTATGAACATCCAGCTGGTGAAATTTAAATTCTGCCCTATTAGAAAACTCTATTAGAAAACTCTGGAAAAAATACGGGCAGTTCAATGAATTGGTTGAGATTACTAACCAAAGCCACTTTTGGCATAAAGGGTTTGGTCTGAGGGAAACCCTGTCCTTGTGAAAAATCAAGTAAGGCAGTTTGATTGACAAAGCCTGGAGCTCCGAGACACGTCTAGCTGAAGTGATGGCTACCAAAAAGATAGGTTTCCAAGTCAATATTTCAGTTCACAAACAGCTGTAGGGTCAAAGGGGGAAGAGGTGAGACACTGTAGCAGAAAATATAGGTCCCAAGGCATGACCGGGTCAAAGACTGGATGGCGAAGCAGCATAGTGCCCTTCAAAACTGCCTTACAAAGTCTATGCGCCATTAGACTGGGTTCATTAGCGACGTGAAAAGTGCAAATAGCAGCCAACTCTACTTCAATAGTCGCGGCTGCTGACCCCTGATTGAAAAGCATGGAGAGAAATTCCAGAACTGAAGAAATTTGAGCTGTATAAGGATGAATTTGTCTTGCCTGAGCCCAGATGGAGAATCTTTTCCATTTACTGGAAGAAATCTTTCTGGTCAAAGGCTTACGGGAAGACAGAATATGAACCACTTCCGGAGAAAAATGATGAAGCCTGACTAGTGATGGAAGTGGAGTAGCCAGGCTGTCAACCCGAGGGTCTGAAGAGAGGGATGGAACTGCCCTGACATACGAGTCAGTCGATCTGGCTGTGGGTCCAGAATCCAGGGGGCGTCCATGAGATACCGATTGAGAAAGGGGAAGCAAATTTGACGAGGCCAGTGTGGAGCAATCAGAATCATTTTGCTTCCCAAGGATTGCACTTTCTGAATAACCTTTGTCAGCAGAGGAACAGGCGGGAAGGCATAAAGTAGACCGGAGGGCCAATAGTGAACTAGAGCATCCCTGGGCGACTCCCACCTGAAAGGGGATAAGGGTGAAGTAGCAGCTGCACTTGGTATTGAGGGGACTGGCAAATAGGTCACAGCAAGGCTGGCCCCATCTGCAGAAAATCTGCTCTGCAACTTGACTGTTCAGGGACCATTCTTGAGGTATCAGAATAGCTCTGCTCAACCTGTCGGCTATCACACCGGACTTCCCAACATTTTCTTGTAGCAACGCACATTCCAGGGAAGACACTGCCACACTCGACTGGCCTCTCTGCAAAGGGGGTACGACTTGGTTCCTCCCTGTTTGTTCAGATACCATACCACCGACATATTGTCTGAGTGGATCGCAATTGTCCCGAGAGGAAGAAAGCTCTGAAGTGCTTGCAACGCTAGTAGCACTGCTCTCATCTCCAGGATATTGATATGCAGATGTATCTCGTGTTCCTGCCAAGTGCCTTGGACTATCATGCCTAGATAATGCCCCCTGCCCCATCTGGGAGGCATCCGTGGTCATTGTGGCAACAGGAGGGGATGGGACGAAGGGTTTTCCTGCATTGAGGTTGCTGGTGTGAAGCCACCAGCGTAGATCTTGCTTGCACTTGTCTGTGATCATTATAAGATGAGAAAGCGGAAGATGTTGTAGAGACCACTGAGCGAAGAGTAGCCGCTGAAGGAGCCTCATGTGTAGCCTCACCAGAGGAACTAGCATAATTGTTGCAGCCATTGTCCCTAACAATTTGAGAACCGTTTTTGCCTTCACTTTTTTTTTTTTTTTTTGAGGGAGCAACGCGAACACCTGTTGTTGCAAACCCCCGAATCCTTTCTTGTGGTAAAACCGCCCTCATGAGCACGGTGTCTAACTCGGCACCTATAAAGGTGACACGCTGCGAGGCTAATGAGGCACATTTTTCCCAGTTTAGAATGATGCCCAATTGCTGACACAGCTTGATAGTGGCATATGTCTGGTCGTGGCAGAAAGGAGCCAGTCGTCCAGCTACGGAAACACTTGGAATCCCTGATGTCTCAAGTGAGCCGTCACCACTGCCATACATTTGGTGAACACCCTGGGGGCTGTGGTGAGACCAAAGGGCAAGGCACGAAATTGAAAATAACTGGCTCCCAGACGGAAGCGTAGATGACTTCTGGATGCCCTGTCCATCTTTATATGGTAGTAAGCATCCTTGAGGTCGATGGAGCACATCCACACTTCTTTTCCCAACAATGGGAGAACAGATTGCAACGTGACCATTCGGAACCTAGACTTCTTCACGTGGAGGTTCAAGCAGCTGAGATCCAAGATGGGCCTCAGGTCCCTTGTTCTTTTTGGCACCAAAAAGAATGTGGAGTAAGTCCCTAATCTGATCTGGTCTGAGGGGACATGCTGGATGGCTCCTTTTTCTAGCAGCTTTATAACCTCTGCAGTTGCGGAATCCCTTTGATTGGGTGGAACATCTGGGATTCTTTTGATCAGTGGGGGGGAGGGAATGTAATATCCTCCTGGTTACCTGGGCCTCCTCTGCCTCTAGGGCGGCATCTACCTGAATTACCACCCCCTCCCCTGCCTCTGGAGGGGGAATCACTTTGGGTGTCAAGAAAAAACCTCTGCGATTTCTTGAACCACATTTTCCCACTCTTCTGGACCTTGGGATATGGTCTAGAAGGCATGGAAAAACGGACTTCCACGGCAGACAGAGTTTTTCCCTCTTGCTCGCACCTAGTGAGAGTGTCTTTCACCTTGGTTCCGAACGAGAAACCATCAAACAGGGCGTTGGTGAATGCAGACTTGTAGGCCTCTGCGAAATTACAGAGGCGCATCCAGGAGTGCCTCCTGAGAGAAACTCCAGAACTCGCTGCCCTACTCGCTCCTTCAGCTGCGCAAGAGATCAGCCTCATGGAGAAGTTAGCAATAGAATTTAGGGTAGACATCTGAGCATTGACTTTGAGCCACTGCGTCAGAAATGTTACCCTGCAGAGAATCTCCAAGCTCTTTCAGGAGATCTCTTTGGAGCCGTGTAAAATGTGACAAGTAATTTAAATCAAAGGCCGCTGAAGAAAACATAGGCTTCCCATACCAGTCCATGGTCCTAGATTCCTTGTTAGGGGGATGGACAGTAGATGAAGTCTCAGCCAGTTCCTTCTTGGTGGCTGCTGCCACCACCATGGCATCTACTGGAACGCCCTTCATGAGAAACTCTGCCAGCGGGGAGGACAGAAATTTGTTGGGTCTCCTGGGGACTGGTTCCACAGTGTCAGGAGTTTCCCACACCCTTCGACAAACCAGATCCAGGAGTTAGTCAAAGGGTGGAGAAACCCAGGAGGCGGAGGGCTGAGCCCCAAAGGCCTTCAGGAACACAGATTCCTCCTCGTAGGGGGGTTTTGAGGGCCAGTCGTCTCTCTGCTTCAAGATCTCTAGGATATCAGAGAAAGATATCCTCAGAGGATGACTTGGGGGACCCCACTGATTGCTCAAGGTCGGTGTCTGACGTGACGGACTCTTCCTGGGAGTCTATGTGCTTCCTCTTGCATGTTCTTTTTCTGGGTGGCTCCTCAGGCAAAAACTCCAGGGGGCCCTCAGAAATTTGGGGACCACTCATGGAGGTATCCTGAGGCCTTGGGTCTCCGCTGTCCAAAGATAGGGGGGCGATCAGAGACAGATACCGGAGCTGGAGAGGGTAGAGTGTCAGTGCTGTATGATGCAGCGAGGACCTGACCAGCACACTCCGCATGACCTCGAAAGCTGGTCCCCCCGGCTCAGATCGATCAACCTTGGAAGACCTCAGAGCAGAAGGGACAAGGTCCAAAGCCGAAGCAAGAGTCAGGCTCACCCGAGCCGAAGCACCGAGAGGGAGGCTAGGAGCCAAAGAGCGTCCTGAAACCTCCCCCTTGGGTCCAACCGAGGAACCATGAGTCCTGGACCCCGTGGACGGAGCAGACGGGTCAGAGCTGAGATCTGAGCCGATAAGCCAGGATGGGCTATCGAAGCCGACCTAGAAGCATCAGATGGCACCGACCACTCTGGCTCCAAAGGCTGAGATTTGCTCAGAGGAGGATCTATCGACGATGGATGGATGACGGGCTCCGGAGCAGACTGGGCTGGAGTCAAAAGCAATTTAGCCAGCACCGATGATAGAAGCAGTCTCTGCACCACTCTATCCACATCAGAGAGTATCCTGGAGGACCTAGAGAACAAGGTAGGAGATCTAGACATCCTCTCAGAAGGAGACCTGCGAGGAGGAGAAACCGGTCTAAAAATTGAAGACCGGCTCCAAGCTAGTATCTCCGTCACCGGCTCCGAGAGGCTGGGAGCCGATGTAGGTTCTGTTGATTCACAAACTTCCTTCAGCACCGAAGACAGTGGAGCTGAGGATGCCACAACAGACTTAGAAACTTTCTCCGGAGGCTCCGATAATAGACGGAGCCGGAGACAGTTTTTTTGCTGTGGATGTTTTGTCTCTTTTAGAGGGGGAGGACTTAGCACTAGTTACTAACCAAGCATTCTTGCCTAGCATAGGCAGTAGCTGTTGTAAAGTCAACATTTTGAAATTTGGAATGTCCAGGAACGTGTTCAGAATCTATAAGTCCAGTATTGGATGCCATGAATTGTCTTTTCTGGGTACCAAGAAAAATCATTGTCCTTTTTCCCTTTCTGGTACTGGTTGAATAGCCCCCATATCCATGAGGGACATGACTTGTTTCTGGGCCTCTGCCCACTGGTTTTGAGGCAGATCCGGCCATCCGTTTGGAACTGGCAAAGTATGGAAATGAAATATGTACCCCTGGGGTACTATGTTTAATACCCACTTGTCCTGGGTAATTAACTGCCAATTTTGAGCATGAAGTGCTAGTTTTCCCCCCAAGGGGGCTGCCAAAAGACAAGTGCTTGGAGATGGTAGAGGAAAGTCATTGAGACTGCTTACTGTAGGGATGTGCTTAGTTACCTCCAGATTTGGAGGTGGAGGCACCCCATTGCATTGACCTGCAAGATCCCTGTGATTGATATCTGGAGCCTTTTGAGCACCTGGGTTTGCCCCGAGTGGCTCTGTTGGACACTGGAAAGAACCAATTTTTAGTAGGCCAGTGCCTACTGAACCTGGGTGGCTGCACTTGCAAGAAATCTTTTACAGTTTGCAAAGATTTAGCTTTGTCTTCCATTTTCTTTAAAACCTCTTCTGCCTTATTACCAGAGTATCATGCTGCAAAGGGGCATCCAACAATTTAGCTTTAACATGATCAAGCAGATTTTGCTCCTTGAGCCAGGCATGCCTTCTTATCACAGATCCAGTAACGGCGGCCCTACAAGAGGCCTCCAAGGAATCAAAACCACATTGCAAAGTATGCTTTCCAACCTGTTCTGCTGAATGCAATAAATCCTGCAACTCTATTTTCCACAGAATCAGAAATTAACATCCTTTTCTGTTTCAGTAAGCCCATAACATGCTGTTGATATTTAAGCATATGAAACCAGCAGTTTAAAGCCCTGATTGTCAAGGTTGCAGACTTATAAACCTTACTACCCAATCTATCCAGCACCCTGGAATCTCTATCAGAAGGGGTAGGAGTTTCGGCTGTAGAAGCCTTAACACCCTTGGGACCCTGAGAAATAGTCTCAGGATCAGCAGCAGGATTTTTGAAAATAAATTTGTGGGAGTCAGGAACTCTAATATTTGTCTGGCTTACTAGGAGCCGGAGGCAGGGAATCAAGAGCCATGCTTGATTCCGAGAACACATCAACAACAATGTCTAAAACAGGAGGTACTACCAAAGGCCTATGCTGAGGAAGAAGGAAATCTCTAAGCCTCTTTTTTGATTCAGAGAAGTCCGGACTCTCCCAATGAAAATGTTCCCTTAAAGTATGCAAAGTCACTCCAAAGGAGTAATCCTCAGGAGGAGATGCAGATGGAATGGATTCCTCTGCATCAGAATCCTCATAAGGTGGGATATAAAATTTCTGATCAGAAGAGGAATCAAAAGAAATGGAAACCTGATCTGAAGATTAATAGTCAGTGCCTTGCCTAGGCCTCTTAGCGGGGGGAGGGGTGGTAACCCCTGAGCAAGGTAATGAAATCCTCAGCCATTTTGATCATTTGTTTTTTAGGCATATGGGCCTGAGCATGTGGCTCATGCGTTGTTTTTTTAGATATAGATGTTTTTTTACCTTGTTTTTGTTGATGGCGTTGGTTTAATATAAAAATGTTGAGGCCTGAAAACACCCTCAGAAGTCGGTGCCTGCTCAGCGGCTCCGGACCCATCCAAGGGAGAGACATCCGCGGGTTCAATACTTTGCAAATCTCGCAGCATACCAGACTACAAATGGGTCTCGGTAGAGGCCGGAGACTCAAAAGTAGCGGGTATCAGGGGGCTGTGAAACCGCCTCACTGAGTACCGGCGACTGGCTTAGGAGAAGCTTAGTCAGTTTTGGACCTCGACGGTCTCTCTCTTTTTCCTTGCGTTTTTTGTGAACTCCGGTAGTCAGACTGCTAACAGACGACATTTCAGGGTAGTTAAATCTTAAACCAAAATATTCAGAGGCAAAAATATACAGATGCTTATAGTGCGTTGGTTAAATGTAGCACAAAACCAACAGCAAGGCACATTGTGATCAGGGCCTAAGCAAGGAATACAGTACAAATGAAAATCCTTATGAGGTATTTGCTTTCCACAAGTAATGCAATTATTAACTTTTACTGACATCGGTAAGGAGCAAGAAAAAGTTTCTCCAACGGGGTACTTGGCTTTAGTTTGAAGACTTCATTTCTGAAACTCGAAAACGAAAATTTTAGTAGTTGGCCGACCGGCACTTGCGAACTGCTTCTGCTTCGGGCACCGCATGGCAAGAAAGACTGATTAAAATGGCATCAGCTGCATGTTTTATACCCCTGACAACCTGATGTCATGGAAGAGGAGACAGCAACCGACGCAGGACCCAAGACTTTGTTATTCAGGCCGACTGAGGGCAACCTGCCAGCAGATTACCCAAATGTAATGACTGCAACAGTGAAACACGAAGAACATCAGACTAAACAAAAGATAATAAAAAAACTGAGAAATTGGAAGCTCATATATGGCATCGATAGCAAGATATAAACAGTTAAAATGTTTTCAGGTTCTTTAGTTTTATACACAGGTCAGGCATATTTATCAACCAGAGGTGACGTTATGGACAGCAATTAAAGAGCTAAAGGATTTTATCTGGAAGGGGGAAACAGTAAGAGTCAAGTGGGATAAGCGGATTTCTTCTAACTGAACAAGGCAGCTTGGGATTACCCAATTTGAAGGGTTACTTCACAGCTACACAGATCAAGAAACAAGCAGAGACTGGGATTTTGGATGCAGACTCTTAAGGAGAATAACCATACAGAATATTATATTCAAAAAGTATCATAAAATATTCTAAGAACTAAGCCATCATGGCTGCAATTAAGGATACAGATAATAGGCAAGAGGGAGCTGGAATTTATTGGAGAACACTGGCAAAAGAACCAAGGTATTGGGAGCAAATAATCATAGAGGGAAGTGCAATAGAATGGGAAGAGGCCAATCATTTATTTGGACTGCAGGTTAGGGATTGCCTTCCCTATCAAGGATGGATATCAAAGTATTAGCAAAGAAAGAGAAAAAGTTTGGGGATTCCCAAGTGAAAGACCACTGATAAGAGTTTTCAGTAGAATCTAAATCAGAAGCTGCTATTAAAAAGGAATAAGTGGTAGAGCATGCAAAGTACTGCATGATAACTATAAGAATCAATAAGAAGTGGTTAGAAAGGATTGGGAAGAGAGACTGGATAAGCAATTCACAAAGAAACAATAGGGGGATATATGTATATCTCCCAAATATGCAACAAAGTCTAGAAGATTTAAGATCTTTGCTTGGAAGTGTTTACAAAGAATTTTTCCTCAGGTAGACAGCAAATGTTGGAGGTGTGATGGAAAAGAAAGAGGTAAATGGGAATACATTTTCTGGTAGTGTAATGAGTTGGCAGACTTTCAAGATTTCCCGCAGACTGGTCTGTCTGAGATACTGGGTATGCAAACTGATGTAACTAAGGAAATAATTGTTTTTTTTGAGCTATGATACAGAATCAGAATTGTCTGGACATAGTAAGGCCTTGCTTTAATTATGGTGGCAGCCAAAAAAGAAATTACTAGAAAAAAAAAATCAAAGTCTAAACTCCAAGAGAAGGGACTGCTAAACCTATTTTTCACTCTACACAAGACGCTAAGACACCAGAAAGATCGAATAAGACAATTTCAATCTTGCATGCTAACATACAATAAGAATATAGACGCAGGTGAAAATATTATCGGGAAATATTCATCAATACTCAAGAATATTTCTGAATTAGATTCAGATAACTCAGTAGAACCAACAATTAGATCACTGTACAACTCTTAATGTCTTATGTTTTAAGGAACAACCAAAATAGCTCTCTTATTTTACTAGTAACAGGCAAAGTACTTTTAGGTGCAACAAAAGTGTTATACTACCCATACATTTATACAGAGAAATCTATTCGATATCCAGCCTATGGTAGCACTTTTAATCTTACAGCTTATTTTAGATGCAAAACTCAAAATTTAGAGCCTCTGTGGCTGAAGTTCTTCTTGCTTTATGTTTGCTCGTGAGAAAGCTAAACCTCAGGTGTTATTTTGTTGACGACTGACGATGAACTGTTCGACTCTCAAACAGTAAATAACTCTGAATCTGTACAGTTACAGAAAAAGAGTTTGTTTAACCCTGTTCTAGATAGCACACTGTCTACTTTCTTTAGTGTGTGCAAAAAGGATATTGGAAAAGTGTGCAATAACGTGAATACTGACAAATGGTTTAATCTGTGACATAAGGAGTCTCTTGCACTCAGATCCCTTTCCACTGACAAGTCATTAAGAATAATGTGAGCTGACAAAGGTACAGGGGTAGTACTAATGGAACAAGCTGAATATGTACTAATAATAGAAGCAGATTTAACAGATAATGAATACTACAAAATGGTTTCTAA